>NW_024881318.1:15145509-15495509 GCF_018691265.1 Tyto alba
TAAAAAAAAAATCTGTAATATATTCCTTCCCTCTATTATTTAAAATACATTTTAACAATGTGAAGTTATAATACCGGCATCTGTTTTAACTTCTTTTTTTACAGTTCGTTACACAGAACTACATCTTTTCTTTGGAGAGAATCTCAGAAGTATGGGGACATGATGGCAGTAGAAAAATAATGTGGTTATCACCCATCTGTGGGCCATGCTGGCTTCCCAGGGGATGCGGAAATCTCATTAAGCTGTGTAATGAAAGACAGTGTACATGGGTATATGTGACTTCCCCAACTGCAGGGCAATTCACACTGAGCTGCAGATGTACAGCTAGACTGGGGGTATGGAAAATAGCTTAATGCCACCAACGAGCAGGATGGTTTAACACTTGAGGATACATATAATTTGAAGACCATGACACTGTTAAATGCAAGCAGAGCCATGAAACCGGCTCTAGCTCACAGATTATCTCACATTTACTTGATTAAATGGTCATTAGGATTTCAAAAGCCACAGCAGATGAGCCAAGCTGCTCTCATGAGGCTATGGGCCATTTACAAGAAATGTGTGTTAGGGCCATTTTGAGGAATAAATTATCAGCTAAGCAGAGAAAATGTGAGTCATGGGTTTTACTGAGAAAACCACTTTGTACAGCCCAGCTGAGACACCTGGCTGGTTGGAGGAAAGGGTGGCGTTAAGGCTGTCCCCCACGCTGCAAACCACCCCAACTGCAGGAATTTGACATGCCATGTGCAGACAAGGCACTCCACTCCTCATCACCCTGGGTTTTATGGCAGTCATTCAAAACATAATTGACGTCAACGGGCAGATCTGAAGCTTGGCAGAAGGGAGCAGACGGGAAAGGTCCCCTTGGTCTGGGAGTATTTGTCTCTCCGAAATTGATGCATGACTGTTCTTGGATTACGGTCATACGACATACAGAGTTGTTAAAACCTGCCAGTAATACAGGTGTTAAAGCTGTTAAAAAATGCACCCCAAAACTTATCTTTTTTTTTTTTTTAAGTGTGTGATCTGTTATTTACTAAGTGTTTACTGAAACTGCTGATGTGAATTAAGTGCAAGGTCCCAACCACAGCACACTCCCGGGGCTGAGTGAACAAAGACAAGCAAAGTCAGCCAAAAGAAAAAAACAGAACAAAACCAATAAAAACAGTGTTCCCAACCCCTCGGCAAACTCCATCTGCACGCAAACAGAAAGCTGCATAAATCTGTCTTGAAGCTGCCCCCTGGACAAGCACCTTCCAGCCTGGGTTTCCAGTGAAGGCCTTGTAGACATCTCTGCAGTTTCTGGATCAGCAGAATTTATGTTCACAGATGAACAAAGATATAGAAGTAAGGTACTTCTTGTGAAACATTCCCATATTATAGCAGTATGGATAATAATTTTGGCAGTTGTTACCACCAATAAGCCAACTTTGTAAGTATACTTTTTCAGATGACCTCTTTAAAAAAAGAACATGTCCCTATTTACCTTATTACTTAAAAAAAGAGAAAAAATGTATTTTTTTTTTAATTAACATTGACATGCCTTAAAAATAATATACAAAAAAAGAAGGGGTAAAACAGCACAAAGCAAAACTTGTTGCAAAGTCAATGAAACTTATCTGCAACTTTCAGTTACAATTGCACTTTTAGATTCTCCCCTCTTTTCCCATATTCTTTCTCTAGGATGCAGACATATTGAAATGGAGTAAGCTGGGAAAAATCCTTAACTTCAACCTTAGCCAAAACCTAAAAATAATAAATCTTTCTGTAAGGAAGCTAAAAAAAAAAAAAAATTTCATGTTCTTTCTTGAGCCAACAAAGATGTAAAAATAAGATACAACTAGAATGCAGAAGTCATTTGTGTTTCATCTACAAAAAAACAGGTCTTCCAGGTTTTACAGACTAGCACTAAATATCTGGCTTTCTGTCATTCAAGATACGACAACTCCAACTACATATACTGAAAACTGCATTTTAAAATAATTTTCAAGATGCTGCAGACTTCGAGCTCTAATCTCACCTAAAGAAACCTTTGCTACACTCACATAAATGCAGTGCTATAAAAATAGTGCATTGGGGAATGATAAAGAGATTTTACTTTTATATATATATATAAAGATATAAATATGTAAGATTATATATGTTCTATATAATTCTATAAAGTTTATTATATACATTATAAAGATTATACTACATATTTTAGCATATTTTAATATATTCATGCTAAAAGTAAAGCTTGTCTTAGGAGGATTTCCTAGAAACAAACCTCCTCTGGAGTAATTCATAATGCAAGCTTTCATATCTGAATGTGTAAAATCCCACTGAGTACAGTGATACTATCAATATTCATATCAGTTTCTAAGTAAACTGTATTTGCCCAGACATTTATGGGGACCAGTAATGATGAAAAGCCCGTTAAAAAAATCCTTTGTTCATCTTCTCTAAGCAGAGCTTAAAATCATGTGTTACCTACATTTTCAACAATATCTGACATATTTTTAATTTTCTTTCTGTTGATGAACTGTATCAACCATTTGGATTTGTTCAGCTGTTTATACTCCACAAGCATGCTAAGTGATAAATGCAATCACTTGAGAATTTTGCATTTTCAATTGACTCTCAATAACTCTTATAATTATAAACATTAGGTCATAGTTCCTGAGTCTCTCTTTAAGGAGGCAATATATCCTGGAACACCATTTTCCTTGTGTGGTCTGAGCTCTAAAACACCACTGGCAAATTGTCAGCAAAAACACAAGCAATTTAGGTTTTTATCCCACAGTAAATATCACTTTGTTCCTTGAAAAAGATCACTGTTAGGGCTTCATGGGCACTTAACATAACCTCCTACCCATATCTTCCCCACCCAGGCAGTTTTAACGCCAGCTGATGAGAGACACTGATATTAGCAGAAGCTGGCTCCTATTATCAGGCACAGATATGGTTTAGACTTGTTGCTTGAGAAACAAAAAATACTGTCCTCAGTGAGATGCATCCAGCCCGCACTGTGCACCCTCGCTAACAGCCCACGGCACCTTCCCGTGGGAAACGTGCAGAAGGATGTAGGGATGATGGGTGGGCTCTGCGCCCCCAGACCAGAGGTTGTATTTAGGGAGGCTGGGGACAGCTTTCCTCAGACTACAAGTTACTGTGTTCACAGTGTCCTCATAGGATTCACAGCTCCTCCGGCTTCCCTTGAATACGAAACACTAATTGTGTCCTCAGGGCCCCTGTGGTGCTTCCTTTATTTCACCTGTGTTATGTAACAGAAATTAAAAATACCAGCCCAGTTTGGGGAAAAAAACAGCACCAAGAACTCAACAAATGAATAACGTCATATGAGTATCTAAAGATCTTTTACATGGACTAGATTGTGAGATGGTAAAAACTAATCTATATTGGAGGAAAAAGCAATTTTTATACCAGTTTGCAACAGAGTGATCTCTTTCACCCCAAATCCTGCATTGCTTGGGGATTTAAGAAAACATATCTAGTTCCTATTTAGAGCATAGAGTCTCCTGTGCTGATTTAATTCTGCAGCATGCATTGAGATCATATTCAAGACAAGTGGAACAGAGATACTAAACCCCACTAAAATTATGACTCTTTCCTCACTTTGTCTTCTCTTAAAAATTATAGCAAGCTTACAGCTGTCACAGTTTAAAATACTGCTTCACATTTCCCGGTAATTCAGGTATAAATTACAGATATCAGGACTGTCAGACTCTACAAAGTGCTATCCAACCCTTATTTTGTGTTTGGATTTTCATTTCAGTTGATAGATACAAGAGATCATATATTGCCTGAGAAAACCTTACTTCTGATATCTCTCAAGAGATTAGAGATAATTTGTGTTCTTCCAATCTCTCCCATAACATTTGGTCATTTCAGACTTTTCCAAGTTAATGTTTCTTGAGGTCTCCACCCACTTTTGCTAAATTGTACCCCCTTTGGAGATCCCTGCCAAAATAACAGCATGAGATACAGTTACTGGCTTTAGAACTGGAACTGTGTTTTCAAATCCTGAACTAGACACAGCAACTGCTCTTAGCCTCTAACAAGTAATTACAGCAAAAATATTTGGCTTATTTCTAGCTTCCTTTGGTAGGTGTCACAAAAAAATACATATTCATCTTCCTTTCTGTACTTGGAAACAGAAAGGAAAAAAAAAAAAAAAAAAAAAGTAAAATTGGAGGATGAGATAGGGTGCAACTGTACAACTGTGGGAAGTGTTTCCAGCCACCTGATCCATCTGAAATGGTGGCCTGGCTTCTCAGTGTCACTAAGGTGTCCCCATGAGCTCCAGGGGAGTCCCTGTTGAAACTTAATAGAGTTCAGGCATGGGATTTGGTTTAGTTCAGTATTGCATTTGCAAACACATTGACCCACAGCAAATAACTTCATCATGTCAGCATCCTAATTTTTTTGAAAAATAATCACGCAAACAAAAACCCCCCATGAGCTAAAGTCCACTGGCTTACTTTTCTGTAAAATGTTTCACCTAGCTCATTTTACCTCCTGGCCTTAGACATGTCATGTTGTTAAACTGACACAGAGTATTATGTTTCACTTAACAATTTCATCAGGATCTGAAAAAAAGTTGTTGGTATTGTTTACTTGTATTACTTCTGCTCTGTTTGTTTTATATATGGAGTTACAGAACTGTCACCATGTGGCACATGCAGAAGCCAAGTAGCCACGCGACTGCATTACTCTAAAATTATCTTCCAGTACTCCTGAGTCCTCCTCGCTGTTAGTCACCAACTTGTGTGGTGGCTATTTCTGAAGAGTTGTTCATGACCGTGTCTATCACTAAATGTGTCAGGAACTCAAATAGTTGGCAAGCTTGTTCTTCTTTCCGTTAAGCGATCAGAATGCCTTTGGAGATGGTCTGCCACTGTGAGTCATGAATGAACTGTCCTTCACTCATGTCCCAAGGACTTAAAAAATAATAAAAAGGGCAGAATCTGCCCAAACCTCTGGTATTTGTGGTAATGACCCTTAAATACAGAAGGTCAGGAGAAAACAGCTCTAAATGTTGGGTTGGAAGTTAAGTGGACGGCTGGGACATGTTTGCCTTGACTTCATCCTGTAAATCCTCATTCCATAGTAAGATCCTACTCATGGTAAAAAATATCTAGATTGAGCAATTTCTACACACAGCGGAAATTACAGGCATAGCCTCTCTTTTTCTGGCCATTGAGTCATTTCAAACTTGTCGGAAATTATTTTTTCAAAGACTCTTCTGTTCTTCTTGGCTGAGAAATACAAGGAGAAGTTCCACGAAGCAGAGAGCTCATTCTAATAATGCTAATTATCCTGTTTCGAATCCCTGTTTACAGTAGTATAGAAAGGATGTATTTTGCCTTCACGTGGCCTTAAACAAACCTGGGGTCTGACCTTGCAGCCTCTGGAACACAGTCACGTCTGTTGGAGAGATAGTATCGCTCATGTCGCTCCTGTATCAGCTTTCTGCTGGCATCGGTTCAGTTCTTCTTATAAGCAACAATCTCCCTTTTCTCAGCCCTCAGCTTATTTGAAGCTTTTATTGGTGCAACTGCTGCTTTCTCAGTTATTCCAACTTTAAGGGTCACTGGAGAGTCAACCTCCAGGTCAAGTCTTTGCTGTTACTATCCAGTAACAAGCATCTGTGAAAGTCACCTAAACAAGACAACTCACCTCCTCACTCTTCTAACAAATGAAAGCAAAGCTAAAATACCCCAACCTGCATACCAGCAGCCTCTGGATTGGATTTGAGCAGGCAGCATGAGTACAAAAAGTTCTCTTTTTATACATGTCTTGAGACATCTAATCCCCAAACTGCCACTTGGAACAACTTCATAAAGAGCAAATGTTCTGTTTTCTGAACAACACCATGGGCTATTCCCTGAAACTGTATCCCTGGAGATAATATTTGATTGATGCTCAGATCTGTGTATCAGGTACCGAGAAAAGCATAATCAAACATTTCTCTCCACTCTCAAAAATTATTACAATAAAATAGTGTTAACTAGTTAAACATTTAATTTTTCAAGAATTCATGCACATTTGTGGCATTATGGATCTAACTCCATTTCAGCTTTTAAATCATTCTATACAGAAGACTTATAATAATTTAAGTCCATGAAAGAGACTGACATTTAAAAAGCCCTACATTATCCCGTTAGGATTCAGAAGGAAAAGTCAACATTCAGAGATAGACAAAGCATGCTCTGCTCTAAGTGTGTATTAGTAGGCTCCTTGGGAAGACCTTCAATTTAAGCACAATTCTGTTTTATAGCAAATATTTTCTATATTTCCTTGTTTTGTTTGTTTCCAGGGATATTTGTTCCATGTTAACAATGACAAGGGAGACGTTCATAAAGAGACAGCACCATCACAGGATGTTGAGTACAGCTATGGAAATCATTCAGACAAGAGATAAGATTTCCCACGTTCACAACTTTCAATAACAAAGCTAAAAGCCCAGCCAAAACGCCAGAGAGGAAGGAGCACCCGATTCTAAGGCACCAGGCCATCCATGATTCGTGAGACTGAGGATTTCCAGACTGCAGAAGTCACCAGTGGTAAAACCACATGCACTAGTGTAAATGTGAGGGTTAGAACTGTCCCAAACAGCTTGCTTGTGCTGACCCCAAACACCTCCAAAAAGCTGGAGTAAGCATGACAACAGCCTGGGGGCTGCTGGTTTGTCAGACATGAGGGCGGCACTAGCAATTCCCATTTGAGCCGGGAATCCACTGGCTCAGCTTAGTCAACTAGAAAGTTGGTTACGTGACAATACATAAGGAAGAAAATTACTCTGCACACAGTTTTACAAGCTAGTGAAAGCATCTGAACTATGCAGCAGAGGGAAGACACCTTCTCCAAGTCAGGAGCTTGTATATAGATGCCTGCAAGGCCCCATCACCATGTCCAGACATCCCAGTGCAAACCAGTTCCAAATCCAGAAGCTGATTTTCACATGATTATGGCACTACACCTAACAAGACCAATGTTTTAAACCTCGATACTCATCAGCACTCAAATAGCTATATAACTTTTAAACTAGGACTGGCTTGTACCTTTCCAAGAGGGATGTTGCGTCTCTCCATCTCTAAAACACTCCCCTTTTCCCATCATATGGGCTGTCACTGTTTCTGAAAGCTTTGTCCCAGGTGTGACTCCTCATCCTTGCAAGCTGACAACCAGACTTGCACAGGCTATTCCAGCTGAGGTCTCACCAAGGGTTTGCACGTAGTATTAAAATTTTCTTACCACTACTGACAATACTTCACACACTGTGGCACCGTGCTTGCCTTTTTCATTTCCAGTTCCTGGTTGTCCCATAACGAGACCTTTCCTCCTGTGCCTTGGCCAGCTGATGAGCCTCACACTTCCAGCATCACCTCCTGATAGAGACACTTGCCCCAGTACTCCCATTGGGCTAGATAAATTTATTTTGCCTACAACAAGATGCCTCTTTAGATGATACATGGAACACCAAAGTGTTTAGGTAATCCCTGCTGAGGACCAATTCCTGCCAAATTTTGGCCACTATTCATTTTCTCTCATTCCCAAACATCTAAGATGATCTACCAAGTAAGAGTGTTAGAAAAACACAAAGATTCCAATGATTTCATATATTCCTCTAGGAAAACACTGGAGAAAGTCTGACCAGAGTGAACATCTCTAAAGTAGACAGAAAATGCACAGTTTTCTCCCCCAGGATGCACACCCCTTGGCTCTTCTCAGATGACTGAACAAGGGGCATTTCAGAGCACTTCCTCATAGTTCTGGATGGCCTAGGGTAAACACTGCCTCAGTTTTTCTCTCAATTCTAGCAAGAAGCCAAGAGTTTTCAAATATATCATTTTTTCCCTTATTTATTCTAGTTAACAGGCTTTTTCCTCTTTGGCATCATGGCAGACTGGGGGTTTCAGAGATGCTCATCCTGGATCTCTGCATTTCCAACTCCACACACTCCAGAATGAGAACAGTCCAGGATTAACTTTCCATTCAAAATCTGTGCATCTTTACATTTGTGATCAGATCCATGTCTGCAATTTCCTTGCAGACTCACCCTGTGGTAGCAAGTCACACAGCACAGTATGAGGGACTTTGGGAAGGACAGTGCAATCCTGCAATGCTCTGGTGCTGGCGGGCGCTTCTCCCTTCCGGACATATACAATTCCTGGTTTGGTAGACTTGCACATTTTCCCCAGACTCCTGATAAGGCTGAAGTGTTTTCCACCTCTTCGCTTACTTGCCCCACTGTTTACCAAAGCTAAAATATTTGCAAGCAAATAAAAATGAAAACTTTGAGGCAACTTTGCAGCTATCTGCACAGAACTGTGTGAGTTAAAGTCACACATCTAGGAAGGAAAAAATGCAGCCCTGTAATCAAAACCACTGCTGAGACTCTTGGATAATTAACAAGGGAAAAGAGAGAGTATGTTCTGCCTTGGCCTTTGGAAGCATCGCACATAACCTTAAAATTAAAGTCTTTTCTGCTCTCTGCAGTTCAGGGATGCTGATAAATGCAGGATAATTCAGAAAAGGACTGGGAGAGTGATCTGAGGGTGAAGAAATACACAGCATCATCCTAGTTGGCTTGTCAAAGATACTGAACACAGACTTGGTCATATTCTAAAATAAGATTTGTAATCTGTTTTTGTTTTCCTTTTTTCATGTCGGTAAGTTACAAAGTGCTACCACATATAGGAATTAACCATCCTTACTAATCTTTTATTCCACACACCCTCTACTTAAGCACAGGTCCTCAGATGATACGTAAGTATCTGACTCCTACCAAAATCCATGAAGCATCCAAATGGTTTGACAATTCATCCCTCAGGGCATCACTGGGCTGAGAATAAACTTATGCTGATCTTGACAAGACAGGGCTATAAATAGAAAGTCCTTCTTATAGTTTCAAGTGAAGATACACCAGCCCATTCATTATTTCCAACATTTTTTAAAATTGCACATCTTTTATTTATTCATTTACAAGTAGCAAAGGACTGCTGACTATTCAAACAAACTGCAAGAAACAAGCTGGGTTTTGTTTTTTGTTGTTGGCTTTTTTTTTTTTTTTTTTTTTTTTAAGTCCTGTATTACCCACAATCAAAAATAACTTAAAAAAATCTATGGTGAGACAGAAAAATGCTAAAAAAACAGAACTTAAGCGTTCATACACAACAACTGCTGAGTTAGAGGATTTCTTGTAAAATACAATCAAATTACTTCATCCTGAAGGGAACTGGGAGACATTTCACAAAGCTGAGTTCCAGGGACTGAATCTTATTTTCACCATCACTTAAAGCAGCATAAATCTAGAGAAGCTCAATCAAAGCCAATGGACCTACATCCAATTTGCACTGGTGCTGCAAAACAGGTTTTGACTCTTTTTTGTCCACAGGCACTAAAAAACAAACATGAGGTATTCTTGCTCTCTTGGATGAGACAGTAATTTATGTAGCATTGCTGTGTATATACTGTCATATCTGAATCTAAACTTCTGAGAGAATTCATGCCTTGCCATTATAGACAGCTAAGACAATGCCAGAATCTTCCTAACTTCAACAGCTGAGGCGCTAGGTTTATAAGGAATTTCTTTTTGATTTTCAGATACGTAAAAGGAAAAATTAAGGGCTCTATGACTAATCCTCCATCTAAACATTGACTTTATGAAAGGAATGACTGATCATCCAACTGTAGTATATGAGCTACCTTGGAGCATTTAGTAGAAAAGTGCATTGTGGAAAAATTACTTTTTAAGATGGAAATTAAAAAAAAAAAATTGTAAACAGAAATAATAAAGGCTTACTATAAACAATGAAAGGAAAAAGCATGCCTCTCCAAGTCTTTTAAAGATAGTGCATTTAGTCTGAATAAAGCAGCCAAATAAGCTGCCATGCTTTATGTGTCTTGTTATTTTTACAGCTGCTACCAAATAATAAAAAAAAAATTCTTGCATTTACTTGTAAAACTCATGCTTCAGTAAGGAGGAGTGCCAAAAAAAATTATTCTCTCCAAGAAACTAAGTTGCACTTCATTAAGATATCATGAGAGGTTTCAGGGAGTCTTTTGAATGGGGAATGTCTTTCTGTTATGGGGTAAAAGATGGAAAAGCATCTTCAAAGAAAACTACAGTTTGTCTCCGGTAATAAGGAAAAATTTGAAATGATTTAAAGTCTGCAGTTTAACCATTTTTAAAATAAAAACTATTTCTAACAGAAGCTAGAATCTACCTCTGTATTTATCAAGAACCTACCCCTCCAAAGAAGCCTTCTTCATAAACAGACTTTTTTCATGCTGTATAAAGGGGCTTAGAATCTACAGTTCTCCCACAAAAAAAAACAAACAAACAAACAAATAGAAGTAGCTTTTCATTCACGTATTGATATCCAGCTGCAGAACACACATTTGACATGACTTCCAAACCTAAATTTTGGAAGTGTCTGCTTCTCTCTGCCATTATCACCAGGCAGCTTGGGATGATGTAAGAATTCATGGTCCAGGTCTTCCCCAGAGCAGCCCTGTTCATCTAGCAGGGAAATCAGGGATGGTAGCATTTGATTAGGACCACTTCTGAAACCCGTGTTCTCAAGCATTTCCCACATCCCACCAATTGCATGCCTTGGGAGCAAGACATTACACAGGCTTTTCCAGTTCTCTGATGCTGCTTTGCAGCTTTTTTCCACATGCATCCCATTGTAGCAGGCAGGATATTGAATCTTTTGAAACAGTTATTCTTCTCACAACTGAGACTGGATTTCAGTAATAAACACTTGCTGTAATTTTTCATCCTCTGGGCCATTATATTTCCAAGAAGCAAGGTCAAGATGCCATTTAATAAAAGGATTGCTCTGTTTGTTTGGTTCTTTCTTCCAAAAGAGAAGCCCTACAGAGCAAAGCAACAAGTTGGACAATATGGAATACAGCCAGGGTCTTCAGCCCTAATACACAGTTAAGAAGAATCTGAACACAGGAAAGTTTCCCCTCTATTTCCATCCTTAAAATATATTTTCCTGCATTAAATCTTTGTCAAGTCCTTAAGGAAAATTTCTTGGAACAATTTTCTTTTCATTGGAACAACTTACAACTGTAGCGGCTGTAAGGTCAATGAAAATGTTTGAAGTCTCTTTTTCCTAATACTTAAAAATATCCAGCAGTCCATACTGCAAACAAGGATGTGTAAATAAATATATGCATACATGTTAGCCATTCTTGCTCCTGACTACTTGTTTTCTGCTCCTCTTTTCACTCTGCCACAGCTATTTTCACTGGAGATGTTCCAGTGATGTACCATTAGCTTACTCCCACTGTGGAAATATTCTGGATAGTTTTGCGACATAAGAAAACATAAAAAAAAAATCTAATTTGTCTCTTGGTGGATATGAAAAAATATACTTTTAAAAAGGAGCATTTGTTATTCTTATCTCAAACAGTAGCATTTTGTTGAACTGGAATGCCAGCAAATCACCATAAGTAAACAAAGTCCAGCAAGCTGTTTGAAGATTCAATTTATGGTCGCCTCCTTTGCTGCAACAGGAACACTACATCTTCAGCACAAGCTATCAAGTTCTTTTTTCTGTGAGGTATAAATAAGGCTTTTTCCTCCATTTTATAGGTGGAGTAGTAGCTAATACTGACAACCTACAGTAGACCTTAGTGGGTAACTGAAGGCAGAATTTGGCATGATTTGCCTTCTTGAGGAGCACAGAAATTTATCCCAGGATCTAGAACTACAACTCAACTCCTGTGAAGTCCATCCTAAGTTAAAGAATATTCTCCCAGGATCACAGTGCTCCCACTGATGTAAATATGGGAGGGGCATTGTCAAGGACCCTTCCAGACACAGTCAATAAAACTGCAACTCAGATATGGGTCAGTGCGAGGACAACCAACAGCACAAACAAGACTCTGGCCAATAAACTCTGCTTGGAAAGTCAGAGAACTCATTTAGTTGGTAAGATGCATTCAACCCACTTTAACAACTTATTGCGTTTTTTTCATGGAATGCTAAGAAGAATTATGAAGAAGAATTCCCAAACTGATGTTCTCTGGTATGTGTCCAGGGCAGTCGGTAGAGCTATGGAAATGCAACCCTCTGCAAATCTTTTCATACAGCTTCTCCGGTGCCCATTCAGTGCACCAAAAGAGCCATTTTTTAACACAGGTGACCTTCTAGGAATAATCAAGAAAGGACCAGTCCTGCAAATACATTCATGCATGCCAACTAGTTTTCTTGAGCTCCTGTGACACACAGAGAAATTTCTGCAGGAAAAGGACCTAATTTAAGACTAGATACAAGGAGAAAGTTTGAATACACTTTGAATCTACTTCCAACCCAGACGAGAAGCCAGGAATACAGGGCTGTCTATAAAACTTCTGTGGGTAAAGCTCTTCACTGAGGTTATATCACAGAGAAATTTTCTTTTCTCTTTAAGAAGTCTTAAAACTAAGAGGAAATAGAACATGCTAAGTTGAAGGATAACTCCTTCCTTTTCTCCCCATTGATTGCATACAGAGAGAGCAGACTGAGCCTGAACTCCTAAAGCAGACACTTAACAGAAAGGTCTGAAGACCAGGAAGTGTCAGGTTGTTCCCTGTTTCCCTCTCTCATTCCTAACTTACTGGGTTTTGTCTGGAAGAAAGAAATGTGGGGAACTGAAGGGTGAGAGTAGGCAGGGAAATACACACAGAAGTAACATTTTAATACCTTCTGTTTTGGTATTAGACAAGCTAGAAGGCAAGCAGGAGAAGGTAGAATAAAAATGTATCTGACATTCTCTATTTTAAATCGTATTCCTTTTTGTGTTTCTTCATTTTAAAATCAGAAAAGCTTGAAATGAGAATTTTTCCATGAAAATTCAAAAAAATAAAGGAATGACCCATTTGCTATAGGCTCCTCATCTCTCAGTTTTGAAATTTAAAGCAGTTTCACCAACTGCTCTCTTGGTAAGTATTTGTGGCCTGCAGGGAGTAGGAAATCCAGTGTAGTAGAGACACTTTCTTCAGGAAAAACAAAGAAAAAAAAAAACTAATGCACTTTTAAAAAACAAACATACATCAAAACAACCTTTCTACATCTGCCTAAGCAAATACACTATTTTCCATGTAAGCAGCATATTATGAAATATATCGAGAAGGCAACATCTGAGGCACCACAAGAGTCACAGTCTGAGGCAACACTGGCCCATAGACTGTCTGGGCCATTGTGCAGACCAGCAGCCCAACCACGGTTGGGTTCATCTTGCTACTCATTTCCAAGCAGTGGGCAGAGATCAGCACAGACTGCCTGCATGTCTGTCTGTCACTGCTGCTTGCTCCTGCCTTAGGAAGCTGCAGTTAAAAGCACATATCCCCAGGAGGATCAAGCATTTACCAAACAGCAGCTCTAGTGACCCCTGGTCCCTCAAGTCTCTCTCTCACTCTCCACTTCTCAACCACTAAGATCTACCAAAGACCCTCAACCCCATTTCCACCCGTTTTTTCTCTTCCCACAGATGCTATTATAAAGATTAAATAATTTTCCTTTTGGCTATTTTTATTTGAATTATAACTCATTTCAAGTCTCAAAGGCAGTAATCTCTAAACTAAGGGGTTTTGTCAGAATTCCAGAGAGCAGTGTTTAGGAAATGACACCGCTTTTTTGGTGCAGCTATGATAATAAACTCTGTAATGAAAATTGAGTATGATAATAACATCTTGTTGAATAGGCAAGATGTCAGATTTACAACATATATTAAATGTGTTGAATGTGATCATAGAGATATTAACATTCCACTGAGACACTGGAGCTCTGGGCAGGAAGTTATTTACAATGAAATAATGCATCCAATAAAGTTATTCACTCTCTCTTATGAAAAGAATTTTGAGCATACTTACTTTGGTGTGTTTTCACAATTTTCTAAATTGTCAGTATTTACCCATTACTCATAAAATACTATGATAATACTTCATGTACTCCTTCATCCATTTTGCAGACTGCATCATCTGACTTCTTAGGCTTACATGTCTTGTTATGGAGAACGAGGTGGTCAACTTTCCCCCTTGAGGGAGAGTAATGAGAGTATGAAGCCAACACGAATACAGCTTGTATCACATCAGAAGCTGTGCACCACTCATTTCTCCATAGAAAGGCTATTGTTTGTCATACACTTGCTAGCCCAGAGGAATATTGTCCTATATTTCTTCAAACTCTCTCTCTAGTGTAACTTGCCTTTGGCTTATAATAAGTCTATTCATTCTCCAAGAACAATGCATTTAAAAACTCTGATCATAGCTTTGATTTTGGCTCTCTTTCCCACTTAAAACATTGTCTATGCACTGCTCTAGCTCCCAGCCCATTTGAAAAGGAAGGAGAAAAATTCTGTTTGATTTGCATTTACTACGGAATGGCTGCTAATATTAATACAATGAATATAATCACTGTGTATTTCACCTTATTTAAATTACAGCACAGATCATCAATTAAAATGGATGTGGTTAGAACTTAAGTTTAACAAAAAACCCAGAAGTACATGTTTTTAATAGCTGGATGTATGCTAAATGCTTTACAGTCTTGCACTTCGTTTTTTGAACCACAATCAACAATGAAATCAACACAACATGATGGAAAACACTCTTTAAGTGAGAAGGATTTTCCAAACAAAGCTAAGCTCTGAGATTACTGTCTGCAACTGAAATTGTTTTTCTCTTTAACTGTTAAACAGAGCTACCCTCAAGGAGATGCAAACAAACCACTTGTTTTTCCTAGGCCAAGAAGAAACCAAGTCACCACTGTATGGATTCTGCTCTCCATTGTTTCTGCGTACAATTGGAACAACATAAAAGAAACAGCAAAGTAGAGCAGTAGAGTGACATTTGCTACTGTTAGTTTACAAAAGAAGCCACCATAGTTTGAAAACTGAAACTGAGCAAACAGAAAATGGACAACAGAGAGAAAAAAATTCTAAGCAGAATTTGGGAAGAGGTTTTTTTACTGTAAATCAAAGTCAGGCCTACTTATTTGGATGGTAAGCACAAGTGTCAGACTCTTAGTAAGCATGAATTTTAAAGAGAGGAACCCTGGAGTGACCCATATGGGTCTGTAGGAGACATAAGCAACACAAGCAAAGTCCTCCAGAGCAGATCTTCTCCCTGTCACTGACTTAGCACAAAGCAAGCCCTCTGCCATCCCCAACAGCTCCAGCTGAAGTGACACTGATACTGAACACTCAGCAATGACTCACACATTGAGAGACAAGTCATCTCAGGACTCACCACTGTGGTGGAGACAAAAACCAAAAGATTAAACTCAAGGTTGTGAGAATTCAACACAATCTCAGTGAAATCCAAAATCTCACGTGCCACAAATGGTCGACTTTGCACAAGAGCGAGCATAATCTGAAATGTGATATTCAGTGATATGATAGTCTCAGAAAACCTGTCACCCACATGCTCTTTGTACCGAGCAATGGCTTTCACAGCAGAATATGGGCAATCCCCCCTTATCTGGCATGTCTAGCAAGCCCGATCTATTTTTCCAAGCATAGTTTAAATATTTCATGTTCAACTCCTTCCCAGCAATTCTGTGCTATGACAATGAGCAAAGGCGATCTGAATTGAGGAAATACTGAATGGGAAATTTAAATATCTGTCTGTAAGGTGCTCCTCCTGCCCCTACACAGATCTGCACTTTACGGTGGGGGAAAGAGATTTTCCAAACTGAGGAAGGAAGGAAGGGGAGAGGCTGTCAGGGGAAGATGCATCAGCTCCTGTAGCTTAGCTCCAAGTCTAGTTGGGAGAACAGGCATCCTCCCTGGGGTGCATGCGTGTGTGTTTTTCTTTGGTTTTGGCTGACGTTTTGTTTTCCTGGGTTCTACTTAAATAGAAGCCTGGAAGCATTTAAATGATACTTCTTAGGGGAGTGATTACCTCCCTTCTATCACACACATATCAGTCACACAAACCACCAGCAAGATGCAATTTTTCTCTTTTTATGTCTACATTCATTTTTTTTTTTGTTTCTACCTGCTCCATGCTCCTGTTTTTTGTTTTGTTTTGTTTTTTTTCCCCTTTCTCTTCCTTGTTGCTCCATTTCTTTATCCTTTCATTCCTGCCATTTCTATCTTGCATATTTTGACTGCAATGACTACAGATCAACCCAGCTCAATGGGTCTCTATCACAGTGGGAGCAGTAATACAAGTATTAATAACGTCCTGCTGTTAGCAAGAGAGACTGCAATCACTTTTTTAAGGACAAAGCAGCTTGACCTTAGGGAGCATATACAATACTTAGGATAATTACAGAAGTCATATTCCCTTTGGCGGCCTATTTTTATTACATATTTCGTATCAGCCACAGGAGGCCCTGGGGCTACTATTTTGTTTGTCTGGAGTCTCTGAGCTAGACAACATGCCCGACAAAGTCAGTTCATATTTAACCCTATATTCTGTAGATGAAAACCATAATGCAATGCACCTGGACTTCATTATTGATCAAACCACCAAGGAGGGCACTTGTCATAAAGCTCTTGGCTTGCCAGTTTTAAAATTCTCCAAACTGCTTTGATGTGAACATCAAAAACTTCTGGACTACATGAACAGCCATTTGCCAGACCTCATCCTTTGCTTGTAGCATGTCCTACCTCAATGCACCACCCACAGTAATTATGCAGTGTTCCCAAAAATCATTAATAACATTAGTTCGTTTTGGAGTGAAATGGCTGTACAGAAGAGACATTGCACAGTAAACCCACAGCAGCACTGTGTTTTGCTGCAGGATGCCAGTAGCATCGATATATGCTGAGATCTCAAGTGTCCCTAACTTTACCGAAACTCAGTAGGAATTAATATCCTTAGCCTTAGCACCTGAGATGACAAAGTGACCCAGAAAGTCATGGCCACCTAAATACAGTATTGAAATCTACAGACATGTGTGTGGCATTGGTGTTACTCCTAACCGGCAGATACTCACAATGTGTTTCAGCAACTGTAAGCAATCTGTTCCCTTGGCAATCACAGCAAAGGAAATCAAATAAAACAAAAATCTGACTGCAATCAGAACTGTGACACAAGTGCTACTACTTTCAAAGTAAAAGTGAAAAAATAATTATAGGAATGTTGGGAAAGATGTCTTAACATCATTGTAACATACACTGTTTTGTAAAACAGTAGTGTACTAAAGCAAAAGTTTATTTATTCATATGTATGAAAGTCTACCTGTGATGACAATTTCCAGGAAGATTTAAAATATATATATATATATAAAATAAACAACAAAAACTTTTTAACTGGGGGAATGCTTACATTGTTGTATCTCTTCATAAACACCACGCTAGTGAACAAATCAGTGGAATTAGTACTGGTCAGACTCAGAGAGCAGCACTCCTTCCATGGATGTGCCACGTTGCAGAGCTGCTGAACACATCGTTTTCATGATGATGGTTTCCTGTGGAGTTCAAAATGCCAATACCATATGCATGCTCACAGGCTTCTTCATAGGATGAATTGATAAGTTCTGACACTCCGCATTTTCAACCTGATCACCAAGTAGCATTGCTGCACCACTTTCCAGCAGCACTGATAGTCTACATGGGCATGTTTCAGATGCTGATGGTACCCCGAGTGATGCACAGAGACAGCAGTTTGTGGTACTCCACCACTGAACTACATTTAAAAGAAGGATTGTTAGTTTACTGAACTGTAAAGAAACTCTTTTGGCAGATGTGGAATTACAGCTGTTGTGTATGTTTAGTTTTCTAAAACCAAAACAAAATTTGAAATCATATCCTGTCTTAAATTTTCAGTAAAATTCCACCAAGGAGTACATTTCCCTGTAAGATAACTGGAGATTAGGCAGGACTTTGCCCTAATCAGATAAATTTATTGGATTTACAGTTATATTATATCAACTGGAGCTTTTTCAATTCTATTAAAACTGAAATGGTCAGCAAAACTTCAGAGAACAAATGCAATGTCAACAATAAAAAGAAATCTCTAAAAAGAATAGTCAGAAGATAAGATGAAAAAACGTCATCCTTGTTTACTCCAGCTGAAAGCTTCAGAATTGTATGCAGCATTTTTTTTCCTGTTGGAAAGCTCTGCAACATACTCATCAAGTATCTGGAAACCAGAAATTGCATATGGTCCCCAAGGGCATATTAGTGAAAGTGCTGCTCTTTGTGAAACAGCTACAATCCAACTTACTTGCAATTACTTTTATCTTTTAAGAATGTGCAAAATGATACAGTCTATAAAAATAGTAGGCTCCACCAGCAATATCAGCATTCAAGAGAGTAAAAATAAATGCTTTTTGAGGCATGTGATCTGTGGTTAGCATCAGAATTAAGTAGGGTGTAAGTATACATACATTCTCTTCTGGAATATATTTGAATTGTCTTTTTGTTATGAAGTGTAGAGCAATCTTTCACAGCAAAATTTAAAATCTGAAATGTAGGGAGGACCTCTGTAAAATACTTGTAGCTGCCAATTATCAGATGAAGAAGCTGACAACCTACACTGGAACATCTTCATCCTATTTAAAAGACCTTTTGCTTGCAAAAGTTACTGATTAAGTTTTAAGCCAAGATTTAAGCCCCACAACACGGGGCTTATTTGCAGATGTAAAAATTTGTCTCGTCTTTACAAAGAGATTACCATCATTAGCTAGGTCTATTCTCCCAAGCACTCTAATTCTAAACCTCCTACACCCAGCTCGTCCTGCAGAAGGAAGGAACAGGAGCAGCCTCCATCAGTACACACACAGAATTAGGGTACAGTATGTTCCTTGAGGAACTTGCACGCTTCATTTTCAGCAAAAAATGCGGGAAATAGAGAGTGCTCACCATGATGTCAGAGAAGGATGGATAATTTCTCTCACTGGGCCAATAGTCTATTTGTTTAAAACAATCAGTTTCATCAATTAATTTAGTCAATTTTATTTGCAATTTGAGAGGGCATTAGACTAACAGTTTCAGCTGAATAAAAGGAAAAACTCACTTCCCTTTGCCTGTGAAGGCAATGGCTACAGTGTTCTCCCAGGCTATGCAGAGCCAGGTTCAAAATTTCATCTGCCTGATTCACTAATGCTGGTTTCCTTAATTTAGTCCTTTATTTTTATCAAAAATTTCTGAAAAGGAGCAAAACTATTTTTTTCAAGTCAATTTACAATATTATTTATGTATCTAGTAGACAAAGAGATTTGCACTGTCAGGAAATACAAATGTTCTCATTTTCCCATCTGTTTCATGCTTGAATCTTCCTCCAACTGGTGACGGGAAAACAGCTTCTCACTACCAAATGCTTCTGCTAAGTGTGTATTGTCTTCCTGAATCATGTTCACTACACTCTCTGAATTCTAACTGAATATAATACTTAGCTCTCCTAATATACAAGAGTTAATTAGGTGATCAAGATTTGCTGTTTTTTAAAAACGGAGCAACTCCAGTTAATAAATTGTACCAGGTTAAATGCTGAGCCTCCTGAACTTGCAAGTGGCATAACTGCTATCATCCCCTTAATAGGAACACAGATACATGACCAGGATAAGGCATGGGGATGGCTATTCCAGCTGCTGCTTTTCCTTCTGGACCTCAGAAACAAGTACAGTAGCACTGTTTAAAATGAAAATGAATGAAGGACTGTAATGAAAAGGACTGCTGCTAAAACGTACAAACTGAATTGTCAGATGCAAGTGATGACACACGTAATCACTGAAGAAAACTGCAGCAACGTTCATGTAATATAACAGGCCAACAAATTGCTTAGAAGTCTACCTGAGAGTGAAACAGGTTAACATCACATTCATATAGCTAGAGAAGACAGTAATGTGACTGGGGCCTCATATTCTCATGCTGCCCAAATTTCATTGAATTTGCTGAATTTTGCATATAGGAGGAATTCAAAGTCTTACTGGACTATTACATTACCAACACATCTGAAGAACTTCTTCTCTGTACCTACACGATGGGGCCATTAGTACCAGGTACTTTGTGCAGTCACGTACAAGAGTTTAAATGAGATTTGGACTGAAAAGATGTTGTACAAGCTCCCACTGTTTTTTGCATCTGTTCCTCTGTGCTCTTATGAAAATAAATATAGAGAACGTCTTAAAAAAATACAAATCTAACTAAGCCAAGGGCCAGACTGCACACATTCAAAAAGGAAAAATACATCTAATTATGTACAAGGTTGCTATGACCACAGGGAAAAATGCCAATATATTTTCAGTGCTTGGCCCCACTTTTGGCTTGGCCCTCCATTTGGCTCATCCTTATTCATGAGTAAATCTGGTAAAAAAAAAATTCAAGCAATATTTCTTCTGATGAAAAGATGATATTTTTATTGAAGTGTTCTGCAAACATGCTGATTTTCATGAAAAATTCCAGCAGGAGGAATAAAAGAATGAAAACGTTTTCGGTCAAGAATTTATGCTTTGGAAAACTAATTTTGGTCAGGAATTTTGACATTTGACTTCAAATGTATTTCTTTTTGTACTTAACTAATTTCACAGCAGATCATTACTAGTGGTGCATGTTGCCTTATGCGTTATGACATGAGGTAAATTTTGTGTCACTTTGTTTAATTTCTACACAAAAGGTCCTTTGACCTAGAAAAGAAATTAGGTATGTATACTAATAGTAAATAGCAGCTGACATTAACTATCCTTTTAAACTACCTCTAACAATGTATATAAATTACTATGTTATTCATCACTATTGTCATTATGAAATACTGTGAAAAATCTGTACAGGAAAGTAAAAAATGAAATTTTGTAAGAATAAATACTAGAACACCAAAATAAAGTTTCTCAGAAATCTGGAGTGAAAGTTCCCTAAAACCATAGATGAGTTTCTGACCAGCTGAAATTTTTTAAAGTGTTTTCTGTCATTCCAGATGTGAAAACTGAATCCTAAAGTACCTGACTGTCCTACAAAACAAAATCCACCTCGAGGCACCCCAGGATTAGTCAACACTTGCAGGTTTCCTGTCATCCCCTTAACAGCCTCAACCTCAAAATATTAATGAATCTTAAATTAAAATGTGTTCTGCCAAGGTTAATCTCAAGTGCCTGCTGGAAGCACACCTCGCTTACCAGGAGTGACAGGGATGCTGCTCTTCCCCTAAGATTCACCATCACGGGTGGGCGATGCTGCTGGTCCGCCTCAGAGCGTGGCAAACCTCGGAGGGGCAGGACCACCGGCGCACCGCGGCGCGGGCACGTCCTCAGCGCGGAGCCGCTCTGCTGAGCCCCACGCCCCGCGCCGGAGGTGCTGCCCTGCACTTGTGCCTACAGACATCATGAACGAGAGCTCGCAGGGTGGGGGATGGAGCCCTCCCCTCCCGACCTTGAAGGTTAGACCTTGAAAACACATGATTGCGTGGGAACTGATTTTTTTTTTTTTTTTTTTTTTAAAAGCATGGCAGCTCTAGCAGGCATAGATGTAGAAATGATTTGAGAACATGAACCAAAACAACCTAGAGTGCGATGCAGCGATTTGGAAATGCTTATTCATAGTTGGTGCTAGATTGGGATGGTGAATACCGCTCAGGATTGTGCAGGAGGACGAGGGAGGGAGGGATCGGCACAACCAGAGCCCAAAGGTCAGAAATACCTCAGGAAGGATGAAAGAAAGTACAAGTGGGACTTGGCAGCCGGACAGAGTCCTGCTTTCTTTGCACAGTGGCCTGCCGCAGCTGGTGGAGCCTGTGAAGTCCTCATCCATTACATACAAAGCAGACCCATTTTGCTCAGACAGATTTGGGGACATGCAGTGACCAGCAGGACAGTCACACATGTGCTGCTTTATGCAGCTCCTACTCTGGCGTTTTCCTTCAGTAACTCCCATTCAGCATAACCTTGTTCACCCCAGTGCTCTGCTCTGAAACCAGAGAAACGCTGCAGATTCAATTGAGTACCCTCCTTCCCTGCAAAGCCCGCACACTGCCTCTCTCCAGAAAGTGCTGCGTTTTGCTGCTGTGTGCTACAGAGCTGCTTATAAGCGGGCTCTTCCTCACCTCCACAGGGAGAGGAGAGAGAAGGTACGGGAAGCAGGAGAGGGAAGTCTATCCCCACAGAGACCTTCCCAGGGTCTATAAGGATGCTAACACTCTGAGAACTGGGCAGCAGTGTGACACCTTCTCAGGCGGCTGCAGCTGCTGGAGGGACAGATGCACGGTGCATCTGCAGCTCTCTGATATTTGTGGCAAACAGAAAACACTCTGAGAAGAAGTGGACAATCTCTGTAACACTTTTCAAAAGCATTAACGTGCCTTATTGTATTTTTAGTATACGTAAGTGGCCCCCTGCCACACGCAGGCATGTACACACATACGGAGCACAGTTGCCTCAACAGAGTAACCTCTCACAAGAAGCAGCGTTCTCAAATGAAACATCTCATCTGTGGGGATGGGACTAATCAGAGGGCATCAGTAAAGGGATATGTGTGTGCTCATACTTTCTGTATATTTCTGCAAAAGCACATCTATTGTCAACTGTTCTGGACATTTGTCATCATTAAAACAGCTTTAAAAGTCTTCTGAAAAACAGATGATGTTTCTCAAATACACAGCTGAAAAATGAAAACTGAGAGTTGGATTCATCTTAATTTGAGAGGCCTCTGACGAAGTCTCCCCCAGAGCTGGTTGCTGAAGAAGTTACTCATTCTGAGGGTATGATTCATATATGTAAATGTAAACGTCTTTCGGGTGGCATGAATCCAGTTGATCTCACTGATTGCAGTGCAACTGAGGCAGCTATAGCTCCAATGCACTCCTAGACATCCAGGTCAGAGGAAGCTTCTCTCACTGTATCAGTGACTAGCGGCCAGGATACGGCAGTCAAAACCACACGCACCCTCTCCAGCAAAGACTTTGAGGTGGCATTTGCAGCAAGTTACTAAAACCTTTCACTGGGACATCAGCAGGACTTGCCAGGGGAGATGCTGAACGTGAGAGCGATGCGACCAAGCCATCCGTTCCCCCGTGCGTGGGGTGGTGGAAATGCCGGGGTGGGTTAGCACAGAGCGGAGGGGGGGAAGCGAACAGATGCCGCCGCTGCTGTCCCCGCGCCTGACACCAACACGCGTGTGTGTGTGTGTGTCCCCCCCCTCGCTCTCCCCGAGCCGCGGCCACGCGTGTGCCCCGCGCACCCCCGCCTCCCGCCCTCCGCGGCGCTCACCTGAAGCAGGTGGTGAGCTCGCCCGTGGGCTTCAGGCAGGGGTAGCGAGTGGTGGCGATTTTGTTCTCGGAGCACACCTCCCTGCAAGGCGGGTTATTAAAAATAAAGGAGGGACATAAATAAATAAATAAAGGCGGGGGGGTGGGGGGCAGTGAAAAGCAGATAACCGCACGGGGGTCCGCGGCGCGGGGGCAGAACGGGGGACGGGACACCCACCTGTCGCCGTCCTGTGGCTCCTCCCGGTAGGTCCAGGCGTGCCCCAGCGCCAGCAGCAGCAGCAGCCGGAGCGGGGCCAGGCTGCCGGCCGGCCGCCCCATCGGGCCGCCGCTCCCCTGCGCGCCGCGCCGGCTCTGCCCGCCCCGGCCGCCTCGGGGCTGCGCCGACCCGCCGCTCCTCCCGCCCCGGCGCGGGGCCGCCCCCCGCCGCCGCCAGATGTGCCCGCGGGGAGGGGCCGCGCTCGCCCAGATGTGCCGGCAGATGCGGCCCCCGCGGCGGGGCGGGGCGGGGCGGGGCGGCGGCCAGATGTGGCGGGGTCGCGGCAGATGTGCAGTGGGGGTGAGAGGACATCAAACAACATCTGCCCCCAAACACCCTCGCCGGTGCTCTCCCGGCCCGCCCCCCGCCCCGGCCGCAGGGAGCACGGGGAGATGGCGGGGGGGGTGTGGGGTGTGTGTGCCCGCCCCAGGGCAAGCGGGGCAGAAAGGGAGGGGAAGGTCCGAAACCACGGGTGTGATCAGCGGCTCTCGGTGCACCATCACTGATGCTTTCCAGATTCGGCTTTATCTTAAATCTCTTTCCCCAAGGAGCAGAGCAGTTCAAAGCATCTCTGTTGCGATGGCTGTTTATCCTTGCGTACGGCTGCCACTTCCCCACCATTCATAAAACGGAGATTAACAACAACAGACTTTGATAAAGTAGAGCATCAGGTCTGGGCTGCTGTACCATACCCTGTTTTCATGATTAAACTGCCTGGGACCAAGGGAGCAAACCTGCAAAACGACAATGCCTTTGCAAAGTGTTTGGCCAATGTGCTGGCTTTGATCACCATGTAACTTCCTACAAGTATGAAAGGCTCCAGGGAAATGAGGGTGTGCAAATCAACCTTACTAGCACTTTCACCTGTAGTATAAGTAAGTTTTAAAGCCAGAAAAATCGGGGAAATGTGGGCAACAGATTGTACTCATATATTATTACAGCCAGAAAAATCAGAGATATGCAAGTAACAAACTGTAACTCCCCTATTAAACCAGACAGAAGCAATAAAGGTGTGTAAGAAGGCTAGAGCAACTCCCCTTCTGATTTTGGCCCTGCCACAGGCAACATTTTAACAAGTCGCTTCACCATCCTGTGCCTCAGTTTCCTCTGTAACAGGAAGACCCTAGTAGCAAAGTAAATAAATAAATAATGCAGATCCCTACACATGAATCAGCTATGATTAAGCTGTTAATCCCTTTGGTATGTGTTGTCCAGTACCCAGAAGAAGGCTAATGATAGATGGACTCTTACTTGGGAAACTCTGGGACTTGTCAGCAGCTTTCCCTGGCTTGTGCAGCATCTGCTGTCACCACGGACTGCTGTGCATGCTGTGAACGGCCAACTTCAAGGTATTTCTCCACTCTAGGTGACACTGCATATTCTCTCTATTCCTCAGTTAAGCAAAGGAGTTCTGCATGGCAGATTTTTTTCCCCTGGCTTGCTTTTGCTTTTGCTATTGAGAGAATGCTTTAGATGTTTATTCCATCCTAATTACTTTTCCTTTATACAAATAATGAGTAAGCAAAGACAGGACTTGCTGTCTTGCAGCCAGAGAAAACTGTGGGTGTTTCTCGAAGGGCTAAGCCCTTGTCTCTCTGAAGCCTCTCTTGATTCAGAGATAAGAGGAACAAAAGCAGGACCTGGGTGCTTGGACCCAAGGGCTCAGGAGACACCTGTCTGCACATCGTGTTCTTTACCCTCCTGCCCCAAGTGGAAAGTATCCAGTGACAAGGTCTGAAATGAAGAGAGGTTTGCACTGCTGCAACCACTACAATGTCTGTCTGTAGATAACAAAGGATTTAATTTACCACATTCCAGAAGTGGTCACAGTCTCTCCAAAAACCTGATTTTTTTAAAGAAATTGAATCATACTGAAATCCTTTGGATGATTTCCAGCCCAGACCCAGGTGTCATAACTTAGGAAGGACGCTGATTTTAAAAGAATCCCTATATATAGGCCTGGCATAGGTATGTTTCCAAGAAGTTTTTTTTTTCCCCAACTTTTGCCATTCAATGCAGATCTGATTCACTACCTGAACTGCTTGACTCAGCTCCCTGCCTTTTCTTTAATTTCTGCCACCCACCTAGCACTGTATCAACCCACCATACTGTCTTTTTAATTAAAAATATTGTATCAGCTTGCATAAGTATTTATTTAACTCATGCAAACAGCCTTGTTAATTTAAACATGGTAACCTGCAGGTGAAGTTAATTCTGTACTAAGGTCTTCATCAAAGCAAAGCCCAGAGTTTTATATACAAAAGAATTTAAGTGTGTTCAATAGTTGGTAGAGAAGGGAGGTTAAACAGCACCATACTTTGCAGTTGGTGACCCTATTACAGCTGAATACATTAAAGTTGAGTCTTTTGTCATTTTGCTTCATCAGCTTCATCTCAGCTTTAATGACCATGTGGCCAGGGCCATCCTGAGAACAAGGCTAGCTTCCTGGAAAGTGTTGAAGGGTGTCAGTGGTTAAGGAAACACTGAAATGTTCCTGTTGCCTCGGGGAAGGAATGATCTGGGACTGTTTTCTTATATAGTAAATAAGCAGAATGTGATTTCTCGTGCGAGAGATGCTTTCCCTTGTGCAGGGTCATGTTAGTTTTGACTTGCCCAGCTGAAGCACGTATGAAGTTGATTAAGCTGCACACTAAATTTTGGAATGCTCTCAAAGAAAAGAATGAGGAATTCAGTATAGTAAAGTGCTTATCAGAAGTTTTATTTATACTGTTTATGTAGGAAGATGCATTATTTCCTGCAGTTCATTCATAATGATGTTGTTAAATTAATAATACAAATTCAAATTTCTTTTCTGGATTTTGCTGTAACTGAAATAGCCCAGGAGCAAACTTTGATAACCACCTCCAAAGAGGCTCTTTCAGAAGCCCATTTCCACAGTGGAAAGGCACAACTTCTAGACATAGCAGAACAGGAGGAGGAAGGTGTACAGGGCACCCCTGACTCTTTAGAAATACACTGAGGTAATTTGCATCCACAAAGAGCTCACAAGATCTTGAACAGTTATTACATTATCCTCCTACTCACAAACCTCCATCAGAGCTGTTGTATTAGGCTCAGTACAAATGCACAGAGAGGTTTGAAAGTTTAAGGGTAGTCCTGAATGTAGAAGATTATTTTTCCCTACTTCCTATCTACACCTTTATAAGTACTACGACCATCATGTTTGAGGTGGGGTGGGATGTTGCTTTTTTTTTTGTTTGTTTGTTTTAGATGTTTCACTGGAGTCTCCAGAGGTATGCACTGTGATTTTTCTTAATGCGTTTACAACTGACACTTTCATCAGTGCTTTTTCCATCTGCTTCAATTAAAAAGCAAGCAACCAGTTATTGTTTAAATAGTCTTAATCCCACTACAACACTGTGTTTGCATGGAGCGCCTTGGTGGTAACACCACCAGATCTCCAGCTGTCGGCATTGACATGTTCGGGGAGATCAGAGCAGGATTGAAGGTGTAAGCAAACAGAAAACAGAGGCTTTAAATAACATCTTGGGCCTAGGATACTTTACAGATTTGAAGGGCCTTGTGCTGGTCATCTGTGGACTAGATTCCCTTCCAGGTGAATGCCTAGACTGAACATGTCTAGATCCAGACTTGTACATCCAAAGAATATTGGCACAATCCAAGCTCAGCTGTTAAACGCTCACCCAGGCTTGCTCAATGTGGGGATTTCCCATGCCATTTCAACTTCAGGAGACATCTAGAGCAGTGTCCCATCTCAGAAAATAGCCAGATGTCCTGAGTAATTATATCTAGCTCCCTAGAGAGAGGTGGAATATCTTCCTAACCTCCCTGTGATTAACTGAGTTGCCCAGTTTGTAAAAGGCTGCACGAAATAAAGAATGAATAGGCAGAACAAAGGCAAAGAGTGAAAGCAAAAGCTGTTGGAGACAATCTACATGTCCACAGGGAGCACATTTGGGACAGTAAGGAAGAGAGAGAAAGGACAGGAAAAAAAAGAAACAGGAAGGAGCAAAGGAAAACCAGGGAAGAGAAAGGAGCTGAATAAATGTCAGGGAACCTTGCAGCAGGGCTTGAGGTCTACCAGGGTCTAAACAGGTAAAGAAGATGGTGAAAAGCCAGCAGAGTCTGTCAGAGGAAGAAGAAGGTAGGAAGGGATGCTGAGAAGACAGTAGTATGGGCACAGCAGCATCCAGTTATGTTTGGGTGGCAAAGAGCAGAGGATGAGAAGAAAAAGGGCTAAAAAGCAAGGGGAAGGTGGTTACGCTTTTTAGTTCTTTGTTCCAGCCATCATGTATTGTATCTTGAAAAGATGAGAAATTGTGAAATTTAAAATATTTTATTTATTTTGCGTAGTAGGTATGAGGTATTATCTCTGAAGCCCAACATGTGAAATACGCCACAAAACATACATTAAATAAAAACACTGAGGCAGAGAGAAGATACTTCTCATCACAAACACTATTATGGCACTTAATCCATCTAGGAGACAAGAAGTCTCTGCTTTCTGTCAGAGGCATTTTTAGTAAAACAGGTTAATGAAGGACCAAGGTAGTCAAAATACGATGCAACTGTTTTTAAAATAGCCGTGGAAAAAGGCACCTTGGATAACATGCACTGGTGACTATCAGGTATTGCCTCCAGAGAGCATCACAGTGACAGAAAGGAATTGCCCCAGACTACTTCCTCCATTTCACAGATAATTACAGGGCTCATATTAGATTATCAGCAAAAATAAACACCTTTTGAAAATATCAGCTAAAACAATAGCACTGCTGATCAAGCAGAAAATAAGTAAACAATAGCTCTAATCCACCAAAAACAAATCCTGACGGATACATGGGACATGGCGTGACACTAACCAGAGCTGACTTATTTTCTCAAGGGTTAGGTTTGAATTCTATTTTGTTATAAGAGATTAGAGCTGAAGAATGTGAAATCTTCCATGGCATCCCAGCTATCAAAAACCATTGGCCTCTGAGGTCCGTATGTGCTTCTTGTCAGTCCAGGCTCCTTTGACAAGGCTTGGGCCATCGTTCTAACTGCCCAGACAGCAAGATAAACAGATCACTTCTACTCAGGCTTTGTAATAGTTAGAATGAAGTCCCTGTGCTTCTGAGGTTTATGAGGTTTTCCACCTAAAGTAGCAATTGCCTCTGTGATGATCACCCCCATAGAAGTGCTGTGCTCTAGAAGCCCTGTATGGTGAGGAAAACTTTGGAAGGTCACTGACAGAGAAATCACTTTTTAACCACAGACGCATACAAATACCTGCACAGTTTCCACATGTGTACAAGAAACAGAATAGGGGGGAAACTAGATCTGAACATATGAATTGTACTAAAATTTGAGCACTCGTTCTTTTATTTGCAAATGCACATCACGGTAGCAGCTCAGAGGAAAATGGTCCTGGGAAGTGTTTCTTTTTTTCCCCCAATAAATTAGGTGGTCCTTTGATTAAAAAACCTGTAGGAGCCCTGTTTTAGCATGAAAGTTGCTGGCAAAGGAAGTGCAGCACTCAAGATGGTTACACATGCATGCAAACAAAACAGCTTGTAAATGGCCAGACTCTAACAACCCCCCCTATTATGGATTAGGATGGATCCCCAGCAAGATGGGGGGGTTGTCTTTGAAAACTGTGCACTGAAAAGCACAGAGACTAGACATAAAGGCTTGAACAGGAGGAGACCTTAGAGAAGTATCTGTGTTAACTGAAAATTTACAACCAAAGGGTGTTTTGTTCGTTTGTTTTTAATTACATATGGTTAATCAACAAGCCTCTATTTTGGAATATAGAATACTGCTCACAGTAGAACAAAGATATATCAGTTTCAGTCAATGGTTTGCAAATGCTAGGAAAGATGTTCCACTGAGTAAGGCATCAAGCCACGTATGTGGAAGAAATCAGAAGAGAATGGATAAAGCAACCGTCCAAAAATGTGCTTCTCAACATGCTCACACACACGCACACATGTAATTCCCATGCATGAAAGCAAGCAAAACAGTGGAGAAAATGCTTTCAATTACTTCCTCTGCCTCAAACTGCTTGCATGACCTTGGGTAAATGATGTAGGTCCAGACCTTCCACAGTCTAAATACC
The DNA here is from genome assembly GCF_018691265.1 of Tyto alba. Lineage (NCBI taxonomy): Eukaryota > Metazoa > Chordata > Aves > Strigiformes > Tytonidae > Tyto > Tyto alba. The sequence goes on from NW_024881318.1 coordinate 15,174,996, forward strand.
TCTAAGCCTGTGGGTCCTAATCTCTGAACCTCAGCACGCCATCTACAACATGACCTAATCTCTACTTTTCCACCTTTGGTCAGGTTTGCTTATGTAAAGTTTAAGGTATTTATCCGAGGGGCAAAATTTGACCCTGATGACAGGATCAAAATATAAAATATACATCTTTAAAAGTGCAAGGTATACCTGTTTTGTATCGAAATAGATATTTTGCACTGCAGAATACACAACTGTAGTTTCCTATTTGTTCTTGATGCAGATTTTTTCGAGGAATGCTGCACTCTGCACCGCTAATTTCATTGTGTTCTTCCAGAGCTGCTAAACCAAAATTTCTCCTTTCTGGACTCATCCACAGCGAGCCACAGTAAGCTCATGCATCTGCCACAGTCCAGTCCATGAACACAGAGCCTCCTGCAGCCTGCCATCCCACCTGCAGAGAGGTCAAAATTACCTCACTTGCTGTGCTGCTGGTTTGCAGCTTGACAAAGCCCAAAGCGGCTCCGGTAGCTGTGGTTACACCTGTGAGAAAGCCACTTTTCCATAGCTTGCCTTTAAAGTACTACCCATATCCAAAGCTATGCGGGGAAGCTGAGGGAAAGTCCGTGGCACAGGAGGAAGCAAAGCAGCCCGCACGCTGCTCTGCGCATGGCAATCCTTGCAGCCCGCGCCAAAGCAAATGCAGCCTGGAGAGTCCGTACACGTGCCCCTGCTGTGGCATCTCCCCCCAGCTGTATTTTCTTTGGCTTGGTCTCCAGCAGAGCCGTGGGCACTCTCCAAGTGACAGATGAATTAACATGGATGCGACTGGATGGAAATCCCCGAGTTTCTGAGACCTCTTGGAGAGTGTCGAGTCCTTGTTCACATAGTTGTGGGCAAATCCAGGTGCAGGGAGGCTTGAGAGACATATGGGGTATGCCACAGACTTTGAAATCTGCCTCTCCTGGGCTGCTAACTGCACTTGTCCTCCTTGGAAAATCTGTGAGACACACACACACCCCAGCCTTTCCTCTAAATCTAGTGAGGAATGAATGTTTTAACTTGCATGGTATTTATAAGTGAGCAAATGGAGTCTACTCAAACATAAAACCTCTTCGCTCACAGACTGAGGCAGGTTATTTAAACTGAAAATCAACCTGGCGTGACAGTGGAAGAAACAGCTTTGCACTGACAGTGCATTTTCCCTGCCATAGAAATAACAGTATGTTTCATGCTTTTCATCTCCTGCACGCTGTTTTTGTCACCTTATTAGCATTGATACTTTTTTTTCCCCCTCCAATTTCCTTCTAAATGAGGCAGCTTTTACTGGGGTTTCACTCTGCACTTTGGTGCAACACATGTAACTCATCATAGAAATGGGCTCAATTCAGAGCAGTCACCCATTTCATTGAAGTTAATCTGGCAAAACACAAGTGAAAAAAAGAAGAATACGACCTTCACTCCACAGATTGTGACAGCTCACTCGCTGCTTATTTATTCTGCACTCCTTGCAAAAACACTCCACACATTCAATCACATCTCAAAGAACGGGGTCAAAAGGCAAGTGTTTTTAAACTGTCTCGGTTAAAGAGTCCCTTCCCATTAAAGCCATGCTGGTTGTGTCAGAGATAAAAGACTGTTTTCTATGAGGACTGACCACTCTGACAAATCAACAATAAATTACTCAGAAATCGGCTCTGGCACACTCATTGCAAGAAAATGAATCTCTAGGCACCCTTCATGATCAGCAGTGAAAGCTGTGTAATTCTGCTGATGGCTGTGTGAAAAGTATTCAAAGTTACTTAAATCTTTTAGTGCCCATTTCAAGAGCAATGGTACTGCTTCTGGCCTGATCCCTACAGTGGATAGCCAAAGATGAAGAAGTTTAAGGTAGTGCCATGGGACACTTGTAGGGAAGAAAATCAACGTCAGAAAGAAAAAAAAATAAAAATCTTCTTTTGAGCTTGTAAAGTGCTGACTTTCAGTGATCAGTGATGCATGTGGGAGACTTCAAAGTTTGTCAAGCACAGGCAGGAAGCAATTGGAGTATGTTGGGAAAGTTAATTTTCCTGACAGAAAAAGGGGAAAATCCACATTCAGATGTCAATTTACTGCAGTGTTAATTGTTAGGATAAATACAGAATTTTGCCTTGAGAAGGACATTTCTCTCCAAAACAAGCAATTTATATCTGGTTTGACTTCAAGCTAATCCTTGTCTATCACTAGAAGGCTGATTTGCAAGAAATTGTGGGTGCTTTACACCAACGACTCTGAGGGACATTCCTTTTCATGTTTACCCCTCTGCAGGTCTTTTAATATTACAAGCAGCCAGGGCTTGATCTTCTGCATCTTGCAAGAAGATCTTTCAAAACTCGGCAGTCCAACTCCTTATATGCTTATCGAAGTGCCAACGCTGCCTTTTGCCATCTGGCTTCTGTTCCTCTTGTAATCTGTACCAAATGAACAACTTTACAGCAACTGTTAGATTAAATGGAGGAGAAGGGCATTTCTGGAGACAAACCCCACAGTTCTGTTCCCGTTCTCCATTTTGATTCAAAGATGTGACAGCAACTCGGAGGAGCGTCCATGCTAGTTCAAAACACAGGTAACTGAAAACTCACGGTCTCCTATCTGACATTCACTGCCCAGGGTGCAAATGGGACGCAGCAAAAACCTACAGCAGCTTAACAGCAGCTGTGAACAGCTTGCACCTACTCCATAGCATGGCTTCTGTGTTGACTTTTGCAGGCATCTGCACTGGACAAAACTGAGAATGCAAGCAGAGATCCTTCTTTCCCCTACAGCTCTTGGGACACAAAGGCTGTGCTGAGAAGCCCTGATGTTGCCTGTGCTGCCCTCACTGATCACTGTGAGTTTCCAGTGGTGATGTTCACAGCTTGGGTAACCTCTAGAAAATAAAAGCAAGTAGTTCCACTAAGAGGCTCACCAGCAGCACTGGATGCACAGGGTGGCATTCTCCATACGGCCCTACAAGTGGAGAGAGCTGGGTCCAGGTATCTGCTTCCTCACAGCCAGTGGATGAGCCACTGGCGTGCGGACCCCAAAGCCACAGAAGCTCCACATTGCCAGGGAAGACAGCAGACATTAGACATGCCAAGACCTTCTATGATCCAGTCCTTTTATGGCCCCCTCTATTAGACCCTAAGGGGACTGACAGTGCCTGGTAATTAATGATGTATGCCTTCCAGGTGTCTTCAAGTCAATACAGAGGGAGGTCTTTAAGATCTCAGAACACTGTGATAACAGGAACCCAAGTTCTTGCGAAAGACAAAATAAGAAGTCAATCAGCTCCATTAAAGTGCTTAACAAGGTTCAGCATCTCCAGCAGAGCTCTGGAAGGACCAAAATGCTGGAGAATTAAGTAACTTTGTTCTTGTAATTCCAAATTATGCTTTCCAGCCAGCAAACTGTATTTCTTTATGCTATCAAGTAATAGCTTTTCCAGGTCCATGCTTCAGCCAAAAAAAAAAACCTAAAACCCCAGCAAAAAAACTCAGACAGACATACAGAGAAAACAAGTATCTGTCAAATGATATTTAGTTTGATTTCTCAAATAGGTGAGGGTGTTTTCAGTACTTCAGAAAATTAGATTTTTTGTATGATGACTCTGCAGTTATTACTTATGAAAGCTAGGTCAACTATTTCCCTGCCTAGAATGTAACAGTTAGAAAAAAAAGAGCAAACAAAGGAACAATCCTGACTAACTCATTTCTACTGAACAACAAAGGAAATTCACACTGCCTACCTTGGCACTCCACTGAAACAAGCTGCCTTTCCTTACTGACTCTTCTTCCAGGCATTGTGTCCAAAAATTTCCTTGGAATATGTTCCTAGTGTGTGCAGGAGATATTTATAAGCTACAACACTTATTTTTGGATTAAATACATCTTGGAGGCTAGTTGCCACAAGAGCAAAGGGGGTTTCAATGAATTACAAGAATGTGTATGAAATATTACACTTGGGATAAGTCATTTCCAAGCCGAGCAGCCCATACAAGCAAACAGGCTGTCAGACATGGTGTGAGCAGGCATAGCAGAGAAACTGGCTGAGTGATGCATCAGCGTGGCCTCACTGTCCTGGTGTCTTGTGGTTGTTTTGGTGAGGGATCCCTCCATATCCTCTTCCAGGAGTCAGACCGGTAATAAAGAGTACTAAGGAGCAGCTCAGAAGGGCTCCTCTATTTATTCAGTACCTGTCCTGATTTTAGACAGTGTGTCCTTCAGCTGAAGTCAGTCCCATCACCAGCCAACTTATTCCCACACAGGAGAAAAATTGTTTGAGGATTGTCTGTCTGATGTCTCTAGTCAGCCACTGAAGTCTCCCAACATCGCTTAGAGGTGTGGTTTATGCAAAATGACCCTGGTCTCTGAGTCATTTGTTCCCAGGCTTGCTGCCTTCTCCTCCAACCTTTTTTCCTGTCTGTCTTATCCATCCATCCATCCATCCATCCATCCATCCATCCATCCATCCATCCATCCATCCATCCATCCATCCATCCCAGACTTCCCACCTCCCTGCCTGGGTTGGCATAGATGTCTCCTTGCCCACAGCAGCACTGATTTGGAGGTGGTGTGACTATCCACCTAGTTCAGCATCCTAGTCCTGATGTGGGCAGGGATCCTGCTTCGGGGACTGATGGCACCAGCCACTTCACAGTGGACATGATTAATGTATAACTACAACAGCACCTTCTCCCATTAGTGATTCTGTCCGAACAGAAGTGAATGCATTCGTTAGCTAATGGTTAGATATGCCAGCTATGCTACTCATTCTGCTCCGTAACGAAGAGTGGGTAATCATTAATAGTGCAACAAACTGGTAAACTAGTTCATATATGTTAATTCTGCAGTCACTCCCAATTTACTGCAGTCTTCATCAATCTCAGTAAAATAATGTGGGCATTCAGGATGTGTCATGCAACCCTAGCTTGTGCTGACAATGTCCATGGTATATCTAAAATCCAGATGCTGCCAAAGCTCTGGTTCACCCTTCACAACTGAAATATAGAGTGGCAGGCATGCCTTTCCTGGCACAAAATCCTTTTACTTCCAAAACGTGCACTCTTGCAATGAATTATATACCTACTGCTATCTATCCTCCTGATCCAGCTATAATCACTGCTCTGTACATTCCAGTTTGTCCCAATGCAGAGTTTTCATGAGAAATGTGTCTCTTTCTGCTCTACAGGCAGTTACACGAATAGCTGGCAAGCTGTGGTCCTCCTGACAACAGTGCTCAGATCTTGTAGCCCCACTTTGGGCCATGTTTGTTTTTAATGGAGAGATTTGTTGAACGTTTCCAGTGAGAAGTGACATGGGAGGAATGTAACTAACAAGGTGACAAATGCCAAGGTTGTTTTCTGCTATTATGGAAATCAACGGCAAAGCTCCTACTCAGATTTCTACCAAACGAGAACTGAGCTGACTTTTAAGTGGATGTATGCCACATACTGTCAAACCTGTGAGCTAGCAGGGCTCCTTGAAAGAGCTTTAAACCAAATTCGAAGGGAAAAGAGAAAAAAACAAAACAAAACAAAACAAAAAAAACCCAAACAAACAAAAAACAAACAAACAAAAAAACCCAACCAACCAAACAAAAAAAAAACAAAAACCAAAAAACCTTAATTAGATATAAGCCTGGGGGTGGCATGCCAATGTTTGAGGGATGGTGAGCTAGCAAGGTCCTTCAGTCTGCCATCTCAGTGGATGTAGGGAACAACGAGACATGCAACAGCAAAGACACAAGGGTTATTGATGTATTAAAAACCACAGAACCCATGATCACATAGGAATTAGAGTTTCTCCCCCTAAAAGTATGGCGGGATCAATAGCCCAACTGAAGTGCATCTACATCAATGCATGCAGCATGGGTAACAAACAGGGGGAGCTGGAAGCCACTGTGTAGAGGGAAAAATATGATGCAGTTGCAATCACAGAAACAAGGTGGCATGACTCACGCATCTGGAGTGCTGTAATGGATGGCTGCAAACTCTTCAGAAGAGATAGGTGAGGAAGGAGAGGAGGTGGGGTGGATCTGTATGTTACAGAGTGTTTTGACTGTCTATGGCTTGAGGATGGTGACAATAGGTTTGAGTGTTTATGGGTAAAAATCAGAGGGAAGACCACAAGGCAGATATCACGGTAGGAGTCTGTTACAGAATATTTTGTCTGCCTCTTCATCTTAGTTAGGGCGTCTATAAGCAGCTGGGAGAAGTGTCACAATTCCTAGCCCTTGTTCTTTCAGGGGACTTCAACTTACCAGACATCTGCTGGAAATACAGCAGAGAGGAAACATTTCAGGAAGTTCCTGGATTGTATGGAAGATAACTTCCTGACACAGCTGGTGAGTGAGCCAACGAGGGAAGGTGCCCCACTGGACCTGTTGTTTGTGAACTGAGAAGGACTTGTGGGTGATGTGATGGTTGGAGGCCGTCTTGGGCACCATGAACATGAAATAAGAGATTTCTATTCTTTGAGAATTAAAGAGGGGGGATCAGAAGAATCGCTACCTTGGTCTTCTGGAGGGCAGACTTTGGCCTGTTTATGAGACTAATTGACAGAATCCCCTGGGAGCCATCCTGAAGGGCAAAGGAGTGTAGGAAGGCTGGACATTCTTCAGGAAGGAAATCTTAAAGGCGTATGAGCAGGCCATCCCCATGTGCAGAAAGATGAGCTGGTGGACAAGAAGACCAGCCTGACTGAACAAAGAGCTTTGGCTAGAACACAGGGAATAATAAAAAAAATAGTTTGACCTTTGTAACAAGAGGCAGGCAACTCAGGAGGACTACAAGGATGTTGTGAGGTTATGCAGGGAGAAAATCAGAAGGACCAAAGCCCAGCTAGAACTTAATCTGGCTACTGTCATAAAAGACAATAAAAAAATTTTCTGTAAATACATTAGCAACAAAAAGAGGGCTAAGGAGAATCTCCACCCTTTATTGGATTGAGGGGGGTGGGGAAACGTAGTGACAAAGGATGAGGAAAAGGCTGGGGTACTTAATGACTTCTTTGCCTTAATCTTTATTAGCTAGACCAGTTGTTCTCTGGATACCCAACCCCCCCTGAGATGGCAGACAGGCAAGGGGAGCAGAATGAAGTCCCCATAATCCAAGAGGAAATAGTAGTGACCTGCTACACCATTTAAACACACATAAGTCTCTGGGGCTGTATGGGATCTGCCCAAGGGTACTGAGGAAGCTGGAGGAAGACACCAAGACACTTTCCATCATTTATCAGCAGTCCTGTCTGACTGGGGAGGTCCCAGTTCACTGGAATTTAGCAAATGTGATACACATCTATAAGAAGGGCCTGAGGGAGGATCTGGGGAACTACAGGCCTGTCAGCCTGACGTCAGTGCTGCGAAAGGTTATGGAGCAGATCTTCTTGAGTGCCATGACATGGCACATACAGAACAACCAGGCAATTAGGCTCAGTCAGCATGGGTTTATAAAAAGTAGGTCCTGCTTCACTAACCTGATCTTGTTCTGTGACAAGGTGACCTGATTAGTGGATGAGGAAAAGGATGTGAATGTTGTCAACCTAGACTTTAGTAAAGCCTTTGACATAATTTTCCACAGCATTCTCCTGGAGAAACTGGCTGCTCATGGCTTAGACAGGCATACACTTCACTGGGTAAAAAACTGTCTGGATGGCTGACCCCAAAGAGTGATGGCAAATGGAGTTAAATCCACTTGGCAGCTGGTCACAAGTGATGTTTCCTAGGGCTTAGAATTGGAGCCAGTTCTGTTTCATATCTTTAACAATGATTTGGATGAGGGGATTGAGTGCACCATCAGTACGTTTGCAGAAGACACGAAGTTGGGCGGGAGCGTTGATCTGCTGTAGGGTAGGAAGGCTCCACAGAAGGATCTGGGCAAGCTGGATCGATGGGCTGAGGCCACTTGTATGAGGTTCAACAAGGCTCAGTGCCAGGTCCTGCACTTAGGCCACAGCAACCCCATGCAACGCTACAGCCTTGGGGAAGAGTGGCTGGAAATCTTCCCAGCAGAAATTGAGCCAGGGGTGTTTGTCAACAGCCATCAGTGTGGCCAGATGGCTAGGAAGGCCAATAGCATCCTGGCTTGTATCAGAAATACTGTGGCCAGCAGGACTAGGGAATTGATCATCCCCATATACTCTGCACTGGTGATGCTGCACCTTGAATGCTGTGTTCAGTTTTGGGGCCCTCACTACAAGAAAGACACTGAGGTGCTGGACTGTGTCCAGAGAAGGTCAGTGAAGCTGGTGAAGGGTCCAGAGCACAAGTCTTATGAGGAGCAGCTGAGGGAACTGGGGTTATTTAGTCTGGAAAAAAGGAGGCCCAAGGTAGACCTTATCACTTCGATAAGGACCTGAAAGGAGGTTGTAGTGAGGTGGGTGTCAGTTTGTTCTCCCAAGTAACAAGTGATAAGACGAGAGAAAATGGATGGCCTCAAGTTACACCAGGGGAGGTTTAGATTGGATATTAGGAAAACTTTATTCTCCAGAAGGGTTGTTAAGCACTGGAACAGGCTGCTCAGTGAAGTGGTGTAGTCATAATCTCTGGAGGTATTTAAAAGACGTGTAGATATGGTGCCTAGGGACATGTGTTAGTGGTGAACTTGGCAGTGTTAATGGTTAACAATTGGACTTGATAATCTTAGAGGTCCTTTTTAGCATAAATGATCCTATGATTCTATGATGTTAAATGGCTAAAAGAGAATGTTGAGAACAGCTACAGCTGTCTGTTACTCTAATGAGAGCCCACAATTATAAAGATTTTCTTCCACTGGTTTGTAGCTCCCAGGAGAAGACTACATTAAAAGAGCTCACTGACCTTCATGCCTTCAGTTTTACTTACCCTGTTCGTGACTGGTATACATTCCTCTCCTTTTTCTGGCCAATTTTCTAAATTATCTGCAGCCACTGGGGAAAATGAACACTGGATCTGCATAATGTGAGTAAGAGCCACACTGATGAAGTCCCACCACAGCTACTTGGAGATAGGAAGGATTTCTCATGTGTGGACAGCAGAGTCAGTTGTCAGTGTGAGTGAGCAATGTCACACTAAGGCAAACAGCAAAACACAGACCAAACCAGAAAGCCTCGGCACTGCAAAACAGAGACAAAATGTCCTCTAACATTTAAGCAATGCAGTTTTGCAGGCCAATGTACACTAACTGGGGGATGTCCCACTCAGAGCCCAAACTCATTCATGTCCATGCATGCAGATTGCAAGCCAGCACCTAGTGGTAGATTTGGTGTAACCTTTGGACCAAAAGATAATTGGTTGTGTGGATGTTTCAGAGATATATTATATCTCATAGAAAACAGCTATCATTAGTGCAGCAAGATATCAATAATCCGTAAGTATGAGTAAACTAGATCTGGTTCAATGACACTTTTCTCCCTCAGTATTTCTGTGTTCAAAACAACCCAACCATGAAGGCTGAATAAAAGAAAAATACGGCAAAAAGAGACATAAGCAGGAAATGTTGAGCAGAAATTTTACTCATGCAAGAAAGACACTATAGGATTTTGTTCCTTTGAAAAATAAAGACTTTGAACTAAGCACAAGATGATCATCTTCAGCACTACCAGCTGTCTACTGGAGGCTCTGGGAAGCTGCCTTCCTGGAGGGGTGTCACACACAAGCCCCAGCTTGTCACAGCCAAGCCAACAAGGCTGAAAGGAGGGTTAAGACAAAAAGGAAGAACTTCTAAGCTGTAGGTTCAACTGTATAGTAATACGAAGTAAATATAACAACTTACCCTTATGGGAAGACTGCTTTACAAGAACATAACCAGTATGACATTGTAACAAAATTTTCCAGTGTTAATTTGTGAGTGAATTACAAGAACATGTAACCCAAAACTTTCTTATTCAAAATATTTGGATCCATGTAAGTGCCCGGGATGTATATATCTGACTGAGTTGCAGAGAACACAGCCAGAGAAGAGGAAAGAAAAGGATATGCAACAAATCTGTGCATGATAAATTTTCTGCATGAGGATGAAACACATAGACTCAACTGGGCACAATGGCAGTGAAAAACTCTGTGAGTATCTGTGAGGACAACAGGGCATGCAAATAGAGGGAAATATATACATCTTCAAAGTCTTTTCTGTCACCCCAGCAAATAAAAAACTGGAAACAGAGACAAAAGAAATAAATTAGGACTGAATACAACACGTATGAATTTTTGTTTTCCTCCATGACTCTGTGAAAATGTCAAAGTTAAACAACTGACTTCTCTAGGCACATACTCCCAGCACCCTGTCCACTCCTGTGGGAATCCATGTATGAAAATCTCTATGGCAATATCATCCCTTCCTTTACCCCTTCAGCCATGGGCTGGGGGCTGCCAATAAGCTGCTGATGGCATTTGCTCTAATGAGTAGGTAGAGCCCAAAGGTAAACAAGCATCTGCTCAGGCAGGTAAGCGATGCTGCTTTGCAGCCCCTTGGCAAAGAATACACCAGTTGGGAAACCACCTCCTCTACAGCATCTCCTTCTCTGCTACAAAGTCATTGCTTGTGGCTGGGAAGCAGTGATGGGAATGACCTCCTTCCCCCAACAATGCAGTCCAAACCAGTGCATCCCAGCTTTCCACCCAAGCCTCTTTTCACTCCCTCACCCATCACCATAAACCACTGCAATCCCCATGCTGCAGTGGAGGGAAGAAGAGCTCTGTTTTCGGCAGCATTCACAGCCCCTCAGCTTCAGGCAAAGACCAAAACTGAACAAAAAGCTCTGCCAACATCTGACCCAGCTTGCTTTCTGGCTGTGAGATGTGGCTGGCTCTGCTTCAGAAAGTCTCCAATGACAAAATCACAAGGTCTTTCCCACAGCGCTTCTCTTATACCCAGAGGCATTCCAGGTTTTTCAGAAGTTGTCCTCATCTTTTCCTCACACTCATACATTTTTATTGACCTGCCCCACTAGTGCACCGCTGTGAAGGATCTGCCAGAAACAAACAGCTGAGGAAAAAAAAAAAGAATCTAATTCCATCACACATGGATTTGCACAGCACTTAAACAACATTCTTTTATATAAATGCAATAGAAAGGGAGAGGATAGGAAGCAGAAATTAAGACCCTGTTACAGGGACCCCAGGCACAAGCAGCTCAGATAATGTGGAGAACATGGTCAAGATAAGGTGAGTAAACAGATGATCTGAATGAACAAATTTCTCTCTAAAGGGGAGACAGAGGTTAAGCTGATGTGAGCTTAGTTTTTAGCTCAGCTGTCTGGGAAAGGTTCTTTCCATGCCAAGAACTGCTGAGGTCTATGGCTTCGACACCAACCTAGTGAAGAAGTCACTTATAGTTAATTCATCAGCTCAGAACATCAGTGTTGTAAGATATATCAAGTGCCCATACGATTACTAACATTTCTGTATGGGTTTTGGCAGGAAGCAAGCACACAGGATGCGGTAAGAGCCAGCAGCTGTGTATTGATCCAGTAGAGACTGTTGAAAAATGAGCATTTTTGGTTGTAAGCAGAAGTTTTGATGAGTTTTGCTGAGTGGAGATTTCTCATTGCGTCTTTAGTGTTCCCTTTCTTCAGAAATGGCTGCTGTCAGCAGTGACTGTCATACATAGTCTGTCGAGTGAGAACGCGGCTTTAAGTAAATGGGAGCACTAAGCCTGATTGCGGGAGAGGTTTTGCCCATTGTCCCAGGAAACGCACAGATGGGTAGAAAAGAACAAGGCAAAATACACTAAGGGAGCAACAGCATTCCCAGATAGGAAGACACAGAATGCTAACTCTGTTGCATCAAGTAGGATTGGGTTCAAATCAGTCAATGCTAAAGCTAGCTACAAAAGAGCTGCTAAGTTGGGAAAAAGGTAGATTTGACTAGCTGACATCATATTTTTTTGAGTTGAAGTCTTCCATAATTATTCCTGCTGTCTTATTTCTGCAATGAAAACAGAAAAGCCATTTCTCCCACCTTTCTCTGTCTCTTCTGTACAGGTAAAATGTCCTTGCACAAAATATTGCTCTTCCTCCTGAACTAGCTTACCATTTCACTAAATGCTGTTATATTGTACAAGTATGTTTGGAAAGATTTAAGCAAACTAATTACGAGGACAGTTACTGTATTCGAAGGGCAGCACTGTGCTTGCTGGAGTCAGCTCAGGGGAAGACCAACCTAAGAGCGATTTGAGATCATGTTTTAAAGTTCAGCTTGGGCCAAATGCATTAAACCTTAACTGATAGCTTCCTTTACAAGTTTAAATTACTTCCTTTGACCTCCTGTTGACAACTGATGTTTCATTTAAAATGATCAAAGTTACATGAGATTTAACAGAACTTTGTCCCTCATGGAATTTTGGCGTCCAAGTGAAAAATTGAATTTCCCAGTTGTGCATGCACCACCTGAAATGGATAGAGAGAGCTCTTTTGGGTGTAGGAGAATAAATCACTCTTAGAACAACGCTGTGACTGTTGGGTATGCAGTGCCTAAGCCACAGTGACCTTGGGTGCAAATAAATTAGGACCAGGGGTGATCCCAGGCCAGGATTACCCAACTGCAAACTTGAAGAAGCTGGGAAGAAAAATGTGCATGCATTGTGCCAGAAGCCTCTTGTCCTAGCGTTCAGCCTAGGGTTCAGGCAAGCAGGCTGGTGGGGAGAGGTTATGTCTGAATAGCCTCAGCTCACATTTTACCGGAAACGTTGCACACATTGACAAACTCAATTCTGTGCTTCTTGTTCACTGGTCCTTTTACTGCAGAGAAGAAAAATTTCCCTTTTGAAGCATAACCCTTTTGTATGCGCCTCCCCTACACACAGGGCAGAGAGTAGTTTTCTTTACTATATATAACTTCCTTCTGCATATTTCCAGAGTAACTTTTCTACTGCCAGCAGTTACTTCTTTGAAGGCTGCATGGGATTTAATTTCCCCAGAGGAACAAGTCCATAGCGTTGATTGATCAGGGGGCTATAGCATTAACTAGGGATGCACTCTATTGGACATTAACAGGATGATCTTCATATACGTATGAGAGTTTAAGTCATTAGTTAGACTCATTTGCACTCACAGAGGATGTCATTATGCATAGGTAACAAGCACAATGTTGTGGGGTTTGTTTTTTTGTTTGTTTTTTTTTTTTTTTTTTTTGTTGTTGTTGTTTTTGTTTTTTTTTAAAGAAGATTCCAATAACTGTATTGACTGTTTGTCAGAGAATTTGAATGCGAATTTAACTCTTCAAATCTTAAAGGAATTACTGAATTTAATCTGATAGCTAGAACTTTTACCCAATTGGGCTAATTCAAATATGTCTATTTCTGTAACTATTGCATTTTTATGCTGTCTCTTCTCACCCCTACACTGCCTTCTGTTGAGCTTGAGATGTGACTCATAACAGATAAGGTACACGCTGTTTTTCAAGAGCATCTTCAATTTATGAATTCTGGATATCAGATATACAGACAAGACTCACACTAATAAAATGCAACAGGAAGGAGAAGATGACATTCCCCAGTCTTCCTGGGGTCATCAACAGGAATACAATAGGATTAAGAAACTATCTGCAACACTGCTTGGACAGTTACACAGTGTCACTCACTTAATACTGCACAGGGCTATTGAGTGATGCTCCAAGGGGTGATTTAACAAATTACAATCAGTTTAAATTGATCAAGAAGCAATCATAAAAGTGTGGTCATTCGAAAAGATCGAAAAGGTCTCTGGAGCACCACTCCAGCTGCAGGGCTGCTCCTACCCCAAGACCTCCTTTTGTGCACAGCCAACCACACACACAAGGGTCCCCATGTCCCTTGGATGCTCCTGGTATGGTACAGCATCAGCAAAGCAGCATCCAAAGCATGGCTCACGGCAAGCACACAAGGACAGGCACTGAGCAGAAGGAGGCTGGGGGGAGCCAAATGCAGATCCAAGAAGATAAATGAGGCATGCACGTATGTTCAGGGCAGCTCCACAGAGCAGTGGACGGTGCAGGAACAGAGTCAGAGCTGGGACTGCAGAGGCAAGGGAAGACACTTTCTCACTGTTAATCATTCACCATTTTTTCCTGTTTGACTACAGGAGCAATAGTCCCACCACTGTAGAAAGCATAGGCAGAAGCATGGTCCCCCCTCTGCGGGATTTCCCATGCACCATCCCAGTGAACTCCCCTGTGCACCAGTTTGTGGCTGTCAAGGCTCAGGGTCCAACATGGCTAATTCTTTGGCAGCAAAACCAAATCTCTTTGCCCAGTAGAAGTATTCAAAACCTTGCTGGGAGTAAGTATTCTTTCTGCACTTAGAAGAAATCATGGTAAATTGCATCAAGAAGGTGGTTTTGGCGGGGGTTCTCAGCAGAGGAGATGAGAGGTGGTCTGGATGAATTCCTCTTTTTCAAGTGTTATAGGCTGCATTCATTTACTCCCTTTTACCACTAACAGGTCAAGCCACAGCCAGAGGAAGGCCTCTCAAACTGTTGAACTTTTGTTTTAAAAAGCATCGTTAAGTTTAATGACACAGGCTCAAGAATTCTTCAAGTTACATATCAGTAAAATACAAGTGTGTCCCTGTACTTATAGATTCCTCAAGAAGACCAGAGCAGGGATGCTAAAGACTGCAGCACCTCAAACAGTCAAAAAAAGAGACAAGTCTGCACATGTTCTCTTCAGCAACGTACTCTAAATACACTTTTAACTGGAAACCTTTTCATTTTTCTTTCTGAATCTAATATGAGCCAAGCTTACTCTTATATTTCCTGTATTGTTAGCAAAGCCATTAGATGGCAGTACATCCTAAATTATTCTTAGCAATGCCAGAGCATTTTGGTGGTACTACAAATAAATATATTTCATCATGTGTTGACAGTGTAATTATGAATATCATAAACATTTAGCATGAAACATAATTTCCATTTGTCCAGATAAGTGGAAATAGAATGCAAGTTTTAAAAACAAAACAAAACAACAAAACAAAACCACACAAAGAAAGGAAAGAGAGGAAGCTAAATATTTCAGGGCAGCAGGTTTACTCTGCTATCATAAGAACTGAGTGTCCTTCACTCTCCTGTTGGAATGTACAAAAGATCCAAGCTTTAAAAAAAAAAAAAACCAAAAAAAAACAAAACAAACCCACAGTCAAGACAAGCAAATCCAAAATAGCCCAGCTGTCAGAGTTATTTATTAGTATTGCCACAGAGTTACAGACTAGGGTACCTATTGCACGAGGGGTTTCACAGTCACAGGATGAGGAGGCAAGCAAGCGGGAGCAAGTCCTGCCCTGCCGCTGGAGTTGGAGCGAGCCTCCGTGCAGACAGCAGCACCGCACTGCTCCCATGGGGACGGGCAGGACCACCGCATTGTACACATCTGTGTTTCGGGCACATTTCATCACCAGCTGCTGTAAATTGCATTGATTATTGCGTTGCAGAGAGGAAACATTTGACCAGCAGATTTATACCGCAGAGGGCTGCGCTATTGTAATTCTGTGTGAGGTCACCACAAGTTAAGCAGACTGTCTTCTTAACCTATCTTGCAAAAGGTACAGTCGCTTTCATTATATTTTATATCTGTAAAAATACTGTGGAGAGTAACTAATAATGGTAGAAATGTTCACATCCTTCCAGGCTATGAAAAGTCACTGCTAAATGTAGATTTGAGATGGCTTAGGATGCCCAGCATTGAGAAGAAAGAGGGCCTTGGTCTGTTCCTGGTGCCACTGACTCTGGTCAATTGCAAAACTAGTAAGTGTCAGAGAGGGAAAGTCAGAGGACAGAGGTCTTTCTGCTACTTTCCAACAGGAATCACAGAGAAGTATTTCCTTGATGAGCTGCTTTGTCACTGAAAACTGTACATTTAATTAATCTAAAACGACTCCTAAGTTTAAGCTGAATCTGCCAAACACTTCTCATGTATAGATATAAAAATGAAAAAAAAAATTGAAGTATCAATATTGAAAACACAAGCTACTGAAATTCATTGAGCTAAAGAAAGAATCTTAGGTCTTGTAAGTCTTATCCTTGTTTTTATTAAAAATGCTTTCCTTGTCCCATATCCTAGCTTTAGACTGAGCTGCTATTCACTTCTAAAGCCTACTTACAGAGTACATATTCTTTATCATATCTCTACCTATATCAATCTGAAGGCAGACTGCAAAACCTCCTTATGCCAAATGACACACTGGTGTCTTATCCACACAACCAGCCACCAGTGACAGGGCTTGACCCACAGTCTTTACTGTTACTGTGTGATGGCACAGCTAACAAAACATTAGCTAGCATCTTGTCATATATCAGATTCTGTATTATTGTAAGGGTATCTATTGTATCTCACACAAGAGGCATTTAATAATGTTCTCCCTTGCTGTTATTTTAGTTGGAGTTTGGAAAACCCATCCACCTGGCATCGTGCCACAAACCTTATGTACAACACTGCATTCATGCAGGTCAGTTGGGACTTTATCACTATCTCCTTTTATCCAATATTTCTGTGCTGCTTTTGAATAACAAATCTGTTTACAGGATCTCTGAGCAGAAGTTACATGACAAGCAGCTTGAGATGCAATGTAAAGGCCAAGAAAATCTCAGTGCTGCACTGGCTTCTATGGACAGATACAGTGAAAGCCAGATTTTAGAGAGACAAACCAAAGGGACTGCTTACACTTCATACTTTGAACTGGGCCCTGTCTTAGACATAACCTCATTAATTAACCTTGGAAGAGGTGAAAAATCCCAAGGGCTAGGAGACTAGGTAGGTACTCAAGCAGAGACCGAGGCAGAGACCCAGGACAAGGTCTATGAATGAAACAGAAATAAAAAAAAGAAAAAAAAAATCAAGAAAAAATGATGATTGGGAAGAACAGCTGATGAGAAGAGGTTTCTGAATCCTGTGAAACCTTTGAAATTCAATGTAAATTTTGTAACACTGTTTCTGGGCTGTAGAGAGCAGAGAGCTCTGTGCTCTTGCAAGGAATGCTGAAGTGGCTAATGTCTTGCAGCAGTAGAACAGATCTGACTGCAACAAGCCCCACAAGAGATGCTCATAGAATCCCATTTGGCAGCTCCACGCTAAGGACCATCCTGCAGGATGATTAGCACCAAAGCAGCTCAAGGGGTATTGCCCCAGCAGCCAGCCTTATGTTACACCCCAGCCACTGCCAGGATGGAAAAGGGTTCCATGCCTCACTACTGCCGAGTCACAGGGGTGAAATCCAATCTCATCAGCTGTCTAGTGAGTGCTGTACACCAGACATATCTTGGTACCACACAGTACCAGGCTAGCATGTAGAAAATTCAGTAAAGCAAACACTGTCAGATCAGCCTCATTTTTCAGTCTTAAGCCATCTCCAAACAAACAGCAATAGCAGGAAGCTGGAGGGATTTGCATTTCCCATGATAGGGTATTGGTTTCTTCCCCTCCTTCCAGCATTGCATTTTACAGGTGGGACTAGCAGACCGTAATCCTTGCACCAGCCCTGGTCAGGACAGCAACACAAACACGCATTTCTCCAGTAGTCTCCTGAAACATGTGATTCAGCTAAAGTGTTACTGCCCAGAAAGCTAGAAGCTGAGAGCATAGAAACAATGGACCACCTTTTCTTTTTCACCCAAACAGGAAACCATTTCATTTCAAGATTGAAGCATAACCTGTCTGGGCAGTTTTTCACTCCTCTGCCTGCAGACCATATAACTTTAAGCCATTATTGTACAACAAGCGTTGATGGTGAACTTGCTGTGCCAACACGGTCTCCTTGTAGGACCACCACGAAAAGCCACATTCACATTTGGGCTTGTAATGACATTTGCTCAGACAAGCCAAGTGGCAAAAACTGCTTGTGGGAGAAATAATTGGTTTTGCTTTGCTGGGCACCACAGCAGCCAGACCCTGCCTGCCTCAAACAACCCCTTCCTCACTTCTGCCCTCCAGGAATTGCACGTGTCCAACACAGTCCTGGGATGTCGTTCCTACTTCCCAACTCTGCGCATGGGATGGAGCCAGTTGGCTCACTTTATGAGCTGCTGATGGCAATTGCAGAGCAGGAGGGAAGCCAGAGTCTATGCTACAAAAGCAGGGATCTGCTTCATACCCTGCCCAGCCACAACTTTGTGTCACGGCTCCTCTCTGGCCACTCAGTGAGGTCCAGCTCTCCTTCAGGGAGAAGTCAGTGCTGAGACCTGCCACAGTGCCTTGATATTTTGAAAATGTTGGGACTCAGGTGGGGAGGCCAAGGGATGCTTGAATTTGGCACATTCCCTGGTCAAGCACTGCGAAGTATGCTTCTAAGGGCTTTTTGTTGGAAATTAAAGCTGTTAATTCACACTCAGAAACTACCTGTGGAAAGATGGCATACAGCCCATCTTTTCCTGAAAGTAAATCCCCTGTCTAGCAGGGGTTTCTTTGGCAAAAGCAGATACTATTGACATACAGATAATGAAGTCAGGCTCAGATTTAAGCCCTGGTGTAAAAAAAAAAAACACAAGTTAATAATAATAGTAATTCAAATACATGCACTCATTCTGAAAGTCTGAGGTTTAAACATACAGAACTCAGGTTTCTGAGATATCTATGTCTAGGCACCCAGGACAGAGTCACACCTTACAAACAGAATTGAAATGGATCCCTTCAATATAATGTACTAGGTGACAGCTTATGGCACTAACAAGACAAATGGAATGTGTTGTTTTAGTTGCTGATGAGTTTATTTCTAAGCTTGCCTAGTGCTTCAGAACAAGATGAAACCCTCTTACATTGAAGGTGACAGTGATTATGTGTTCCCCTACTTATTGCCAGGAAGTAGCTGAATAACAAACACATAGAAACTATGCGTGAAAAAGCAAATACAGCATTAATAGTTATCACCTTATTACTTGAGAACGGACAATAGGATATCCAGTCTCAATACCTTCCAATAATAACATAAAGCTGAGGTCAAGTTTTTTGGATCTCAGCTATATTGGCATTTGTTCCTACAAGGAAGAAGGGAAAAAAGAAAAGTTAAGTGAGGTTCCCACAGACCTTAAAAAGCAGAAACATCTGTTACTGCTATGAACAGCTTAGATGCTGAGTTCAGCAGGAGAAAGTCCAGCAGCTAGGCCAGGTCTCTGCTTACCACCACATGCCTCTGCACTCAATGGGAAATGATCAGAGACAGTTTCAAGGGACATATCAATAATTCAAAACAGCCAAAACTAGCATAAACAAATAAGAATTAGTGCTTTCTTCCTTCTACTGCCAGCAAGACTGGAAGATGTTACTGATGCCTTAATGTGCAGTCTCAAACATCGTTGTCAGAACTGCCCCCAGCTGATGAGTTGCTCCACATTGTGCATTTGTTTCATTTTTTTAACAAACAGTTTTGAGCAGAAACACTGAGCAGAAATTCCAGAGAAGTGAGTCTTGTTCTCAGCAATACAATCTTCTGTGGGGCTGGGGGGAAATGGCAAGTTCTCATGGACTCGATTTTTGTTTGCAAAATGAATCCCCATTTCAGTGATATGCTATTCACACATTTCCCATCAATTCTTCATGCTTGGGGTTTGTGATTTTTAGCTTACACAAGAAACATATTTTCTAACATAAGGTGACATACAAATGTCAGAGACGCTGTTTTGCTAGTGGACTGATGCAAACTGTGCTCAGTGAAAGTCCTTCTATCAGAAACTCTTTTGTAAGCAAAACCTTCTGGCAAACCAGAGATCATTCACAGGGACTGAGCTGCACAGCTCTGAGCAATTGCTCTGCGAGTAGCATAGGTAAATATTCACAAAGAAACTCCTGCTCCTATTTGGAAAGCACCAAACTGCATCAAGGTTGTAGCAACCATGAGTCCAGAAAGGAAGTGCTGATGATTTGGCATTTTGTACTGCTTAATCTCTTAATTATTGTATGTGGGAAGCCTCACAGAGTCCTGTTGAAGGAAAGAACCTCTGTATAACAGCTTTCTGTGTAAATACAGACTTCGATATACAGAGCTTTATTTTGCTTCACAGTCCTATATAAAAAACCCTTCCAATGCTTTGCAGAGCTAAAAAATAAAGGGAAAAGAAGTCAAGATCTCTGGACTTGAAGGAGTGAATCTTGGTCCTGCTTTCTCTTCATTTATGTGCTGGCATCAACCTGGAGTCACCCTCCTGCCTCCTCACATACAGCCGTGCAAGGAGACCCTAGCCCTGTTTCCAAGGAGAACTGACTGAGGCGACTGGAAGAAAGGGGTTTAAAGGACCACAGTCTTTGGAGCTCAGATTTATTCCTTAATTTAGTTATTGTTGTAATGAAATTATAGTAGGCTGTAAACAGACAGATTTTTTCTTTTATTAACACATTGAAGGAATGGACTTAGAGATAAAAATATGATGACGTGCAGTTTAGATCCATGTCAAGGCATTTATGAAGACAGGGGGCTAAACAAAAATATGCCTAGAAATAGTGCTACTGGATGTACACATCTGACAGTTTGACACATATTTCTTTCAGCAGCAATGCCATTGTAAGAAACATCCCTTTTTTTCTCCCTTTTGTTTTGCTAGTTTAAATGTTCCTTGCACAAACACCAGCTGACACACGGCACAACGTGCAGCACCTTGTGTGGTACAACATAGTACCAGTGTAACTAAGGACGTCAGAGGTTAGAACGGAGGAGGCAGCAGTAGACAGGGGTCGCTCAGGCACAGCTGCTGAAAAGCAAAGGTCACCAAAATTGGTTTGGGCTTCACTTTCAGGTCTTTTCCAGAAAGTCTTTTGTGCTGTACTGACTCCCAGCTAATTAATAAAAAAAATGTGCCTTGTGCCTGCCTGTAGACCTGTCCTCCTGACAATATAATCTCTTGCAGGACTGTCCATCTCCACCTGGTCCAAACCTGGAGAACAGAAGGTAGGTTCAGTTCTGCAGAACAGCTGCAAGGGGCACTCAAAAAGAGCAACCCACCTACACTCCCATGCTCAGCACTGCTTGAAAACTCTGTCTTTGCACAGCTTAGAAAGCAAGTAAAGACTTACAAGCACTGCTAAGTGGTGCAGAGCCACTTACATCCACACAGCTTGCTGCTAGCCCTCTCTAAAGTAGACTGGCATGTTGACTTTCATAGCATTTCTCTCCTTTGGGAAACATGTAGTGCTTCCATTGCCCTAAAGCTGCTGGTTGGGGTAGTTTGCTGTGGGAAGGGAAAGAGAGATGGGAAAGAGGGATAGGAAAGACGGTCACGTAAGTGTCTGAAATGATGCAAAGGCTGTTTTGCAGCCCACCAAAGTTCTGGTTTTATTGTATGAAGTGAGGATTGTATGTTGCATGCCTTCAGGTGTGGCATATGCGCCTTTTTCAAGATATTGGCAGAGCACTGGAGAGATACCTAGGATAGGGAGGACAGTTAAGTGTGGTCTGGTTTTCCTTGACCATACCACCTCTCAGAAACAGATGCTCAAATGAATTAGCCTCACCAGGGAGAAAAGCAGGCAGTATCTGTCTGTGTCCACATTATCACCAAGACCAGCATGGGCTGGGAAGATTTTCAACAGCATAGACACAAGCTATGGCTTTACAAAAGACTTTTGATAGTATTACTCACCAAAGACTCTATAGAAACTAAGGAGTCCTGGGACAAAAGGGAAAGATCTCACATTCATACATTTGGGGGAAAAAGTGTACAAATAAACAGGTTTTCTCAGTGGAAGGAGGAAGGTACCTAGGTGGATGTCTCCAAGATTTGTGCTGCCCTACCTATAGATGACCTGGATAGGTGGCAGACACAGCTAGCAGTACTGTGCAGGGCAGTAGAAGGTCCCCACAGCCCTGAGCAAGTGGGTGTCAAAAGGGTAGAAGAAATTAACTGTAGAGAAAAAGGTAGCTTCAAAGGGAACAAAAGGAGATGTATCTTCACACAAAGTCTATTTAAACTGAAAATTCACTGCCATGGGAACCCTGAATGCTTTGGATGGATTCAAAACCCAGCTTGATGGATCTACAGAATAAAAACCCATTGGGAGTTTCTCAAGACAAAGATATCATATCTCTGGCTCTGGAAGTCACCACATACCAAATTACTGGAGCCAGAAAAGTATAACTGAAGAGTTTTTGCTTTGGACTTGCTTTATTAAATACTTCCTAAAGCATCTGTTACATCATTGTTAAAGAGAGAGTAGGTGTCTGGATAGACCTTTATCCTGAATCATTACAGTTGCTCTTCATATACGTTCCAATGCTGGAATAGAACTGAGCAAGAAATGAGAGGCCACTGCCTAGAGATCTCAGCCCCATATCAACACAAGGTTCCCAGGAAACAACTCTATTCTAGGAAACAACTTCAGTCAGAGACCGAAGTGGAAAGCAAAACTTCTGCCCTTTGCCCAACTCCCATTGCACCAAGGAGCCATGCCTAATCCAAAATTAGCAACGTGTAGAGTCAGAAGTCCTGTGTAAGTTAAGTCTTTACTTAATGTAATACAGAAATACTAACAGTGCCCTCTTCTGAGAGCTTCTCCCCTGTCTGATCAATACAGCATCTTCCATTCTTTCCCTTTCACAGGGAAACAGACACCTGGAGCTGTAGAGTACCCCACCTTGTTGTTCTTTAATACATGGACAAAAGACACATTTAGAGGCTGTACGCTCCCTAAGGGGGCAAGCAAAAAGGGAGATCTTTGACAAAAGAAGGCAAAAGAAAGAGGGAAAGAAAAACCTAAAAAGCAGGTACAGTGGAAATGGCATCTTAGCTGTTCATGAGTTTGTTGCACAAGAGTCATTGCAGTCAACCCATTAAACTGGAGGCTGCAAACTCACCACCTGTAGATCAAGGAGATGAAACCTAAGGAGCTTCTCAGAACTGTCTCTGTGCTACAGACTCACATTTTCTTACCCATCTTGCCTATACTAGATTTAGTGTTCCTCAGTGTCCCACCTCCTGAAGGTATATAGTTAGAAACAAGAAGAGCAGGATGAAATGCCCTAAAAGTTTCCATCTGTTTTAATTTCAGAGAAATGCCAGATAATGTGATCTGAGCAGTACCAGCTGGGAACTCTCCCAAATACGTACTTTTTTTTTCATGTTAGGAAATGCTGACTTGTTAAAATTTAAACCCTTCACAGAACTGTAATAGTTTTGACAGAAGTTCTCAGATCCAGACTAGAATTACTGGTCACTGAATCCCAAAAGCAAGTTGTTTGGAAAAATTGCTTTGAGGCACACACCTGTGGATAGGTGATTATACAACAAAAAACACCAAGAGCTAGCAGGACGTGTCATTTACTTAAGGGCATCAGAAGAGGCAAAGGGAGAATTGAAAGCTGTTCATCACACTGGGATGGGATCATTTTTCCATGTAAGGTTTTGGTGAAGCCTGAAGCTAGCAGATCCTGTTTATTTTCTGAACAGAGTCTTACACATTGGGGCTGTGTTAGAACTCTACAGGAAAGCAATAAAGTTATCACGGGCACCTCTACATAACTAGTTTCACTTATAAAAAATTCTTCTGTCATTTCTCTCTTTCCCTTCCTCTGAAGTTCTGCCACTGCCAACATTTCTTGTTTCTGGCAAGCACCAAAGCATTTTCCAGGCAAACTTGCTGACATACAAGTTGTGTTCCATTTTGGATTCCTCTGGTAGTTTATTTCAGTATAGATGATTCCCACTTGACCTAGACCTCTTTCTTTAGCTAATTTTGTCCCCTGTGAAACTGTATATCCTGGCTTTCACTGATAGAACAAAAGCCACTGGTAAAAAAAAAAAAAAAAAAAAAAGGAGACTTCATAGAAATGATCCACTTTCTATCATTTAACACACATTGCACTGTAAGCTAGAAAACAGCCAAAACTCAGAGTACAGGGCAGAAGATGGAAGAAGAATATTCCTTCCCTTTTTGGCTCTGTATTTTCTTAACACTGGTATGATTCAGTTGTCTAACCCTTGCCGGTTAGCAGAATTACTCAGAGAAATAACGTTGCAGAGATGTGTTGAAACATCATTTTTAGAAGTTTTAAAAGATAGATACCGGGGGAGAGATGTGTTTCTGTAGTAGAAAGTAGAGTTGAGCATCCCAGTCCTGAATAGACTGTAATTATTGTTCTGGTGGCAGCTGGTATCTCAGAAGTAGAAGTAGTAATTTTGGTGAAAACATTTTCTGTTAAGTCCCAGCTTGCCAAAAAAGCCCTCAACCCAAATTGACAACATGTATGGACAATCACTGGGAGCATACACACAGAGGTTGCAAGCAGAAGTCAGCACGGGCATAGCACTGGCCTCCAGACCACTTAAAGGACACAACAGGCTTAGCATTGATTTAAATGGCACCAGCATTATTCTCCCCTCAAATATTGCTCAGAAAACCCATGTAAAAAGCATTATGTAATGGCCAAAGCATACTAAGATTTGAAATTTTGGCAGGTAGTCAAGGTGGAATAGAGAAAATAATTACCTCTTTTTGTGCTGAAAGGATCAGGAAAAAAAGCTGGCTCTCATGAGGTCAGCATCTATTCAGTGTAGAGTCATGCCTTTTTGGCCAACTGAAACAATTAATAATGCTGTATTTGTGCTGAACCGCCAAGAGAGAGCCTCAGAGAATGAAAAGTGCTGGTACAAAGGAATCAGACAGATACAACAAGGAATACTTGGCTGAAGAAAGTCTTAGGAGTTTTCATGGAAGTCAGAAGAAAGGAGCCAAAAATCAAGTAGACATGTACTCACAGTTTTATGGAATCAATACAGCAAATGCTCTTCTCCCACCATCCAAAAAAGCAAACTTCTCTGTGGGCTACTGTTTAGATCTCCAGAAGACTTCATTCACCGAGCAGACTTCAAGCACACAACACACACATAGCTGCAAGTTGTATGTTAGTTATACAAGCCCTTTAAATCCACAACTCCTACTAAAAACAAGCCTACTTAAAAATAAGCCATTATACCCCTGAGATACAGTCAAAGGCACACAGCTGTCATGGGAGTGAGTGCTCTTGCCTTGGAAGCATGAGTTGTCTTGCAAGCAAGAGTGACCTTGATTCATTCTCATATATTTGATTTTTACATGCAAATAGCTTTTACACATACAGATGCAGAACTCTGAACAGTTTAATAGCTATTTCTTGTTTAAAATTTGTTCCATACTCATATAGCAGAATGGTTACTGTACTTTTTAAAGTGATTATGAAAGCTTTCAACATCAACTATGTCAGTCTGTAATATACGTTATGCAGGATGTCACTGATATATCAGACATTAGAATCAAACCTTTTATTCACATAAATGGAGCAATTACTGTCAGAGATGGCAGATGCAGTGAAGGAGACAGATGTCACTCATTAAATACACTTCCTTTCACAGAACTTTGTTATTGCTTTGTATGCCGTAGACAAGTTTGACAACATTTCCCAGTCAATGGTGTTTGCCCATTCACAAAAACTGGGAAGAATTTGGTATTGCATATTATCTCATCATGTAGATCTTTAACATCAGAACAAAAATCATTCTTAGGCAAGAACTGCTACTCCCTGTGGGAAAGACTTCTCAATATAAATCCATTACAATTTTTCCCTCTTCCTCCCTTACGTTTGTTCTTATCTCAGGCATTAAGCTTGATCCATGCCCAATCTACCGAGCAAGCCCAAATGATGAAATCAAAATTGATTCTCTCCTGAATTTAAGAAGGAGGCAGAGATCATTTAAGGAGTTATGCCATGAACAGCTACCATAACCCTCACAGGCTCTCCCCTTCTACAGCTGAATCAAATCACTCCAAGAACTCTCTATCTACAATTGCTTTTGCTTGTAATGATCATCAAATCAACAGTAGAGCGCTCAACAGTGACTGCAAGTCAATCTCTAACTCTATCTGCAGGCACAAATTATTATTAATAATAATATTTTTTAAAGCTATTGGGGAGGAGTGATGAAGTCCACAAAAAAATTCCCAGATCAAGTATTTACCTATTTTTTGGCAGAGCAGAATTCAGTCACCTCCTTCCTAAAGCTACATGTATATCATTTATCCCCATAGTAACTTGATGAGGCAAGGAATTATTGGTGTTCTCCTTTGGAGGTATACATTTGAAAAATTTATTAAATTACTCAGCTAGTGCTATGGAAAGATTCTGTGGCAGAGACAGATATTGAATATGTTTTTCCAGGCCTTGTGCAGGACCATAAGATTGTTTCTGAAGAAGAAAGAACATTACAAAGACTCAAAACATTTCACTGAGTTTTGAGAATGTTTTCAGATTTCACAGTATTGAGAAAAATTCTTAAGAGTTCAGATTATTCTATGCAGGAAAGTTATTTTGAATTTGGATATACCTAAGATACTACTTTTAGAAGAGATATTGAAGGACAGATATTTAACACCAAGGGAGTTCTCCATAGGCAGGGGAGGGAAAAAAAATATATAAAATCAAAAGAACTAACATTTTTTCATTGCACAGTGCTGAGAACATTACACCACATGAAGGAAAGACACCCCCCCAAACAAATCAGTTGTTACAGGTTTCTTCATTTTTTTCTGTGTGCTTTCCATGGTATTTCAGGTTTAAATTAGCAGCCTTTTTGTTTACTTCTTCCTTAAAAAAAAAAAAAACAAAAACAAACAAACAAAAAAAAAAACAAAAACAAAAACAAAAACCAACAGAATAATAGACTCCTGTTTAAGTACAAAGTGGTGAAAGGCCTTGTGAAAAGACAAAGTGGGAACCTTATGACTCTGGCAGCTCTAGTTCTCCCACTCAGGGGACTCATATCATGTTCAGCTTCCCCACTGTGAGCAAGAGTACAGGACAGGGTACAGCCAGGGAGCACCCACAGTATCTTCCAAGGCAAAGGTTCACTTTAAGTCAAGCCTATCAGCAAAAAAAAAAAAACCTTTTCATATTAAGCAAAATAAGCCACAGGCATGAGTGGCTGGAGATGCTTCAAATCCACTATACACCCCACTAAAAGGCCTCTGGGAATATCTCTCAGAGCCATTCAGAGAGATATTCAGAATAGCCAGCAAGTGGATGAGAAAACCACCAGTGTCCATCTCTTAGTGAGAAAATTCAAATTTTTAGCAGTGAAATACTCCCGATCTTTCTGAAGCACTGTACAGTTTGGATGATTTGTCACTAAAGCCTGAAATACAGGAAGCAGCTTACATGACAGTTTCCACAGCTCTCTTTCACTCATGAACAGACGCGTCTGTAAGCTAAGAGGTCAATGTCTCTGTGTTCCAGATGTGCATTTATAAAGACAGCCCAACCTACCAGCCCGGGTTGTGCAAGTGTTTGGTACAGAGGCTTTTGGAAGCTGTTCTTTGTCTTGTGAAAACATGAGAAGACAGTGTGGGAACTACCCAGAAAATTCAGATTTATTACAACTTGATATCCTCCAGTCAGAGAGTATCCTGTAGGAAACACACACATGTTCCTCTTTTGTATTCACCAAGGCCACCTATGCAAGCAGAAGTGAAGACAGAACAACCCAAGCTTTCTACTGAAGCCACAACCCTTTTTTGTGTTACCACAAATATATCCTATAATTGAAATCTCCACCATGATTTCCTCAAAAAGATTATAGCAACACAAAGAAAAAAACATGGGTCATTTAATTCCAGAGTTCTATGCATAAACCACAAGTCCATCTCCCTCACTCTATGAGAGACAAGCTCCGATGTAGGCTAAGACTATCCTCTAGGAACCACATTCTTTTTTGTCCTCAACAGCAAGCCTCTACACAAGCAGAAAAGGGAATAGGACAGAAATGAGAAGCAGATGTTTAAAAAAAAGAGAGAAAGAAAAGGAGACCACAACAGACACTCCTATCATTCATCTACTAGTTTAACTAATGACCCAAGATCAACCTCTTGAAAGAGCCATACAACAGCACACAAAATGCCCGCCCCCACTCTGTGCACTTGAAATGAAAACATAGGGTGGAAGAGTCATTAAACCTGAATAAACTGACCCAGAGTTCAATAAACAAGCTTTAAGACACTAATGATAAGAAGTGGAAACATCCAGTACAAACAAGAATATCACTGCATGGCGAGAACACTGAGCTACATGCGAGCTCCCTAGAACATAGAGAAACATAGTGATTGCTCTTCCAAACATTTGTTGTTTATTTGCACTTATCTCTTGTTCAGGTACAACACACCTATGCCATAGGGACATGCTGACACATACATTTACTCTTTGGCATATTTATGATTACACATAATCATACACAAATCTACACTGCTGCACTCCAGTTCAGGCCTCTGATTAACTCCTGTTGGTATTAATCAGAGCTACGCGTCATTAAGTAGAGAGCAAATATAGAGCCTTTCTAATTTTTACCTCCCAAAGGAAACACAAGTTTGCATAGCAGCTGCTTCCAAGGAGGTCTAACAGTTGTGAACATACAGCAGTGTCCAGAGTCCAGGCACTGGATGGACACAGCCCAAGAGAGGCACCAGGACCTGGGCAGAACAAACCACAGATGAGTGGCAGAGCTAAGACAGAGAACTTCCAGGGAAACCTGAGCGTTAAGCGTCCCTGTTCAGGCTCTGGTCCTACATTTTAGCCCTTCACCCTTCTGTTTTACCTTTGTCATCCATTGCTCTTCCTGTACTTATTTTTCTTTACCTGAGAGAGGGAGAAGAGGTCCTGGATGGTGAACCAGGCAAAACTGCAATAATAAGGGATACTTCTGCTCAAAAGAACACGCATGAATTGAACAACACAATGGGCACTTACACCTGCTGCCATTAATCTGCAACCACAAAAATTAGGTGTGGGTGGTGTCTTGCACAGTTCAGCCCACTCTTGAGCAATGTTTCCAATTCATTTAACAGATACCCTATTGCAGTCATTCAGTAAGGCTGGTAGTTGCAGGGAGAGAGCAAAAACACCAGTTCAGACCACCCTTTGCGGGTTTTCACAGTGGAGCTGTACCTGTGACCTAGCAGAATGAGGAGAAGAATGCAGAATGCCATGCCCAATGTCTCAGATAGTCACTGCAACATCTCATGGCCAGACAGCAACAGTGGTAGGGCTTGACTACCTTCCTGTCTCAAGTTATTTGAAGAAGCATCAACTTCCCAACAGCCAAGACTGTGCACTGAACTTCACACTGTTGTCTAAAATCATCCCTGAGGGACCCCTCCAAGGCTGAATTTAAAATCCCTCATTTGTGCAAATCTCACTGTCCCAACAGTGGTTGGGGACAATTTCAGCCCCAAAGGACATAATCCAGCACACCTCAGGTCTCTGCTAAGATGGACAACAATACCAAGATATTTTCAGAAGCAGAAGTTGGTTGCAGACCTCTTCTTTACCACAATGTGAGGGTCGCCATGGGAAGAAGGAGTCACGCAAGGAGGTGACATACAGGAGACAACATTTCTTCCTGCTGGACCACCGGTTCTTCTCTAATCCACCCGCACAGCACCTAAATATTATTACTGTGTCAGTCTAGTGATTTGTCTAGGTCTGCATAAGTTAACATCCCATTTGACATATGCCTTTGTAGACACCAAGGCAGACACCATCTCAGGAGGGTTTCAGTTACATCTTGCCACCACTCACTTCCACACTAAGGATCTCCACACTCTCCCACTGCTTTTCCCTTTACTTTTAAGGATCCTTCATGCTTCCATTTCCTCATTTTTGTTTATCTCAAGCAGTAGCTCTGTGGCCGCCTCTTTGCAGAGCACATGATCGGCTGTTTGACTTGCAGTGCCCAGCCCAGCATCATCTGCCACCTCTTTCCAATCTTGTCTTCCATTTGATGTCTCAAAAGGTGAAAGTCTGTGATTTCCTTCTCTTCCTTCCCCTCCATCCAGACACATATTTTTGTGTTGAGTTTTATTGCTTTCTTGGGCTCTGCCCGCCAGCACCAGGTGTCCTGTACATTAAGAAAACCCTTGAGCATTTCATTACCTGGAAAAAGCAGTCTCCCCATTAGCTCTCTCCCTACATCCTGTCTGACCCCAACAACCGCTGAAGAGATTGGGATCCACTTTTTTTCCCCTCTTCCTTGCAGTAACAGCACCACCTTTTGGCTCCCGGTATGATACTGTGATTTTATATCAGCGGCACAGCAATGTCTCTGCAGGGCACTCACATTTCCCAAAACAAGCCCTTGCCTGTCTTATCTGTGCTCACTTCATTTGCAGTACTGTTACCTGGAGAAGAGGATCCAACAAGCCCCTGTAGTGAGAGTTCATCCCCTCACCCAACCATGTATCACCTGAGTGATTCTTCTCCTAATGCAATGGCTTTTAAGATAAGATATCTGGTTAGCAATTAATTCCACTTCCAGCCCAATCTGCGCTCCAATTCCAGCAAAGCGGGTAGTAGCTGGACTCAAAGCACACAGTCATTTTCAGCCCTAAATGTACATAAACATACCAATCCATTGACCCTTCTCTAATTGGCCTACAAGCATGAAGTAATCAAATGCAAAGGAACGGTGCTTGTAAACCCAACTTCTTAGAAACAATCAAGACATAGTCATTTGTCTGGAGCTTGTAGTGCATCTAGCAGAAAAACAAGAACTAGGGAGTTTTTCTAATACAAAGCAGTAAGAGTCTGATATATGAGAAGAGAAATGACAATGCACGCATATTTAAAGTAAAAGCTCACCTTCCATTTTCAGTCATGCTTGAAGAAGGGCCTGAAACCTTGGGTGTTTGCCTCCTTTATTGGTGACATCAGTTCTATAGCTACAACACAAAAGTTGCCATTACTTAGAGCAAGTGCTCTAACACAGACCTTAATCACCCATTAATCTTCCCTTTCCCCTCCAGCTCTGATAAATCAGTCACATTTTATTGATGTGATTCCCACCACCTGGGCTCTGATCCTTCTGCCTGTGTCAAGAGTTAGTGACACCAGCAGAGGTGAGGCCCGCCTAATCATGGATAAAGTAGCACAGATGCACACCTTTAATGGTCCAAATTCAATCCAGTTCCAGAAATAAAAGTGTTTAGCTCAGAATTCAGCAGAACCTGCTTCATTTTGGGGATTAACCTTTCTATTACATTCCCTGGTAAATCCCTTTTGGGAATGTATATGACACCAGAACTAAACCACTTATTAAAAATCAATAAATAAATGCACCTATAGATGTCTGAAGATGCAGAGCAGATCACTACTGTCCATGAAGTCTGAGATTAAAAACAATTATAGGTTGACTCATGTTTCCTTGGACTATGACTGTGTGCCTTGACCTTTGCAGTGGGAGAATGTGAAGTAGTCAAGTATATTTAAAGATATACTCTCAAGTATCTACATTCTGATTTATAACATGTTCCAGTAACCTTGAATTAAATCTGGCATATTAAATCAAGTGAATAGTAGTTTGTAACACCTTTCAAATATAAGCATAACTAGGCAGCAGCTTCAGTACTTCTGATTCACCTGTAAATTACTCTGATTTCCATTACTGTTTGTTACTTTTCTCTTACAAAACCCAGGAACCTAATTCTACTGGGGTAACACTTAAGGATAAAACACCAGGGGACACAGACACAATCATAAACTTGATGTTTCCATCACCTGGGCTTCAATGCTGGCAGTGTCTAAAAAGCTGGTCTAAAAGTAGGTAAAATATCTTATACACTTTTGTCTTGCCCAATTCAGTTCTTCCAAAAGCCTGCTTCAAGGCATCTCTCAGTGGTTTTTCAGGGTCACAATTTGGCTAATCAACAGCCATCTCTGGAATGAAAACTTGGCTTAAATGAGTATCTTAGCCTTCCTGTCACAGTATCTAATCTGAGTTCAAATGAAAAACAAATATTTAAAGACTGGAACATTTTTTGTCTGTTAAAACAATCTAGATGAACACAGCATAGGAAGGAAATAACAGAGTTCAGGTATTTACACAATAAAGTTGAACAAAGGCTTTCAGGCAGCTTTTTTACAGTCTCCCCCACCTAGATATAGCTGTACCTGGAGAGGAAATTTCAAAGTATTCTGCATTGCTTAACAGCAGCTCCTGAAGAAGTGATCAGAGCTTTTGCAAATGCCGTTGCTAACTGATGTCAAAAGTTTTCCTCTTAATGATTTACAGCCTGATCCCAGACACATTGCAGTTGATAGAAAGAGTCCTATTGGCTGCTTTAGGCTTTCATATGGATGCAAGCCCTAATTTTCAAATGGGGCAACTGTTAAAAAAAAAGGGAGAAAAAAACCTTGTCCTTTATTTAAGCACCTAAGGATGGGTTTGAGTCCTGGTCATTAACAGTTTTATTTGACAAACAACCCATGCTGGACTTCAGACCAGCTGGACATATTCTGGGGCAGGTCAAGTTCGTAGTAAGTTTTAATCTCATTACAGTATGACTTGGAAGTATCTGGGATGTATTCTGCACTCAAACCCAACAGGAATTGAAGATTTTTCTTCTGACAGATGATTTTCACCAGCAACTAGCAGCTCGAGCAGCTAGATCTGGCAGAGACTATGCAACTCCAGATCTGCTTAATGTATTTTGTCCTCTTAACTTACTAAACAGAGTTCACTTAAAGCAGCTCTAAAATACTAATTATTCTAATTCATCCATAGTAGGAGTGAGGCTAATGAAACGACTCATTTCAAATGCACTGGATATATCTTTGATAAGATACTTTCCAGCACGCAGTCATCAGTAGTTTGTTCTCAGCCTACTGCAGTGAGAAGTACAATGTGATCATGAAAAGGGAAATCAATCACTAAAGGGAAATCAAAAACCAGCAAGGCAAATAAGGAAACCAGCATGAATATGCTAATATGTATACTAACTATTCATTGGGAGCAAACAACTCCCCTAGCAATAAATAGTGCAAATGTTACATTGTTCTTTTATTTTATATTAAGCTACTGTTTTAGTGGTGGGAAGAAAATTAAGATCTTCCCATGTGAAACTGGAAGTGCCAGTCTCCTAATAAATAAACTGGGTTTTGAATGTTGGTAGTGGTCTACTTGGTTCCCCCCAGCACCCCAAGCACTGGTGAAACTGCTGGGGGGTTGGACAACAACAGCAGAAATACAGAGAACAAGATAACAGCCTGGCACATTTTGATATGGGATTTCATCTGTTTTTTTTCTCTGAACTCACCCCCTTTAATTTCCCTTGGAAGCCCATCCAAATCCTCCTCTCTCAGCCTTCAGCTCACATACACAGCAGAGGGAGCTATGCCACCATAAAATAAAAACCCCTCCCCTCCTCGTCACTGAAAAGTTGGGTATAATTCAGTCAGTTCTCTGCCCTGAAGTGCCAATTATTCAGTATTGAAGCTCACTTGTGGTGAGGTCCTTTATTCCACCCCAAAGCCCTTCTGAATACATAGCTGATAAGCAGGAGTGCATATGCAGTGTTTCTGACTACTTCTCTGAGATTCTTTAATTTTTCAGGGATTTAAAAAAAAAATTTTTTTCTCTACAATTTCCCTTCTACCAGCATGTTTTGTTCTACATACTGGATATAAATCCAAATATTTTAAGGCACTGAACCAACATTCAAAACTTTCCCTTTCTGTGCCCACTCTAATCTAACTCCAGATTCCCATTACCTGCCAACAAGTCACAGGACTCACCTGTGAACATGTCCTCAGTCGGTGCTGATGTCTCCTGGCCTTGGTCAGACCTTTCAGAGAAAAGAATTTCACATCACAAACCCACAGTTACTTCTCACAGTAGCTATTCTCCCCAAAAGTGAGAGAACATGGAAACATAACTTCTATCTATGAGACACTGGTAGTCATGGGCAGGACAATTTGTAGTACAGCCTTAGCACTGCTGCACTGAGTTACAAGAAACTGCTGAATAGTCTTGCAGCAGTGAAAAACTGGACAATGAAATGGCAGATCAAATTTAAGACAGGTAACTATGAATCAGTAGACATGGAGGAAAAAATCCCATCAATTAAAAATTCAGCATCTGTCTTAGATGGCCATGCCAATTTCCCAGTTGAATATCTTCTCTTTGACTCAGCACAGTACTTTCTGGAAGAGTCAGGTTCACTTAAATAAGATGGCTTCAGTTTAACAGCCTTATGGGAATTATGAAAACACGGAAGGTATAACCCTCTGTTCTCACCATCATTTCTAACACCACACTGCTCTTGATGCAGTCCAGGGTGTGGTTGGCTTTCTGGGCTGTAAATTCATGCTGTTGGCTTATGTCCAGCTTTTCATCCACCAGTACCCACAAATCCTTCCCTGCAGATCTGCTCTCAATCCCTTCATCCCCCAAGCCTGTATTTAAACTGGGGGTTGCCTTGACCCAAGTGCAGGACCTTGGCATTGTTGAACCTAATGAGGTTCACATGGGACCACTTCTTGAGCTTGTCCAGGTCCCTCTGGATGGCATCCCCTCCCTCAGGTGTGTTGACCACACCACTCAGTTTAGTGTTGTCTGCAAATTTACTGAAGGTGCACTCAATCCCACTGTCCATGACATTGATGGAGGTATTAAACAGTACTGGTCCCAGCCAGGACCCCTGAGCGACACCACTCATCACTGGTCTCTATCCAGACACAGCCATTGACCACTAGTCTCTGGATGTGACCAGGCAGCCAATTCCTTATACACCAAACTGCCCACTCATCCAATCCATATCTTCTTTAGAGAGGAGGGTGTTGAGGGGAACCATGTCAAAGGCCTTACAGAAATCCAGATAGACAGCATCCATAGCTCTTCTCTTGTTCATCGATGAAGTCATTCCATCAGAGGAGGCCACAAGGTTGGTCAGGCAGGACTTGCCCTTGGTGAAGCCATGATCGCTGTCTTGAACCACCTCCCTGACCCTCATGTGCCTTGACATAGCTTCTAGGGGGATCTGTTCCATGATCTTCCCAGGCACAGAGGGGAGGCTAACAGGTTGGTAGTTCCCAGGGTTCTCTTTTCTATGCTTTTAAAAAATGGGTGCCATAAGGGTGTAATAAGGAGTTTTAAACAGTAAGTAGTTTGAATCATTCTTCAGCTCTAAAATCCCATTCAAGGACTAAACAATGCAGTCCTGATGTAGTGGTGAAAAAAACACAGAACTTCCACATTTTACTGGCCGGAGAACTGAATCACAGAAATTGTGCAATTTTTTCCTGAGAAACGTTAGTCTTGTCCTTAGATGTCCTGAGCTTGATGGCACTTTGCTATAAGTATAACAATACTGCACAATCCTATTAGAGGCCAGAAGTGCTTAGACTCTCAAGCCCCTAAAATAGCCAAGTCGTTGTAGTCATCAGATGCTTTAAAGGACCTATTTAGAGACATCTGCTACAGAAGGTACCCAAATGTGTCCAGTAGGTGTCATTTTTGTCCACTCTTGCTTTCTTTACTAAAGGTTAATGGGAGTAGCAAGAAGGCATTTCCCTTGGAAAGTCAGAAGTATCATTGCTTTCCTATGAAAATGGATGGTATTTGGGAGAGGAAACTATGGCATGTGCAGAAATGATGGGTTTGGTCAGAAATCTCTTCAGACTGAATGGGAATGAGTTTGATGCCTGGTCATTTCTGGACTGATCTAAAGATCTGAGCAGACAGGTTGAGATTTTGCTCAAAGTCCAGTTCTGCAGGGTTTGGCACTCTGAAAGAATGACACTCCTCCATGATCCTGTCCTTTCCACTTCTACATATCCTCAGCCATGTTAAGTTGCAGTAAACCCTCTTGGTACCTTCCCCTGTATGGTGGAGATGTGAGACACACAGTCCACCCATGGCACTTCCAGTGAACAATTTCTCACCTCCTCCCCCTGCTACACAGAAAACCAGAAAGTGCTGAAAGATAAGCTTCTTCTGCAGAGGGAAACTAGGCCATGGCCTCTGGGATCAGAGTAAAACCAGCCAGGGATGGTTTCCTGTCTGGCAAATATGCCATTTCTGCATTCCTCTGGGCCAGGACTGCAATCACCTACCCCTACCATCAGCCAACACTAGGTCAATGGCCCTGACAAGCAAAATCTGGCATGGCTCACTGTGACTAAGAGTAAGCCATTTTCTTAATTTTATACAGTTTTTGTTAGCTTTTATTAATTGTCCCCTTTGTCCCAGGACAGGGAACTTCCACTCCACAGGAGAGGGATCTGAAGGAAACCTAAGGACAATTCAGAACAAAGCATTTGTTGCCATTTAAATGTTTTAGACTGAGAGACTGAACTTCAGTTTGAGGTGCTGGAGCTCCAGCCAGACATGAATTTCCCTTTGCCAGTTTGGCTGATGAGTTGGTAACCTCTGCCAGAGGGACACAGCAGTGAGCAGAGCAGCTCGTGCTGCTCCCTGATCCTGAGCCCAGAGGGCCCCGAGGGAGAAGACATACAGACACGTGCTAATGGACACCCACACACACAAGAACTTCTCGCTGTTTTCTCATGAGGCTCGCAGGTGGCATGAAGCCCAAATGCTAAATTAAATCAGTACCAGCAGCAGAGCTGCAGCTGCCTGTGCAAATGCCAGGGGAGCTGCACCCACTTGCTTCATGTGGGTGGCTGGGGCCAGATCTGTGGGCTTGGCTGTCATGTGGACCCTGACAATGTACAGGTGCCATGGATGTTCCTCCTCTCAGCCCTTAACCTGCTTTGAACAGCACAGCTATGGAAACTTTACCCTGATACTGTATATTCACAATGACTCAAAAAAGGCCAATCTGCATCTACCATCCTTCCTCCCAACACTTTGGTGAAGTTGGAAAATTCATCCCTAACCAAGCAAGCTGAAAACTACAACCACACCTCTGAAATTTCCACTCAAGCACCTTCATGACTTTGAAGCAGAACTTGCAGCAGCATTGCTTTCATGCAAAACAGAAACAGCCCCCATAGCTGTCTCCAGCTCCTCTATGGAGCATATGGCATCAGAAGCGAAAATTTCATTTGTTATTCCCAAATAACTTAAATTGGTTTTGTTACTAAAGACCATTTAACTAAAATTAACCCCCTCTTCCATGAACCCACATTAGCCATAATGCATCAGTGTCACCAGAACCAGGCTCCAGAGAAGGATGCAAACCAATGATGTGCCCCAGCATGCTTGGGACTTCAGGCTAGAGACTTGGGGAGCAGTCAGAAAATATAGTTTTGATAGACTTAAATAGTTTCTCTGGCCAAGAACTATCCCTAAACACATCATTCTATTCCAAAATCAGTTTTTCAACTCCAAATAATTAGAGGTTGTTGTTGCTTCTTTCTTCTCTTGCAGAGATAACTTGCAGCTGTTTGCAAACAGCTGATAGGAATTTTTGGTCCGCCTGTCTAATAGCACAGTATTGTGCCTGCCTCCAAACTGGTGGAATTTATGCTACAGTGTGAATTTCAAACATGTAATATCAAATTATATATTGGGAAATATTTCTGTGCATGGGTGAGCTGTGTCTGAAGCTCTCACACAGTCACACTGGAACTCAGTTTTCCAAGGTGGGATCCAGCCCCTCCAGTCGTGTTGCCCAGACTCCAATAAACGTGCTAAGTTTCTGAAAGAACATGCTGTTTTTTTGTAACTAGCTCATAGGCCCTTTCTTCCAGACCAGTATTTGTCCTGGTAACTGCTATTAAGTGAAAGTGTAGACCCTGAGGTAGGCAAATGGGATCTCACCTTCAGCCAGCAACGATAAAGCAAGATAAGAAGCACTTAGAGAAATCCAGGTAAATGCAAGTGCTGCTTTTCAACAGCTCATTCAGTTAGATAAGCTCTGGCCAGCACACAGATGAAGGTCTTCTTAATCAGACAATATTGATCTTTGACTATACCACATAATAACAATGGAAAGAAACTGCTCAGCCCACTTTGCCCAAAGGGATCTGTTACTGTAGCTGGCCAGAGAAAATAGCTTTATTACCACTATCACCCAGGGCTGAACTACAAGGTGAAACAAAACTCAGACATCAACAACCACATTTAAATCAAAAAGATACCTGCAATGAGAAAACTTCAAGGTGAGGTCTGAGGTTTTTCATACAATTGTAAATAGAAAAGATTAGTGTACTGGGCTTTGTGGACCTTTCAATATATGTAGTTACAGAAGCGTTACAAAAATGGGGTGACTGATTTCAGTATGCTTTGAAGCAGGGACTTTTTCAGGATTAAGCCTTTTGACAAGCAAGTAATGCCTGAAAGGCTTGTCACAGAGTTCAACAATTTAGATATTTATTTTCTCCCAGCCTTCAAAGAGTGCTTTTTCTGTGGGTTTTGAATCAGTAACTAGGGTTGGTTTGTAAAATGAGGGTGACTGGATACATGACCTGAGCAAAGCTGGATAATGGATGGGAATTTTACAGGGCTGAGGGCTGCTTCAGGGGATGACTCACTGCTCTGCTGGGTGACTTCTGGGTGGCGATGAGGTGCCCACTCATGCAGAGCTATAAATTAACCCTCTGCTGAAATGATGCAATACCCATTTTCTAGAAGGTTTCACAGTCTCCGCCTGAATTATCTCCTGCAAAGCCTTCATTTTTCACAGGATTTTCTGAATTCTCAGGCTTTGGTTTCCATTAGTTTTGCTCTCTGTAGCACAGCTCTGTGTTTCCACTCCAAGAGAACCAGAACAGCTGTTTTCCAGGAATTAGACTGGGAAAAAAAATCAGTAACAGCTTCCTGCACTGAGCTCTATGCATTACCCACAGGTTTTGTTTTATCAGCTGTAAGACAATAACAACCATTCAGATTTAGAGATTCCTGTTACTGCTTCCACGACTACTTGTCCCCAGCACATGGAAATGTCATACTTTTATCCTTTACCATCTCCTGTACTTTGCTCTTCACTCCTTGTCCTTTCCTCCTTCATCCCAAAGCAGCTTCAAAGGCTCTGGAAACTTCAAAACTTCCACTCCCCCCCTACTGACCCCTTCTACCATTGCACCTTTCACACCTAAAGTCCCCAGCATATCTAAATGAGCAGCATAGCACTGAGGATGCAGCATGGCACAATCACTGATTTCTTGGGATTGAACTGAAGAATGTCCTCAGTAAGCACCTGTTCTCCATTTCTTTTGAGAGCTGGAAAGGTGTTTTGGAGGACTACACTCAAATAAAAGAGGCCTTGTCTCCCTTCTTTCATTTGGAGACCATATAAATGCATCAAAATGAGGGCTGTGTTTGGAAACTTGTTGCACAGCCATCGTATCTGTCTGCGCAGAGTCTGAGAGTTTTGCCATGCAGAGGACAAAACAGAGTGTTTAAAAGCAGTTTTCAAAGCACTCGTTACTCTGGCAGTGCTTTTGCTGCCATGGATCAAACTGTTGAACAGTGTCCACAGTCATGAGGACATCTTCAAACACAGGGTCAAACTTGGACCGTGTGTAATTTCTTTGAGCAAACCTGAATATCAGGCTTTTCAGGCCACTTCAGTGAGTAATTAATTGAAATTCTGCCAAGAGCTGTCATCTGCAGGTTCCCTCACCCTGAGGCACAGTACAAAAATCTTTTGCAGGTATCTGAGCAGTGCTACAATGCAAAAGGCTGACGTTCAAAAAGGTGGTATATAAATATGTCTTCCTCTGAAAAAGAGAAAAAAAAAAAAAAGAGAAATGAAAAAAAAATGAGAAAGAGAAAATGAAGAAAAAAGAGAGAGGAAAAAAAGGAAGAACAGAAGAAATCAAGCTGGCCCTCCGGTAAAGTGTGCTGATTGGAGCTCATGAAACTACAACACAGAGAATCAGGCACCACTGAGAGTTCCTGTGATTATTTCACTTTCCTGTGGGCCATAAACTTTCAACAACACATAGCAGGTGGCAAAAGTCACCGCAGAGCAGGGATCCACTTCTCTGAGCAAGCGGCAGTGGTTAGCACCCAACTCCTCTGGGTACACACCCCCACAGGCACAGAGGAAGGGTGGCACCTTTAAGAGCATCTTCAATCTAACACCCATCATCCCAGAAATCAGGATGGCAATTTGAGGGCTCTGCAAGCCAAACTAACAGCAGAAGAGGAGGAGATGTTGCAAGACGGGCATGTCTCTGACCATGCTGCTGTGGTCACACAGGTCACCCACTGGGACAGTCCTTCAAGGATACACAGCAATATTTTAAGTCAAGGGGCCAGTATTACAGGAAGGGGCAGCACTCAATTGATACACATGTTAAGTCAGGTAATAGTTTGTTAAATTGAGGCGACAAACAGGAATATGGTGCACTCCATCCCCTGCTTACACATGCTAGTCCCAGTGACATGAGCCTGGCTCAGTCCCCAGCTCTGGGAGTGTCCTGGGTTTGAGTGAGTGGTGGGGTTTTTAGTAGCAGAGGAGGGGGCTACAACAGTGGCCTCTGAGAGAAGCTTCTCAAAGCTCCCCCAGCACCAGGTTGGACCCACCTCTGCACCAAGGCCAAGCCAATTAACGAAGGTAGTTGTGCTTCTGTGCTAACGTATTTAAGAAGGGACTTGGGCAGGGGAGTTGGAGTTGTGAGGAGGAGTTGCGGCAGCTGCGTGAACACTGAGGTTGGTGGAAGAAGGTTGGTGGCGGCACGCTGGAGCAGAGACCCCCTGTGTCCTGTGGTGAGACGGTAGGCCCTGCCACCCATCATCTATGGTGGAGCAGAGGCAGACCTATGGTCTGTGGAGGACCTCACACCAGAGCAGGTGACTGTACCCAAAGCCAGTCAGGATCCTGTGGGAAAAGGCAGCCCCCGCTGTGGTAGCTCAGCGCTGGAAGGATTGCAGCATGCGGGGGTGCCCCACGCCGGAGCAGTGTGGGGAAACGCTGCGGCCCGTGGGAGGGACTCCAGTTGGAGAAAGTTGGTGACCCAGGACGGAGCAGTGTGGGGAAACGCTGCGGCCTGTGGGAGGGACTCATGTTGGAGAAAGTTTGTGGAGGACTGTCTCCTGTGAGAGGGGGACCAAGATGGAGCAGGGGGAGAAGTTCCAGAAGCTCCCCCCACTGAAGGTGGAAGAAGCGGCAGCACTGACTGCACCCCCCATTCCCTGCCCCTGCGCTGCTGGGGGGAGGAGGGAGACATATTGGGAGCCAAGTGGGGGAGTGAGTGGCTGCGTGGTGCTCAGTTGTCCTCTGAGCTCAAACCATGACAGGGGGCCATAGAAAAGAACTTATGGAAGGGGTACAATTATTTATCTGATTAGGTCCTTCCCTAGGTGGCCTCTCCCTCAAACTTCGTCCTCTGCACCGGTGGCTGGAAAAACAGCAACAACTTCCATATAGCTTTTGTACAATAAATGTCAAAGGCAAAAAGGAAACATAAAATATTACCTAATATGGATTTCCACTGAGAGGCTGTTGTTAGGTTAAAACTACATGACACAATGGAGATTAGAAAAGACAAGCACACTATCTAGCAATTTAATCATGAGCAGAGAATCTGCCCCCACATAACAAAAAGTGGCTACTTCTCTAGGCTCTATATAAAGGAGAGAGGCAAATATATTGATTCCCATGAGGCATCCTTGAAGGGGTTTTTTGTCTTTTCCCTTTATTTTTCCAGGTTTCACATTTTCAGTCTCTTTGAAAACATAGTTTAATGGTCTTAGTTGAGTGCAGCTTTCCCCATGGTCCTTTTCATCTCTATGCTTCAGTATCTGGAGATAAGTAAAAATTGTCACTGATCTAAAAATTCTAAACTTCATCCTTTTAAAAGGACCCCTTCTCCCCATCCCTAACATTGTCAGCATCTGCAATATCCTGGGCTAGTCTA
The DNA here is from genome assembly GCF_018691265.1 of Tyto alba. NCBI lineage: Eukaryota > Metazoa > Chordata > Aves > Strigiformes > Tytonidae > Tyto > Tyto alba. Next base: position 15,216,478 of record NW_024881318.1, read on the forward strand.
CACCTATAAGCAAGAATTCCTGATAATTCTCTGACAAATAATCAGAGAAATACTATAAAAATGGATTATAGAGAAGCCTCATATCCTTGTCTGTCTACCAGAGATTACTGAACTGTGGAAACATCAATTAAAGCCAAAGCAAAGAGGCGTGAAGATAGACAGATTTTAATCGTGCTGGCTATTGGCTGAAACACATTTTAAACATGCAGTTTAAAGTTGTTCTATTTCCTCTGTTTCAGTAAATATAAGATGTGTATAGCCCATAATTACATAGACACGTTTTGATGACTGCTTCCTCTTTTGCATAAAGGTTTTTCTCAGTTATGTTCTTAAACAGACTCTACCGTCAGCTGATTTTCTATGCTGATAGGCATAAGTTAACAAGACTAACCAGACATCCTCAGAGACACAATAGACTTGCCCTAGGTTTATTTCTGTGAATGTGTCTCATCATTCTTGGATTTATGAAGTTTACTGCAGTTATTTAGCTCACGTGTTTTGCAAATGATCCAAATAAATAATGAGTCATACTAGCAGAGCTAGCAGAAAAACAATTAGGTAGTGATTTAGAGCTATGATAACCAGCCTGCAGGTCGGTAACTCCCATACAGAGTTTAGCCTCACTGACAAAGAATAGTGTGCAAGTAAAAAGTGCAGGTGGGTTCAGAAGAGAACTTATTCTTGTATGATTAAATAGAGTTAATGGTATTTAATAGGTAGCCCTCAAATGTATCTTCTGAATCATGGAGTCCTTATTCTTCTAGATTGCCAGAAATTGGTAGAATAAAAGAAGGGAAAGATTACTTCACACTCATCCTGTTTTCAGTAGTCTAAGCATCTGCTTTCGCAGATGTCTGATGGCCACCATTACAGGCACGTGGCTGAGCTGATCCTGCCTGTCAATGCTTAATGTGCTATGGTCATTCTCCCTCACGCCCACATCATGGGTTCAGATACTTTACAACCACGGGAAAACGCATGGATCCCACTATCCCAGAGAACACAGTGACTTTGATGCTCCACACAGTAACCTTCTTGCCAAACGCTCCAATACACGCACTGAGAATTTCCCGCCATCACATTTGCCACTGGGTGTGGCCATACACTGATTATTGGTGGTGATGGAAGAGCACCCAGATGCATCCAGATGGAATGACCTCAGTGATTAAGAGAACAACCACGAGAAAATATCTTTCTTTGTGGTAGAGTGCACAGTGCTGCTTTGCAGCAGACTGTCTTGAGTGCTTCCCCAAAAAAGCTGCACCATGCTTTAGCAGCAAATTCCTGGGTGTGTAGAGGAGAAGTAAATAGAAGAAAAGAAATAGCAGGTAGGAAATATCTGTATGTACCACAGCTACAACTCTTACAAGTTCTGCTCTTTGTGGAACTTGTCCTTTTTGCTCAACAAACAACACACCACGTTCTCCTCCTGGGAGAAGTCTGTAACCAACAAGGCCTCTATTATCACAGAAAGTCACAGAAAAAGCTCCATTTCCTGACTGCCAACCACTTGATATCTAAATTTGCATTTGTTTCCCATGCACATAGAGGTTTGGTTTACAGCTTGTTGGATTTGTAAGGTACTGTTCTGTTAGGAGGATATTAAGGGTAACTGAAAAAATTAAATATTCACATTAGAATGAATATAGGAAATCACACTTAAGGATATTTGCAATCTTTCTCTAGTAATGAATCTCCCTGATATACTAATGGAAGAGAACAAATACTGTTGCTTCAGTGTAAGAAGACAGGATGTGACTTACAGGTTTTTGGCTTACAGGTCACTTTGCCTATATATCTGTGAAAGAATGTGATCTTCCTTTAACCTCTCAAAAGTATCAAGTGAAATATATTATTTTGGCAATTGTTCCAATTACCTGTATACCTCACATTTCCAACTATTTTATTATAAATGATCTATGTAAATTAATATTGTAATTTGATCATACATTAATAAAGTTAATAATAATGCCAATCCAGTATCATGAACCAATAACCCTCATCTCAAATATCTTACAAGCTAGGATAGATAGACTACAACAACAACAAAATCAAAAAGGAGAATAGAATGTTTACTTTTCACCAAGTCTGCTGAAATTCTGGGTTTTTTTCTTTAATTTAAGGATGTGGTTGGTTGGTTGGACCTCATTTAGAAGGAAAAGACAAATAGTTGTTCCAAATCTAGAAGGATCACAATTTAAAAAAAAAAAAAAAAGTGAAAGAAGGGAAAGCTGGGGACAGGGAAACAAATAAAATCAGATACAGGCATTGCAAAGAATATCATGGATAGATACAATGGTTATCAGAATTAGCAATGCTAGAATCAATACGTACTAGAATCAGTGCATTGTTTATTGTGCCGGCTTTGTTGTTTAGCAGATAAATTCATAAATAAGGATTCTGGAGACTCTCCCTCATCCCTTGGAGGTTTGCCAGAAATTCAGGTACAACAGGTCATTGACAGACTGCCCTCATGACTCTGTTTTCCTACGTATGGTACCAAGCAGATTTTTAACTGAGGGTTTTAAAAGCCTGACAAGGTATTTTACTTGTTGTTTTTGTGGGTGCTGTCATTTTCTGCTTTTTGGCAATTGCTGAGATACCACAAAAAAGGCAGTTTTCATAGTGATTCATCCCTGAGCCAAAACTGAAAGTTCACGCTATTTATTTTGACTAAGCATCCACACTTCTGTGGGCTTCCCTGGTCCAAGTCTTCTGGGTTTTTAGACTTGACACCATCGCTGCCAGATTTACTGCCCAAACACAGAAATCTGTGAGTCTGTGAACTCCTGGGCTGAAGACCCAGATGCCACCATTGCTAAATATGTAGTGACTTCTGCTTGATGTGATCTCTCCTGGGCAACAGGAACCTGAAGCTCAGGGGTACAATGATTGCATCAACATCCCTGAGGCCAACAGGTCCCATAGTCTGCACCCTTGCATGACTGCCCAGCCTGAGTGATGGGAGGTGGGACCTTCATCACCAACTCAAGGAGGAGGAAGTGGTGATGGTGACACCAGGTCTCCAGAGGAACTGGAGAACCCCATGAGAGGCTGGCAATGGAAGGCCTGGGGCTGTAATGGAAGCAGCCCCTGTCTGCTTGCCCTTTCCCAGCTCAGGGATGTCCCAGCATCCTTAGCCACCAGGGACACTCCAGGGAGGTCACTTCCCACAGAGTCACCAAGATCACTCCAGTGATATATATCCCACTGGGTGGCCAACATCACCTGAGGGTGTCACATGGTACAGGATCATAAGGGACATCCCAAAATAGGGGTTACCATCCCATGGAATCACTGGGGCTATCCGAGGGAGTCACATGCCATGGCGATCACATGGTCACCCCAAGAGGGTCACATCCCATGGGGGCACAAGAAACACTCCAGCAACCACAGTCAGCAGGGATGCCTGAGGCAGGGGAGACAGACAGACAGACACTCTCCTCCCAGCAGGAGGCGAAACCTACTAGTGGGGTGCAGACCATCCGACCCCGAGGCATCCCTCCAGGGGTGCGGGGGAGCTCATGGGTCAGCCTGCTCCAGATGCCCCACTGAGGGGGCTTCTAGCTTTCTCCTCTTCCCTGACATGCTCAGTAGGACCCTATAACCCTCCTGGTATGGGACATCCCAACCTGCATCTGCTTGCTGGTGCACCTCCTGAGGTACCGGCTCCTCAGGGCACCCGGCTGGTTCCTCTGAGTGCTTAGGAGGCACGTTCAGAGCATCATCTCCTCTGACATCCTGGCACGCAGCACTGGGGCCCAGACAGGGAAAGTACCCATAACACCTTATCAGCAAACCGCCACAAAGGCTCTTGACTAATTTGTGAGGTGCTGTTGACTACCTGTTGCAAAACATGCAGGGCAGCGGGCAGCGGCTGGCGCCTGTCCAGGGAGGCTCCTCCACCCCTTCCCCAGCCCTTTTGGAGGTTCTCTGTCACCTCCTCAGCACAGCACTCTCCTCACTTCTCCCTGCCTGCCACTGTGCTCTGCCATAACCAGAGACACATCCTGGTCACACCAGCCATGGCCTGCCAGACTCCTGGCACCACCTCACAATTAAATTGCCCTGTGTTCAAAAATAACAACAGAAAAACAAGCAACACCCCCTCCCCCTCCCCCAACTTCTTGTGTCTTTGCAGATTGAGAGCTCCTTGCAGATTCACAGCCTGTGTGCTCCCCTCCCTGCCCCTCCCCGCCCCCCCTCCACCTCATTGCCCACCGCAGGATGATGAAATAGGGAGGGAGGATGGCATCATGTCCACCAAGCATGATGCAACTCAAGACACTGCCATGCAAAGCTAAGTGCTACTCCTGCCTGTGGGACGCAGCCCACACACCTCCTCACTGTGACCCCACTCTCCTTCCTGTCTTGGGGCATCCGTGCTCCTCTGCTCCTTTCCTGCACATGTGGTGCAGGTGGGGATGGCGACAGCCCTGCCAAGTGGCACAGGGCATGCACACAGCACCCAGACCCATGAGGGAGGCAGGGAGCAGCTGACACCAGGACCTTCTCAAAGCACAGAGGGCCCAGAGAACAAGAACAGGTTGTAAAGTGCAAAAAATACTTTGTTGTTGTCAAGTGCAAAACCCTTTTTCCTGTTTCCCCTATTTACTTCTCCTTTATAGCCCTTGGAGTCAGCTGGTGCATTTGCAGAGCGATCTCTGGTGAGGAAGAACATGGTGTCCTAACCTTCGAAGGAAGACTTCTTATTTCTGACTTGTTTGTTCGTACTCTTAATGCCAGAGGTCACCCCAGCAGCCTTCCTTCTCCCACCAGTAACCAACACCCCACAGCAACACATCCACAGCTAAAGGCATGTGTGCTGAGAGGACACACATGCAACAATCAGCCCATGACGGTGAATGTGTGGGAGAAGCTTGTCCCCATGTTCAAAGCCAGCATGGACATCAAACAGATCCGGATCTATGGTGGTCTTGCTTTCCCTGGTGTCAACTGGAAACAAAGCAGGATCTCAAATGCGGTGTTCATTTACCAAAGGGGGGGATTATGAGCTGCAGTTGGTGGTGCTATGTAGAGCTATTCCCCATAGCAGGTCTCCCCTAAAGTCAAGGAGTGGATGCATCCAGCCCTTATATCAGCATGGTAAGAGACGGGGGCGAAGGGAGGACAGCACTTCTGTCTGCATCTGACCACCCTGTCCCACCACTTCCAGCATGTCCTCCTCTTCTCTATGAGCTGCACATACCTAGAAAAAAAATAACCGAGGGCCCATATGGCAGGAAGGGACAAGTCTCCTTCCATTTCCATGCAAGGTCATTGCCACCAACACATTTCTTCTTGCAGCCCTTCATGCCTAAAGCTCCTGTGGTGTATATGCAGAGCAGCTGTAGGGGACTTTCCACCTCCAAAAAGGCTTTTAATTTTCTCTGCCATTTAGAACAAGCAGCAAAAGTCACACCCTCCTCCTTCCTGATGTGTTTCTGCATATGAAAAATAAAACCGAAAAGGAAATGAACTCATTTCAGCACAATCAGAGACAAAGCTTTAAAGTGAAACCACTTCACAGCATGGGACGTTGTCAGCCTTCTCATACCAACTCTACTGTCAGCCTAGCAATGAGTCAAGTGGCCCCTCTGCCTTTGCAGTCTGTGGCCACCCTGCCAGCTTTCACCAAGACACAATCTCAGTCTGCCCCACTTCTCAGCCAGCCCAGCCTGCATAGGGAACCTTCATATAGAGAAGTAGGGCATTTAGCAGGTTTCACACTGCCACAGTGCATTGTGCAGATCTTGGAATGGAAATGGTCCAGCTTGCCCTGGTGATGCTCTGGTGGCTCACAACTGCCAGTACTCACCAGAGCACACCAAAATGGGTATATCGTGGCAGTGTGTGTGTGCGCATGTGTGGGGTAAGGGCACAGCCAGCTCCCACACTCCTGCCAGCTCCTGAGGTCTGGGATGCGATGATCTATCCACAATATAGTCTCATACTTTTGTGCCTTTTTTTCCTAAACAGACATTTTGAAATGAAACTCAAATCATATTCTCATTATTTCCTTGTCATAGCAAAGACATGGCCCCAAGATCTCCAACCAAACACACCTGATTTCTTATTCATAGAAATCACTGGCGATTCAAATTGTAGCAGAGCTCCTATACTTTCTTGTAATGTTGAACATACCATCTGCCTATTCCAAATGCAGAGGTCTAATCTTTACAGTGAATAAAGCAGTTAAGCCCCAAAAATTTCAAAGGAGAAGGCTTCACAAAAGGTACTGTGTTCCACCTTGGCTCAGTCCTGCTTTCTCTTATTAATTGCTTGCCTTTTGCCCTACATTCAATCTGTTTGCTAAATTCAATCTTGCTCTAAATTAAATCTGCTTTGTGGGATTTAGAGGGACCAAGTGATTCTTAATTTAATTGGAGATTATTCAAACAAGGTACTTCCAAAATCCAACACACAGAAAATACTACTCGGAATAGTCTGAAAATCTTCTAACCATGCATAATAGCTCCTGTCCCAACTGAAGAACATTGGAAGAGTACAGGGGAGACACTGCAACAGTTAGGACCGGCTCATTGCCAGACTGAGGAATCCCAGATCACCATGCCAGTGTCCAGCAAAGCTCCTTTGGATTCCTTAATTATCCCATTACACTTCAGTGATTCACAGCAAGTCACTGATAATGAGCCCTGCATGGGTACCACATTGCTGGCTCAGCTGCTAGGCACCGGCATGCCAGGACAGCACCGAGTGTCTCACACACGGGATTTCCCTTTTTTTTTTTTTTTTTTCAATCCCACACCTGCTGCATTGCCTATACACAAAAATCATGACAAAGTGCAGAGGAGGCATGGGGAAGAGGGGAAATAAGAAGTAGCCAGGGCCTGAAAAAGATCTAGCAGACAAGCAAGCGATGAAGAATTCCAGAAATGGAGCGCATTCAAATTCTCAACCAAGATAGCAAGACAGAAAATAACCACAGTCTCCATACAAGGAAGGACTTCTGCAAAAACCCAGCAGTGATGGTGCAGCTGTGCTAACAGTATGCTTGGTATCTGAAAAGACACCTACGCACAAGGAGGAGAACTCTTCAGCAAATACTCCACCAGCCTGATAAACAGTGATCAAGGCCAATATTTACTTTACTAATACCTACTTCTTCTGGATAGCAGTTGCAAAGACTGGTCTTTATGAGGATATTGTCACCTTCAGAAGTTCTAAAACACACTTAATGAACAACCTAGTGAATTTTGCCTGCTCTTACATTATTTTTAGCTCTTCAGAAAGCTTTCTGGTGACTACCAAGTGACTGAATCAGGAATGACCTCACAAGGAGCCACCTGCAGTGTCTTTGCTTTCTGCGTTCACAAAAAATTCAGCTCACCAGATAATCTGCCCTGGTTAATTTAGACTTGTCTGTGTAACAACCTATGATCAGGAAAATTCGGTCAACTAAGTTTCCTCAAAGCTACTCCTTGATTAAACAGCACCCAGTTCATATAAACTCACTTCCACTTCAGCTATATCACAGAAGGGCTTTTCCCTTCAACCTCATCCTCAACCAAATGTTATTACTCTCAGTAGCAAAACAGCTTTGACCACCCTGGCTTTGGTGGGCACCAGATCAGACACACGAGTCATCTTTCAGAAGCATTTTGGAAGTAATTAATTAATGCTGCCTGCTTGGCACGCAGGTGGTCACAGTGGAAAAGATGGGTGTTCATCCCCTCTGCCAGTGACAAAGCACTATGATATATGAACAAGTCATGTAAGTTCATATTTTGCTAAGAAAATCATATGTTTAAGTATTCAAGGGAAGTAGGTGAGAGAGAACAGCATTAGGTGAGATTCTAAAAAATTAGTGGTAGGGCCATTAGGTAATATTTAAACAGAAGATAAGACCTGTGCAAGTGGGGGCTACACCTGAGCAGCAAGCAGGCAGGTTTCCTTAGCTTCTTTTCCTGTGTAGTGCTAGATCACACCAGTAACTCAAATTCGTATTACCTGGTGTATTTCACTTAACTATTTACAACTGCATCAACCTTTTCTCTCACCATAGTGGCAGTGTTGGCAGTGCAGCAGCAGCTGTTGGAGGCTAAAGCTTTGCTGCAGTTGCCCCCAAAAAATCACTAACACAGAACAAAGCCGTTTCCTTGAAAAGCGCGATTGAGATTAATGCTTAAGGCTTGAGGTTTTATGAAGCTTTACTTGAAATGGTGAGAGAGATCCCTGGAGGAAAGATGCGAGAGATCAGCAAACAAAAGAGTTAGAGTGATTTAAGAAATGGCAAAAAGAAAATAAAGCCTGCTGAAGCTATCATCACCCTTGCTTGGTTCAGCCACACCCAGCTGCGCTTTCCCCAAATGACCTTTGGTTTGTGATCCTGACAATAGAGCCGAGTTTCCTGCTTGGGTGCTGGGTCCTGCGAGGATCAACAGGAACCTCCAAGAATGCCGTCTGCAGAAATGGGAAAAGGGAGAGAGAGACAAACAGCTTCTCAGTTGGCACAAGAGCTATCCACACCAGACAGACTTGGGAAGATGAGAAGAGGAACACCAATAACCAACAGATTTATTTAAGATCTTACAGGGAGGCGCGGGAACAGCTTCAAGCTGATTCATCAAAAATAACTGAGTTCAGAGAAAAAACAGCTAGTTTCCTTTCTCTCCTACTCTTGATTTCGCTTCTGCAACATTCGATTTCCTTTCAGCCAGCCTGCCCGCTGGTGTTATTCATACTGAGAGTCCGTCACATGTTGGTTTTCAATAACATGTTCCTGGTTAGACCACATTGCCCAGACACTGGCAAAGCTCGGCGCATGTTACCTCAAGCTGATTCTCTCTGCTCAGCTGTGTAATTGTGCTGACTTTAAATGTTGTTAAACAGAAATAAACTGTAAGGCTGCTCCAAGGGGGTTGTGCTCCGTGGGCTGCTGCTCTGCTCCCCGCCGTGGGCTGTGCCCACCTGGGGACCCATGGTCCTGCTCAGTGGAGCCACAGCAAGAAACATCTTTTGTAACTGCTCCAGCAGAGCAGCTTCCCAGGGGCCTGTGCTTCCCACCGCTACACTGCTTTATTTAAGGGAACTGAAAGAAAAAAACGTCAGAGCTCACTGGTGAGTTGAAACCACAATGGACATTTTTTTGCTCTGCCTGTGTTGTGCAATTCTATAATTGGCAGCGGCCCTGCTGTGTGCTGCTTCCACCATAATGGACTGTGATTTGTCACACACCAGGAAGGCCCTCACACACCAGTAAAACCCTGCAGGTAGGTGGACCAGATCCGGAGCTGGTGCAGGTCAGCTCCCCTCTAAACAGTGGGGCTTCCTGCCTTATACCACTACAGTCAGATACACAGCTCTGACTGCAGCGATGGGGGAGATAAGTACTTCCGATACTCTGGCTCACAGGTGGGTCTATTAACCTGTTTTGTACACTAAAGTCCCCCACCATTCTTATTATCTTACCACTACTTTAAAGTAAAATAAAGAAAATAAATGAATGCCTGCAACTCTACTATCCCACTGGTTTGTGCCCAGCTGCCCTGATAGGAAAGCCTCTCTTCTCCCAGATCTGCCCCAAAGAATGGCCAATCTCTCTGTGCTGCTGCAGAGATACAGAGAGAAGTTGCGTTTAAAGATCATCCCCATTTTGAATGAGACAATCTTGCTAAGCAGGACGGGATTGAGGTTCATTTGGTTTTGACCTAGTGGAGGAACAGTCATTTAACTAATTTGCCCAAGTATTACCTCTGTCTCCGAATTCACAAAGAAGAACAAGCTGCAGGTAAGCCCTGGCTCTGCCTAAATGAGCAAAATAAATGAGTAAGATAACATGCAAGGGACCAGTGTGTCTCTCCTTCCCATGTCCTGAGTTTGTGAGTGTTTTCCCTGCATTTGGGACTGCTGTGCATCACAAGCACTGGGGGCATGTGGAAGTCTCAGTAAGAACCCCAGCCCCATTGTGCTGGCATCCCGGAGTGGCTGCCATGATTCATGGAGCAGCCGTCAGGCTATGGCTGTGAGAAGCAGCCCTGAGCATCGTGTACTGCAGATCACAACACCTCTGCAGCGAGGGATGACACGTCATGTCTCCTGACACACTCCTGAGCTGTTTACCTGCCTTCCCGCCATCTAAAACCCAACAAACTCGTTGTGAAGAAACAGATTCTTATGTAATAGGAATGATACGGTCAAAGAGCAGCTCTCTCTGAATGGGGCTGAGTTACAAGCAGGGGTGTTCACAGCTCAAAACTGACTCTAAGCACATCAAGTCAAGAAAATAAGCCTGTATGCCATATAGGTTTTATATCAAAGGATGAGGGATTAAGACAATATTTTAAAAAAACCTCCTCTCTGGCCAACCTAAGCTCTTCTGACACCAGGTCACAACCCAGCAGAGCACACTGCAGGTTGTCACCCCAGCCAGCATCCGCTGCAGCCCAGCTGCCATCTCAGGAGCGGCCATACAAAAGCCTCATCCAGCCATAGCCTTTGTTTGGAAATCTCACCCTGAGAAATATCTCATCCATGAGTTGGCACTGCTGTCTGTCCCACATGCCAGCCCTGCAGCAGCCCCATGCCTGCTGCCTTCTGTCAGGCACCAACAAGGCTGAGGTTTCTTATGCAGGGAGAGAAATCCCAGCCCTGTTTCAGGTGTGCTATCACTTCCAGGAAATATGCAGGGAAAAGAATTCCTGAGCTGAGCTGGTGAACGTTTCCTCTTATAATAGACTCCAAAGTCATCAGCGTTTCTAGACACTGGATCTCAGAGGCTCCTATCCCACAGAAAGGATCTTCTCGACAGCCCCTTTGTGTCTGTATTACACTGTGACATCTTTTCCTTCTTGAAGTTCTGTTTTGATAGGAGAGGTGGGCACTTACTGGCTTTCAGCCACAAACAAATTCTTTGTTATGTCTGGCCCATTTGTGCTTTATTTACATCAACCTGTTTTCATTTTCCCTAAAAACAAGTCTATCCTATGTGCCACCACACCAAATATCAGCCCTCTGAGAGCCAGGAGGCCAATGAGTGAATCACATATCACTGTCAGCTCTCCCATTACTGTGCAAACATCACAAAGTCATGAGGGCAACTTTGTAACTCCAGCTCTTGTTTCTTGTAAAAAGCATCATCTAAAATTACAGCAAGCACAGGTAAGCGTGCCCCGACGCGTGTCAGCCAGCGACACGCCGTACAGGCACTGCAGTGCCATGGAGAGGATCCAGCAGCAGGAGGGCAGCCGCAAGTCACAAATGGCATGTGGTACAGGCCAGCTTGTTTCCCTATGGTTTGTTCAAGGCCAAGGTCACCATCACCTTGAATAATAACACAGCACTGTGTCAGGAGCATCTCCCATTTAAGAACAAGCAGGTCCATCTCTCCATGTCTTCTTGCCCACCACAGGCACTCCCCATCCCTTGCTTCTGCTTGTCTAAGCACACCCCATCCCTCCACCTCTTCTTCCTCAGTGCAAGCACAACCATGCCCATCTCTCCTGGACCACCAACACAAGCACAGCCCACCCTCCCATCTCTCCTTGCCTAGCACAAGCACACCCCACGCCTCTGGCTTTTCTTGCCCAGAGCATGCAACCCCTACCCCTCCACTTCTCCTGGCTCACTGCAAGCCCATCCAAACCCTTCATCTCCTCTCCCCCAACACACCCCATCCCTCCACCTCTACTTTCCTAAGCACACCTCATCCCTCCACCTCCTCCTCCCCAAGCACACCCCACCCCTCCGTCTCCTCTTTACCAACCATACCTCATCCCTCGCCCTCCTCTCCCCCGAGCACACCCCATCCCTCCCCCTTTTCCCCGCCAACATACCCCATCCCTCCCCCTCCTCTCCCCCGAGCACACCCCATCCCTCCCTCTCCTCCTCCCCGAGCACGCCCCATCCCTCCATCTCCTCCCGTTCTAGCACACCCCATCCCGCCGTTCCCTTTTATCCCGCCGCGGAGGCGCTGTCCCCGTTCCCATCCCGTCCCCGTCCCCGGGCCGCCCGGGGCGCGCTCCGGCACGCCACCGCCCGCCCGCTGGACGGGGGGGGGCGGGGAGGGGGGGGGGTGGGGGCGGGATTCCCGCTCGGTTTCCCGACGTCACGGCGCGGGGAAAGCCCCGCCGCGCCGCCGCTCTTAGGGCCGCGCTCCGCCCCGCCCGCCCGCACTCTGTTACCGCCGCCGAGCCGAGCCATACCGTACCGAGCCATACCGTACCGAGCCATACCGTACCGAGCCATACGGTACCGAGACATACCGTACCGAGCCATACGGTACCGAGCCATACGGTACCGAGCCATACGGTACCGAGCCATACCGCACCGTGCCATACCGCCCCGCACCGCGCCGTGCCGTGCCCCACCGCCGCGATGATGCCGGGCAGGACGCTGAGGAAGGCCGCGCCGCCCGCCGCTCCCGCAGGTACCGGGGGGCGAAGGGAGCGGGGTGGGACACGGAGACGCTTCTCCTCCCGGGCCGCTGTCCCTTTCCTTCCCCTCGCCCGGTTCCAGCACCCGGAGCGGGGGGCAGCGCCCGCCGTGAGGATGCGCCTGAGGCGAGAGGGGGGTACGGGCGCTGGCGAGGGGGGGTGGCGAGGGGGGGGGGGGGGGAAAACCCAAAACAAAACAAAACAAGAACAAAAAGGTAACAAAATTGACTCAAGATCTCATGAAAACGGAGAGGCAAGGGTGGGTGGACAGGCGGCGGTGCGGGTGGCTGACGCCGTGCGTGTGCCCCGCAGAGCGGGAGGCGGTGGCGGAGTGCGCCCTGCAGCTGCGCAGGATCGGCGACAAGTGGGACCTGCGGCAGAAGATCCTGAACCTCCTCACAAAGCTGTTCTGCCCGGAAAGGTGAGCTCCCCTCGGACACGGCGCGCCGGAAAGTGGGGGAAGACCTTGGCTTTGTGGATTTGGAACCAGGGACTTCACTGACACTGGGAGATGAAGAAAGCTCTTTGCGTTGTATTTTGCTGCCTTTAGCTGCTGAACGATGGCTGTCGCAACATGATTTCTCTGAAGAATGTTACAGCAATATTGGGATATGAATGCCAGGTGGAAAAAAAAGATAGCGATGGGGAGACTTGGGGCAAGACAGAACTTGCCGTTCAGTCTGATGTGAGAATACTTAGAGGAGCCTGGTTTCCCCAGGCACACGCCGGTCCTCCTGTCCCACATCTATGTTCCACCAAGGAGCTTGGACCACCTTTGGGAAGGAGGCGAAAAAAGTGTCAGTGTCTTGGAACTCGGGATTGCACATCACAAGGCGAAAGCCAGTTGCTCAGTTTCTGAATGCTCTTGTTTTCTAAAGCATGAATTCTGCTAGACAGGGATTTGGTGGTGGGATTATTTAATTTGTTAAATAAACCAGTATCTTTACTGAAAGGTTATTTGTTACATGATGATGCTTTGTGGACTAAAATTTACAGTTCTATGGATTAACTAGATGTTGCATAGTTCTAGTCTATATTTTTTATATATATGTATATATTTGTATATATATAACATATATATATAAAAAATATAAGTATGTGCACCCTGTGTGTATGAAATGATTATTTCACATAACTATTAATTGAATGCTACTTGTTAGGGTCAAAAAATAGTATGAAAAAATGTTCAAAACATGACACGAAAATACATTATATTAAATAGAAGTAAGCATGATGTCCTGTGATAATAAATACATCATGCAACACAGAGGGGAGCATACTTTAGCATAGCATTACATAAGACATATTGAGGTATGTGTGTTTGGTGGAAGGATACTTTCAACATTACAAAGATTTTCTTGAGAACTGTACAATACTGCTCTGTCTTTATAAGTAACAAAATAATGCTTCAATAGAAGTAGATCTTAAAGTTGAATCCAAGTTGAATCTCAATTTTTCTTGAGAATATTATTTATTCAAAGAAAGAAACTACCTCTCTTTGAAGAAATAATACCAATAGAACTAAATGTTATGGTTCATACAAGAAAGTAGCCTTCGATTTCTGAATGTTTAACTATGCTTACAAGTGAAGGTTCTTCTCTTGTACTTTATTTCCATTTCATTTCATGGCAACCTCATTTCAGTTCTGGAATGATGAAGCCACTGTAGCACATCCAGGGGATATTGATGCATTATGCCTGTCTCACTGAGGGGTTATTACGCTTGGCTGGCTTTGGAGGAGCTGAATTAAGCTGGTTGCCATCAAGGTAAACAGTAACTCTGCTAGTCAATGCATGCCAGACATGATCCTAAGCAGTATTTTTTGGTGGGTGCAAGCTAGCAAGAAAATGGTTGAAGCTTATCGTGTTTTGTAGGTACCTCTTAGGTCAATGGTCAGAGTTCTTTCTCTTAACTAACCTTGTATATAAGTACATTTGCATTGTATGAGGTCTGCTCAAATTATGGGGTTTTTTCCTGCCTTGTAGTGAATTCTTGTTTGTATGTGTAATTAATTTTTCAGTTAGCTCTTCTGAAACTACCTTTGCAAAATTGTCATTACATAGCTCCGGACACTCTGTCACAACCAATGGTGTATGGCTGTTGCTTCTTGTCACTGATCGCACTAAGCAGAAGACGATTTTGCCTGCTTTCTGCATGGAGGACTTAACCCCATCCTGGTGATGTTACTGGGAGATTTGCCATTGGCTTGAGCCACACGCACAGTTCCCTCCTCCTCGAAGCCAGCTAATACCTTTTCAGTGAGACCATAATGTTTCAAGAATAGTTGTTATTTGTCTTGTACTGCAAAGTAATGTGCTTTGCTGACATGTACAGAGGTTGTTTTTTCTGATACTAAAAAGTAAATGCAAAGAGTTTCTCTTTGGCTGAACACCAGCTCCCAGGCTAGCGCTGCGTGCAGCTCAGCAAAGCTGATCATCAGAAGGCAGCTCCTACTTCAGAAGAAGGGCTCCTGATGTACGTCCTGGGCTTGGTGGAATCTTGGGAGTCTTCATCAAGGACACTAAATAATTATCGTGCCTGTCTGGGACTCTCAGGAAAATTCAGCATTAGCATTCACATTAGTAACTGAAGTGTATTTGAATAAAAGTGTTCTGCTCAATGTATGATGCTTTGAAATTCAATAGGAAATGAGGTGCAGACTTCATAGAGCCTGCCCAATTCTTCAGGCTGTAGCACACATGACTGTTATGAAAAGAAGTATCACCATAAATGCATTGTCATGGGGATATCTAAGTATGATAGCAGTATTTTTCTGTCTAGATCTGCAAAGACTATTTTGCTTTTTTGGTTTACGTTTCTCTGAGCTTTGTCGAGAGTGCTAGCATTCACTGGGACCTCAGGAAAAACGACCTAGATCCAAGTGGTCAGGTCCAGTGCCAGTATATGGGCAAGCACTAGCTGATGCCCTCCATAGGATTCCGTTTGCTACTTCTGCAAAGGATCTGCTATATGACTGTATCAACACAAATTTGTTCTTCTTAAGGCCTACTCTGGTTATGGGCCAGATGTTTTGCCATGTATGTATGTCTTGAATTCTTGCTGACATAATAAACACAAAGTGTTTGCGAGAAAAATGAGTCATTGTTGTTATAACTCGGGGGGGTGTGTGTGTGTGGATTCTGAATGCATGATCATATTATACAGATTCCTTCCATACTTCCAAGTCAGCAGGCACACACTAGGGCAACAGCAGAGTGCCAGTAGGTATGCACTGGGAGATTAGGCTTCTACTTCTGCCTTTAAGAAGGACAAAACATAACCATGTCCTCGAACTTCAAAATGGGAAATTGAGACACCTATTTTAATATTTTCTAATAACTACTGCCTGCAGAATAGTTGGGTGGTGTCAGGGGCTCCATTACCTCTACCAGAGGTGTTGCAGCTTTGAGGAAGAGAGTCCCTGGGGAAGGATCAGTAAAGGACAGACATCCAAGTTAAGGGTTTTGTCTCAGATGCAGGCAGAAAAGAATACATCATTTTGCCAAGCTCAGATTTTTATTTTCTCTGAAGTTTGAAGCTGGAGCTTTGGAGAAGGGGATATGTTACTGCTTACCACAAGGGAATAGCAAAAAGATAGTGCAGAGCTTACTCTTCTTCCCTAAAGCTGGGACCCAAAGATGTGTTTGTGCACAGGAGAGCCTGGGATCCTCACCTGATATGCCTTGCACAACAGTGGGCTTTCCCCTGACTCACTGGGCTGTTTCTCCCCAGCTTCACTGGCAGAGAGCACTGTGCCTGGGGCACGTGTCCCAGTGTGAGGAAGACTAAGAGCTTCCTGGCCAAAGGCTCTGGTTTCTAGTAAACGAAACAAACTAAGGAGAAGCAATTCCCTGTCCTTTCCCAGTTAGCCACCAACAGAGGCTTGGAAGAGCTTTACATCAGGGGCCATCAGCAAAGAGGTCCTCAGAAGGCCCATCAGCCGCATGCCAAGTGACACCACAGGTGCTGCAGAGTGCATGTTTACACAGCTCCACCAGAAAATTACACTTGTAAGACTCATCAGCCTTGTGAAAAGATCCAGACACCCTAATCGACTGGAGCCTGGTCCCTCTTCAGCCAGGTCACTGCCACAGCGTGATGCCTGTGACCTGCTCCTCCCTAAAACGGCAGGGTAAAAAAAAAAAATCCTACCACTGGGACACAACATCACTGACTGAAGGTGTCTGACTCACCCACAAGCACCTGATACAAAAAAATAAACCAAACCTACCTGCTGAAGCAAACTGCCAGAGTTGCCGCCCCGTAGCACTTTCCATTAACCATGGCCCGTGGGCACCTGCCAGAGCAACAAGTGCAGCCCTTGGTCGCACTTGTAATGTGCTCACCCAGGCAAAAAACAGCCTGGTGCCCTCAGCCAGCTCACGCTCTCACACCTGTGACTGGATGCACAAGTGGTATTTCCTAAACAAACTGCTAGACAATAGACAACGTCTTCCTCCTTCCCTCTGTCCCCTGCTGCGGGATGGTTTTTAAAGTAATCTGAAAAACAATGTCTCATCTGCAGGTCATTATTTTTAGCACTAATTTTATCCTCCTGTCAACAGAAGACAGTGTGAGGGCATGACGTGCATCCATAGAGGTGCAAGGAGGCCAGACAGGAAGGGCTGGGGATATGATGTGTTGTCACTCGGTCTGGCAGGGTTTTCATGAAGTAGATGACTGATGGCGGGACTGTCAGTGAGCATTAGTCCCAAAAGCTCTTACGGCTGTAAACAAGCGTCTCTACCCAAGTGCGTCACTGTATTGTCTGCATGATGGCATAAGAAACTGCTCATGCCAAGGCTGCCCTCCCTTTTCACACACGGTCTCTTGGCAATGCAAATCTCACCAGACTAAAAGCCCTCCAAAAGTGGGGAGGCAGGTGTCACTTGTTTAGCAACAGGAGATATCCCATGAAATGCTAGTGACCTCAAATAAAAGTGTTTCAGCCATTTAATCTTACAGGGTCTTTGGCATCATTCCCCCCTCCACAGGAAAGGACTGTGGGAGCACACTTGGCTCCGCTCCTCCTCAATGCTGCTGACACTGCTTGAAGGGCCAAAGCACCTTCCTGCGGGGACAATCCAGTGTAAACTTCAAAAAAAACCCAGCTACCTTCAGCAACACTGAGTAAGACCGGTGAAAAGGCCTCCAAGCTGCCGTAAGCATGCTAGCACCCTGTGTTACCACTGTGACACTGCTGCAGCACCCACCCAGGGGACTCAGAGGACAGGATGGCCCCAGGATGGCACCCATCACCAGGCTCTTGTGCCTTCGGGATTTTGCCTGCCTTATCAGGCTCTGTCCAGGTCAAGGTACCACATTTGCACCTCCTTCCTCAGCTCTAGGATCTGAACTGGGATCAAATCCACCTTTGCCACCTACTGCGTGGCAGCGATTAAGGGCAGAATTCTGCTCACACCTTTCTGTTTGTGCTTCCAAAGGGGACATGACCAAGCCGTGAAAATGGCACGAGGCCACATCCAGGTTTCTTCTGTCCAGGAACAGGAATTAGGGAGGTAATTTTTTGACAACATCTGTACTTTCCATAGTGCCACTGTGGCATCGGCAGCGTGGTAAGGAAATGGCTTTGATAGCTGGGAAAAATCCAAGCAACTACAGCTTCAGGTAACTTGCTTGCTCAGCACAATAGTATCAGACTGATTCAGCTACATGGCAAGGTGACGCCAGCACATACAGGACTATCAATGGAAAGGCAAAAAGGTTCTGATTTTAGTATTAGCTAACTTCAGAAAATACCCTGACTGCCGGAAAACATCCTTCTAGACACAGCTTTACACACTGTGGGATAGAAAGGCAACTCCTTGGTTTGGGAAAGGATGTTTATTTGCATCAAATGTTCTTTCTTATGATAACTTGAGAGAGGGATCTTGTATTTTTTTAAGGAAAAAACTTCAAAAATTACTGCAATCATCATTAATTTGTGAAGTCTTTTAGATGAGACAAGTGCTTTGTGAAACACAACTACATGGAAAGAACAAGACATGGCTGGCTTTTTCTGTAAAGGCAAAGTCTGAAATGGGCTTTTTCTAATGGCTAGTGATGACAGTCTGGTTTCAGCTGTACTCCCTGACAAGGAGGTAAGACCCAGTCTCCTTTCCCAGAAGCAGCAGAGATTAGCCTTAGGTCTGTAGGTCAAGTGATGCAGTGTTACTTGCTTTCCAGGCACTTACTAACACTTACTGGGGTGCTGGACACAGGATGGAGGTGCCGTGAGAGTGCTTAAATGACCTAATATTGCATAGGAAAGGAAAAAAATAAAAAAAGCACCAAACTGCTGGACCAAAGCTTTGAACCTCCCAGCCCAGGGCAAGGGGAGATGGGCAGTACAGAGGCAGCATGAAGGACATACCCCGCACTGATGGCTGGCTCTGGTGCTGAGCCTGCATGGCCCTGAGTACCGGGAAGTGCAGCTCAAAGCTGTGGTGTGGGAAGGTTTTGCTTTCCCCTGTCATCACAGTCACACGCTGCCCCGTGGCGTCACTTCCCTGCATGTGTGGGCATCACGCCCAGCCACGGCGTACCCTGCTCCTGCCTAGCCACCGGCACCCGCGAGGGCCACGGGGGCTCTCCTTCATGGCACCCCTGCGTGGGGACAGAGACAGCGACCAGCAGTCTTTGGTCAAAATGGCAGTTCTGACACATTCCAGGAAATACAGATGACGTTTTAGAGCCATAAAAAGCCACACCAGAGACACATGTATCCTATTTGGACATTAAGTTGTGTTGAATGATGCTAACAGGGAACAGGAGAGTGACAAAGACATAAAAAAAAAAAAGAAGAATAAACCAGAACTTTTTAGGTAGAATGATAAACCTGACTGCAAAGAACAAAGTAGGTGTCTCTACTCACCTCATTTAGATCTGAGCTCTGTATGTTAGTCATACGAGAATAAAAAAAGCGGTGCCTGAGATTGCAAACTTCTCCTGCCTTTTGTGACAAGTTCCTCATTTGCTGATGCCTTAAGGCCTTCAGAAAAAGCCCAATCCCTGAAAGATGACTAAGTTAAGTAAAACTTTAATATTCTACCACTTCATGTGTTTTAGTGGATAAATGAAGTTGCATGTGTGAACCCATTTAGGGATTAGGTCCATTCTTTCTTCTCTATTTTGCATTCCTCTTAGCCACCATCTAGGGCAATTAAGATTTTAAGGATGTTCAAGATTGATCTTACAAGAGCCATGCCACTCTGAGGCATGAGTCCTGTTGAGCCCCAGCCCACAGTGTGTTAGAAGAAACCAGGACAGACAGGAGGATGGATACAAAGGAGTCACTGAAAGAGGTGAGAGGGGCTGGGCTGGCCTAGCACCGAAGACAGCTGTGGAAAGGGGAAAGCAGAGATCTTCATGGCTAAAAATGTCTTTTTGCTTTTCCCCACAGAGCCTGGGGGAGAAGCCAGGCTCCAGCTGGGGACAGATGTGCCAGAGCAAGCTCGAGAGGGCTGCTGTGCTGCCCCACACCTCCCTGTCCACCCCCTCCCCACACTACTGGTTTTATGCCTTGCACAATCTCACCTCCACAACACACACTCTGTAGCGTCCATCATCATGGCTGTCTGCAAGGAAGAGGGATGTGGGGAAAATGGGTCCCAGTGCAGAAAAGGGACTGGAATACCACAAAGCTCCTTCTTCCTTCCAGCCCAAGAAAAGGCCCCAGTGCCCATGGCGCAGGCCAGGAACTCGATGCATCAGCCTTTCCCGCAGGGTGATTCAGCAGAAGCGCTGGGGCCTCTTCATGTGACTCTTGCTCGCTTGCACCTTCGTGGCACGGCACTGAGAGAAGGAAACCGAAAGCAAACACAGCTGCTTTTGGGGTACGAGCCTGGGAACAAGGGAAATGCCCTCTGCCCCAGTGGCATGGGAAAGCAAACGCCTTCCTTCCCCTGTGTAGAAAACCCACCCGGCCCTTTTGGGAGGCACAGTGCACCAGAGGAAATGGTGAGGTTTGCAAGGCACAGCAGGAGAGATGTAGGCAAGCGCCATGCATGTACCAAGGAGAGGGCAGGGCTGCGCTGCGCCCGGAGCTGGCGGGGAGTTTCCAGCCACGCTGCTGCCACGAGCGCCCAACCCAGCACTCCAGCCTGGAGCAATGTACGCGGTCTTGCAATGCGGATATCAATGTTTAACTTCACAAGCTCCTTCCTCCAGCTCAGCCCACCCTGCAGTGGCTAGCTGACATGTCCGTGCACTGCCAGGCAGCGTGGGATTGTGGGCGCCTCTGGCATTCCCTGTGTCAGAGGAGCTGAGAGGAGAGCTTCCCGGGCTGTCTCGTCTTTCTGGGAGGCAGGCTTGCTTTGAACTGCTCTGCAGTGATGGTGAAGCCAGCTGTGTCCATAAAAAGATGGACCACTTAACACACCTTCCTGGTTTGGAGGTTATGGCCTCCACCTCCTAATAGGAGCTCCACTGCATCTTCACTCCATCCACAGAGAGGTTGCCTCCAGCCCAGCCCATTCCACTGGCTCACGGGGGTCTTGAAGGGGAGTTTATCCCCAGGGTAGGTAGAAGACAAGAGCAAATACCAGTTTTATAACATAATCCCTACACATACAACCTGTTCCCTTATAGCCTTATCTCTGGGCTGGGCAGAAGGTACAGTTTATAGGCGACGTGCTCCAGAGACTGCTGCTCTTGATGAAAACTCCACATTTCACCTTTTTCCTCTGCATTTTCCTTGCACAGGGGCAGGAAAAAACAAAGCACAGCTTCCAAGATACTGAAGCAGGTCCTATACAACACCTTCTAACACTTCAATCCTCTTCACACTAAATAACAGTTCTTAGACGGTGGTATTTTACTGCTAGCTTAGATGCACATCTGGACAGCATTAACACTTAGTCTTCAACTCTGCTCTCCCTGACAACCTTGTCCCTGCAATGCCAGCTCGAACTGGGGACCAGACAGACTTTAGAGTAACATAAATAAATATCTAGAGGAGTACTAAGGATACCATTTATTTCCAAAATCACTAAAAAACCCAAACAGTTTATGGCGATACAGATTTACATAACAGAGACAGCAAATTGAAAAATGTACAATCTATTTCATGTTATTGCACTCACTTTTTTTTTATAATATTCAAGGCATATTAAACAGTTTTCATTAAAAGAAATTTTATTTATATAAATAAAAGTGTAAATATACAGTATCATACAATAAGTGTATTAGTCTAACACACAAAAACTACCTAGAGTGGGATCCCCATTTCTCACATGACCTAGTCTACTCTTCATCAATATTTCCACTTGTACATTTACATACCCTAAACGTAGAAGCAGGTAAGCATTCCCATCTGGGAAGAGTTCCTTCCGATTTTGGTAAGAACCACTGCAGAACTTTAACAAGGGTTAACTTTAAGTGAGGGTCATTAGAAAATATGAATTACTCAACAGTTTCTTAATATTTATCTGTCCCCATATTATTTTTTTTTTTTTAGTAATAAAATGATCAGATGTTCCTCACTCCTTAATTTAGGCCTAATCTCACAGTTTCTAATACAGATGCAGTCCCCACAGAAGCTCAAATGAGCTTCCAGGTACAAAAGGCTGCAGAATATTCAACGGCAGTATCGCACCAGATAGCACACTCATATCCAGGATCTGCACCCTGAGCTGCCCCAGGCCTGGAAGCAGCAAAGTCCTCACCAGACCTTCTCCATCTAGGAGCAAATTTATGTTATCTGTAATACGTTCAGGTCGCTGGTGAAGAACTGTAGACCAAGGCCGTAATTTCATCCTCATTTACTTTACCAGGTGCGTAACCAAAGGTTCACTACATCTGTTTGGTCTACCCATCCTGTTCGTAATACTGTAGACCCACATTGCAAAAATTTTGGGGGTTTTATGGGGTATGTCACCCCAACAGAGAAGTCAGGAAATGCTACTGTAATCATATCAACACTGGTAGCATCAGTAAAGATGTTTCTTGTTCTTTCACACACAAAAAAAGTATTTTCAGGAACAGAAACAATCAGGGTTAAATACCATTCTTTTTCTTGCTGTAATGTTAGTAGAGAAGTGTATCATTCCACCCACAGTAACTATGAGACTTAAAACATTAAACATATCTTTTAAATTATAGCCACTACTGAATCACACACAAAAATCCCCGTTTCTCTGCTGTTACTCAGCCAACACATATCTACGTGCATGTAAAATAAAATACTGAACAGTATTCGATTACTGAAAAATGAAAGCCTTCTAAATCACTCACAATGAACAGTACCTGCAAGTAAGCGTCTGAAAATACTCACCACGTATCATCTTAAGACACTTCAAATTAAATTTAATTTACAAAATTAGAACTTTACCTTTGAGCTCACACAGGTTTAGGAGTGAGGAAGACACATGCCTCCCTGTGTTGGAACCTCCAAAATTTAAAACTGTGGACTGAAAAAAAATGCCATTTCCTAAAACACAATCGTGATTTACCACAATAAAGTAGCAAAAAGCCAGTACTGCACTTGTACGTATTATACGTATACAGGTATGTATTCACTACGTTGCATTAAATTCCACATGCATTTATTTATCTATTATACACACTATTACAGTCAGATTTTGGTCATTCCTGAACATGGCCTCACCATTTAATTTTCACTGCCAAATGTCTTCTCTCTGTTTTTCAGCAAACATGCAGGGGTAACCTCTTTTATCCCAGCACAGGCCTGCAACCTCAGTGTGATTCTCTGACCCCAAGTGCTGCATCCTCCTGACGCCTCTCCCACCACGGAGGTGACAGGAGGCAAGGGCTGGTCCCAACAGAGTGGCTGAGCTTCGGGGTCACAAGGGACCCAACTCCACAGTCGTTTCACAGCACTGAATGCGAATGAGTTTCAACAGAAATCCTGCAGGCAAAGCAGCTGTAGGACTACATAAAGTATTGCCTTTCCTGTAACCAAAAGCTGCATCTCTCCCTGGATTCACATGCTAATATGTCACTGAAAAAGAATTAGATCTATTCATTTTTAGGCAAACACTGCACAGCTTTTCTATTCACCTGTTCTCGGGTTGCCTCCAGAACTGAGTTTTCCACTGCGTATCAAGAGTTGCAGTCTAATGAAACTGTCACAGAAATTAACCAAGCGAGTGCTCCACTAACCTGGAAGCAATAGCTCTAAGAACTGTTGAATAAATGTAAATAAACTGAACTATAGTATGATCTTGGGGTAGGGCCAAGAGACAAGCCCAGACCTTTTTGTAACAGCTATGCAGTACCTTGGCTCACTAGAAACGTAGGCAGCACTTCAGATCTGGACCGGTTCCAGGCTGAGATCTCTTCACCCTGGGCACACAGGCTGCAAGTAGTCTCCAGCCTAATACGACAAACAACCTGAGCACTCTGGAACAAACAACTTGTTCTCAGCTGATAAGGACACTGGCCCATTTCCTCCTGTATCTCTTTTATGTTGTTTAGCTACCCCAGATGTAGGAAGATAAATAACAGAGTCTAATCGCTTGCACCCATACACTCTCCTCTCAACACAGCAGACTATAAATAACATTCAGCAGCATGGCCCGCTACTGATTCCTCCACTGCGAGTAGAGGTGAGAGAATCCAAACTAAGCACCTGCAGCATTGCAACCCTTTCAGTTTTGCTGTATCTAACACTATGGTTTTCCCATCTACACAGATTTCAGTTTCACCATCCGGAACCCTCAGCATCAGCCCGTTCCTGACACAGCCGGGCACACTTGTATCTTCCACACACATCCCCACCCACTCTCACACAAGCAAACATAAATACTGGACAGGAGAAAACAAAAAAGAGCAATTAAAAGCCACCAGAAATATGGCCAGTTCAGATTTAATCTGTTATAATCCCCATCCTTAGACCACCGTTTTCCAGCTTGAGTGTTTCAAGTCAGGCAGCCTTAAACCTCTGCAGCCAAATAAACGCAGCCTGGTTTTCAGGCATACTCACTGATTGCTGAAGTCTGTGGGATCTGCAAGTGCTCAGCACTTGAAATTATCCCTCTTTTAAAAATATATATATATTAAAGGTCCCTAACATTAGAAGCCTAAATTTAAAAATTTTTAAATTTAGGCTTCTAATGTTTTACCCAATTTATCCCCAATTTTTATCACTCCCATTTTAATCACAACTAACAACTCAGTCTACACCTTGGTGGACAATCACCTATTATTTGGATGTGATTTTCTTGCTCACAGATTTCTACTGCATTAACGGCAAGTCCTTTCCGATACAAGTTGCATCTAAGAGCAGATTCAGTTGTGATGGATGCTGAGTTAGTTCATCAGTTTTAAGAGGATTTTTCAGCTTTGCAATAAAATGCTCATGTTTTAGGCATAAAAGTTGTGCAAAATTATACTCTGTTGTCATGCATTTTTAGCAAAACTGCACTTAGAAGAATAAAGTGAGACTGTTCCAGACATTCTCTTATTACAACAAAAAAAGGACTAGAGCCTTAGTAAGCGTCCTGAAGTCTTATTACAGCTAGGTGATATAGTACAGTCTAAATACCCACCCTTGTCAACAGGATGGCAACCAACAAGTTATACACCCAACGCTCTGCAGATACTAAAAATATCAGGGACAGGCACAGTGTTATTTATCTCAGTCAAAATACATTAAATGGAGAGGTCTTGAAGTTCCATTAAAACTGCCACATAATACAAAAATGTCTTTAACATTTGGCTTCCTTCATCCTTGATAATTAGGTGAGATTTTATGATGCTCATCACATGCTTGCTTAGTGGTTCTCCAAGGCTCTTAGCACCTCTCTGTAGAGCATTAAGACACTTCTGTGTGGCTTTAGAAACAAAGACAGCTTGTAGCCAGTTTTAAATGTTTTGTCTTAGCAAGTGTGATTAGATGTAGTACTTCCATCATACTGAAGTTCTGTGTTTTCTGATCAGTATCTGAACAGGGCCCTCTGGCACAGATTTAATAATGTTCCATGCATCATAATGCATGAGGCCAAGTAATGATTTTCCACTAACAGCAAGAATTTCATCTCCAGTTTCTATGTTTCCAGATTGCTCTGCAGCACCACCTAGGAGCAAAAGGGGAAAAAAAGTCCATGTTAAAAAAAAAAAAAAAAAGGGAACCCACCCACAAAAATTTGCTTTCCACCGTGATGAACAGCAAATAAACATTTTTCAAACATTGGCAATTTCAGTACAGGTCACTTGTGTTCAGCTCAGGTCTAGAAATCTGGTCCATGATCTCACAGAAAATGTTATTTTAACCAAGATTGTTCTCAGAAAAAATGTCTGTTTTTGAAGGAAGTAGCATGAGCGCATGAAATATGCTGTATGTTATCTCTGTAGCTGTATGAAAACCTGGTTGATAAAATAAACATACGGGTTGAGAGTGGCATGAATGTATTTTCTGAAATGAAATTTTAACATGGTAATAAGCAGAACAGTAATGCAGTAGATTGTAAAACCAGGTAACAGCAATGAACAAACCAAACAAGGGGAGCAAACTTAGGACAAACACACCAGACACTGAAACAGCTCCTAGAGATGAGCACACCCTTCCTTGCTGATGAAAATATGTTTTCTGTAATGATAATTTAACTAATATCAGCCATCATGGAAGGGGAGGAGAGGGAATGGACTGTATCTAAGGATATAAATTAATGAGCTCAAAAATTAAACATGCTTTTTATCCTCAGAATCAATTTCTAAAGAGGGGAAAACAAACACACATGCAGAAACTGATAAGCAATTCAGGAACTACCAGTTTGACTTTTTTTCCTTGATGAGAGACTAACCACTGAAAAGGAATCCTGTAAAACTTCTGCGCACCCACAGCTTCATAGAGAGCTTCAGCTTCCTTTACTTGCTACATTTTTCAGTAAACTGAATCTCAGACTAAGATATATTAAAGCCACAGCATAGTTATGGGATTGGTTTCCTTTCTATACTTGGTTCATGTAAGTTTAACTACTGGTTAACAAAGCATCCAAGAGTGGCAGTTTTTGAATATGAACATAACATATTCTTGGTGAAAGCTAATACCGATATCTAATGAAAAAAACAGCAACGACAAAAAAAAGGTAAAATCAGTATTTGTGTATAATGCAGGATGGTGCTTTGGAACCACACTGATTACCTGCACTGTGCTTCTCTTAGAAAAAAGCATCAGATAAGGCATGAACTTCTCAAACCATTACATATGGTGGTGCTGTAATTTAATGTCTAGAATAGCAGACAGGCCCTGGAAGGAACTGCATCATATTTAGTAAATCAGATCGCTCCACAAACATTTACAAGCAGATGCAATCCCTAGCCATTCCCAGGAGTAGATTTTTTTACTGACCACTTTGGCTAGTAAGTGGTAATAAATGAGGACCACAAAAACCACCCTTGCTCAAAAAAAAAAAAAAAAAAAAAAAAAAGTCCAAGAACTAAAATGTCTATACATGCACAAAAGGAGAACGGGGATAATATCCACTGCATGCTTGTAGTACCTTTAAATATTCTTTTTACAAGCAAGGGCCTGTCTCCAGCAATGGAAGCTTTTCCACCATCAAGACTGAATCCCAAACCAGCAGAGGTTTTCAATAATTCAACGCAGATGACATCATTCATATCCAGGTTTGGATCTGTGGCAGAACATACACAGCATCTTGTTATACAGTTAACAGTAAATTGCAAGTTGTGTTTGGCTGAGTTTGTTTTTGCTGCAGTGACAAAGTAATTCAGAGTTCAGTTCTTATTCAGACTAGAATATGTTGGCACCCAGTTTCTCAGAAATGAATGTGTATTATTGCAGATGTGAAGGAGGAGACAGTACAAAATGCATTTATGCACAGACACATTTTCATTTTGCATGTTCAACAAAAACTGGCCAAGGCATTTTTTTGGCAAAATTAAAGCTTAGCAAATTTAGCAAAGACTCTAAACATCAAGAAAATAGCTGAAAAATTACAAAAACAGTGAGTGGAGAACATCTCTTTTTCTTCTGTTTGTTCCCACTTGCTTATTCAATGAGCCACATCTTTTTAAATAACAGTAATAAATGAAATGTTACATTAAACAAACATGTTTCATCCTCTTAAGGAAAAAATTGTAATCACTCACTAGTATGAATAATTGTTTCTGGTCTCATATCTATGAAAATAATCATAATTACCTGTAAGTGCATCCTGCCTCCTGCATAGAAGAAATTTTTAGAGTGCTATATTGCTGTATCTGACATAAAATATGATTTTGATTAGGAGGAAATATACAGTTTTGGAAAAGAGGCCCCTCTTTGCCCTGTGTTAATGTAAAAATTATGCAGTCCACATTATCACGAATTAGTGCTACCATCATCTCAAACAAATTTACATGTTATCTAAAACACCTGAAGATGTGCTTTGCCTCACAGGACGGTAGTATGCTCTTAATCACCCAGTACTATGTGGTGTATGAGATAATGTTGCCCCCTAGTGCCTTCAACCAGCAGATATTCTGCATTTGCTAATGTGCAGGACCTGCACCCAGGAGTTCAAGGTAAAAAGGGATTCTGAGGTAATTACATATATTATATTCATGGGAGCAATTCCAGAAAGGCTGATCCATTCATTTATGGAGTGCTTCCTATTTCTTTTAAGCTGTATTACAAAGCTGTACCATAAAACCCAGTGAAAGTATAAAATAATAAAAACTGCCACAGGAAAAAAAAAAACAGTAATGATTATGGCTAACGGGTTAAAAATGGGTGAGTGGCAGTTCCATGTCCTGGTTTTGAGGTAGTCAGAGCTGAGTGCCTGGTATTGCCCTGGAAGGCAAGGGAAGACACATCATCAAACCTCTCAGCAATGAGCTGTAACCGATGCCCACTCCCTCCCAGGGACACTGAAGCAGTGCAGGACTGAAGCAGATCATCCCCCTGTTCGCAAAGTAGTGGCATACAGACTAGAGGGTTTAATGTTTTAATTTTACAACAAGTTTGAGAGATCTCTTTGTAACACCACAAGTGCAGCCTTCACACTTAAATGCTGTCTTGTTCCCGAACAGGAACACTGATATTCCACTGATACATTTCCACTGAAACCATTTATCCCTAGTTTCCTATGGGATGGCTAGCTTGGATGTGGATTAGCTCCATTTACTGTAATATCAAAGCATTTTTTTTTTGATGTGTTTAGTAGAAACAGTATGAAATCTGCTATTACAAAGAGGAAGTTCAGTCCCTACTCATAACAAACTTCAGGACTTGGGGTCTGATTTTAGGTTCTGGTTTGTGTTTTGTGTTTTTTTTTTTTTTTTTTTTTTTTTCTTTGTTTGTTTTGTTTTGTTTTTGTTTTTTTCCTCTTTTTGGTTGTTTGCTTTCTTGCACTAACTACTGTTACTAATTAAAAGGAGTTTATCCTGGTTTGGGAGAATATGTGGAATCACTAACTTTAGTAGAAATTGAATTAGGCCCTAAATGTTCTACTGTTTCTGCCTAGTTATGATATTTAAAAACAAAACAGAACAAAACCCAAACTGCATTTAGGCTCCAAAGAGAACAAATAAAATTTAAAGGTTATTTCATTTGCTCCTCTCAATCACACAAAGCAATGACACTTTTAATCTAAAACACACGGACGTTTTTGCCTTCAGTCTGCTCTGCAAGGAATCCTTCCAACTGCTCTTGGACAAGGATCATACCTGTTCCTATTTCCACGGAAACATCCTTCCCAGATCCCACACATTTTCTGCCAGTAGCTGGTATCTCAAGTCTGGATGAATTGTTTGCTTTGTCTTTTTCCTTCTGAATGACAACAACCACGTATTTGTAGAGTCTTGCCTGATGAAGAGTATTGAGGACATCCCCATGGACTGAGCTCGCCAGAGATTTGCCATTGATTGACAGAACAAGATCTCCTCGATGAATAGTCCCTTCTTGAGATGCTACTCCCTTTGAAAACACTCTGTGGACCTACAAGAAAGATTTTAACTTAAGGATGCTTTAACCTCATGACCACACATAGTGCTCTACATGCCAAGGTGAACACAGAGACCCTACCAAAGTTTGTAATCAGTGCCCAGTGCCTGGCTATCAAGCATACAACATTTGCTTCAACAAACACCTTCAAATATTAAGGCCTAAGTGACTGGACAAGAACTCCTGTTAGAGATGGGGGGAAAAGTGGAAGAAAAGATGCTATTCTAAGCCAAAGGCAACCAAAACCAGCTAGAGAATGTAACATCACAAATCACTTACGCTTTCACTGAACTCAGAGGTTTTCCATTAACATACTTCAAGTGACACATAGGTTAAATCCACACCTGTGCTACAGCAAACACCAAGAAAAGCACTGTGGTGTGTGACACTCACTCCCCAAATTCCCACTGACTAGGACATGCATCCTGTCCTGTTTTCAAATGCATCAGTGCACAGACAGGCTCTGACTTACTGCAGCTGTGCAAGTATTTAACTGTCCATCTCAATTCGGCTCATCAAATATGCAAATAGATGCAAAGTGATGATTTAGTGGCTTGTAATGCATTTTTTTCTAAAGAAAAAAAGAACAACTCTATTCAGAGTGGATTAAACTTTGAGTAAACTCCAACAAGTGCAGCTGAGACTTAGATGTGTGCCATTTACAGAAAGAAACTGACTAAAAGACTCAAGATCTTAAGACCCAGTATTTAAAGACTTGCTATCAGGCACTATAATTTTAGCTGAATATGGTTTCCCATGCACAGAGTTCTAAGTCTGCTGGGCAAAGGTTCAAGGCAGCAAATCTGTGGACACAATTCTACATGGAATTCTCTCTAGGAATTTATTCTAATATTCAGACCAAGAATGAAGACTCAGAAGCCTGTTGGCTCCTGCTCCCCCTCACTGCAGGGCCATGCAGAGACTGGCATCTGCTGCAACCCTACAGATCCAAGGAGATACATTTCAAGACAGTCTAAGCAGGCATTCAGAGCTGGAATAACAGCCTTAATGACAGATGTAGACACCCACATGGAAGAGGTAAGTGGAATACAGTGGTCATGTCCAAAACCTCTGCTCCCTTCCCTCACATGCTCAATTCCTCAGTATCTAGAAACTCAGCAAGCATTTATATTTCTGCACCAAAGTGTGTAGTGGACAGAACAGCCCATCTAAGCAAATCAGCACCCAGTGGCAACCCTAAATCCAGCTAGGACACAGAATCCCACTAGGTCAAGGACATTAAAATGTTCCCCATCCAGGAAACATGCTTTACACACACTGAACAAAGAGGATCTAGAAAAAGCAGGAGCTGATGCTCTTTTGGTCACATGGTTCATAGCATTCAGGAAAAAGACTCCATCAGCTACACAGCCTGACAGCTCAAGATCGTATTTTCAGGTAGTGTCCCAGTCTCTAGGTGAGGATCTCTGGGGTGGGACACTATTGAGCTTTCCTCTTGCTCACAGCTGCCACTGTGACTGTTTGGGCCAGAAACAGGGAACACAACCTTTGTAGCAAGAGAAGAGGCATCTATTCCCTAGACTGTGACCATGTTCTAACTCAATGACTGCTTAATGTAAAATACATTTACTTATATTGGTCTTGTCTAAGAGCAAAAAACAGAAGATTCCTGCAAGGGCTGCTGCAGGCCCCAAAGATTGAGGACATACCCTTCTTCTAATCTCAGAACTTAACAGTCCTCTTTCAAGGCAGAGTTTAAATGCATATCTTGTGTAAAGAAATTGTCACATCGGACATTGGTTGTCTTGGATTTTGCTGTCTCACTGATCTGTTTTTGAAAAGTATATACGTTGCTTGGTATCACTTTTTACACATCAACACCCCGTAATGGCACATGGTATCTTTGGTTCAGAATGCTTTATAAGACATTTTAAAAAACAAACAACCCTCACTTACTGACCAACCACAGGTCTTGAAATCAAATTTGTGTCATGAAATCCAGAATTGATGAAGTCTGAAATAGTCATTCTCACAATTTTCAAAATCCTTCAAGAACTCTGCTGCACAGTTTACTTTCAAGGGCTGGGAATGAAAATCTCCTCTGAAAGGTTGCATGCACTGCAGCTGCATGCAGAATTTTTTTTACATGCATAGGATTTAGATCTAGCCAATCCCATCCAGTAACAGACTTTTAAATTGGCATCCATCTCCAATAATGAAAATTATGCTTCCCAGACACTCCGTGATTTCAGTAGCAGATGGTATGCAGCTGCCTCTGAGAGACAGGGTTTTATGACTGTGAATGACTTGCAGTGAGTCTTGATAAATGAGCACTTGATCTAATCACCAGCCTGCTTTAAAGTGAGCTTTGCAAAAAAATTACTTGCAGCCATCACTTACTGTGACTGATTTCTGTTCCAGATCTATTCCTCCAGCAACACTAAATCCCAGGCCAGCTCCTTCTTCTTTGTGCAAGACTACAAAGTATGTGTCTTCTTTGCTCTAGCAGAAAAATGAAGGTGGAGGGGAAGGGGAAAAAGAAGAAAAACAAAACCAAAGATCAAGACCAAGTTGCTGCACAAATGACAAATTCTCAGTACCCTCAGATTATGGCAGGTTAAAAAAGCAACTCAAGGAATTGAAACTGAGACATTAAATGCATTTCTGTTCATGATACAGATGAGCAGCAGCAGCCACAGAAGAGAACTCAGGTGACAGCAAAGGTTTCTTCAGGCTAGGATGTAAAGTCAAAATTAGGATAGCGAAAGGATATTAAACTATGGGCAGTTTAATTTTCACAGGTTGTAATCAACCTTGCTTTGCTCGACATTTTGCAGTCAAAGCTTCCCATACACTATTCTGGACCAAGCACTGCACGTTCCAGGGAATTACTGATACTTTTGTTATTCCACTTCTCCTTCCTCTTAAAAGGCAGTTGCAAAGACATAATGCAGGGCAGTTGCATCAACCTCTTCTCTGCAGTGCTGGACAATCTTGCAAGGGGCAGTGGCTACAAAATGATGCTTGGTAAGGTTAGATGGGACAGCAGGGAAAACAGTTTCACTTGGGAGATGAAAGTAAGGAGCCTGTTAGTGATTCAAAATGGGACTAAGCTGTGCTATTGTGGAAATGGGAGCATCTAGCACAGGAAACGGACTGGTGCAGGTCTGCACTGGGGCTGAACTTGCCTCCAGACCAGAACAAAGGTGTAAAGCTGATTTCTTTGAAGTGACGGCCTGCTGCCAAAATACAGAATTTGCCAGGAGAGAGAAGGAGTTCCATCCAGAAAGTCTGGTGCTGTCTTCTGAATGATTATTAGGACAAAACCAGATGCTCTTACAGAGATCACATTCTGTGGTGGAAAGAGGATTATAAGCAGGCATTTGGTGGAGCAAGGGGATAGTAACCATCTGTGGGGCAGAGCATTAGAAATGGGAAGACGAAAGCAGGTCTCAGCTTTTCCCCAGGATCTCATTCAACATTAGACATTTCCAGAAACTGCCAACACTAAAATTAATGGCACATCGTTAGAAACCAATCTCTTAATCTATTTAGCATTAAGTGACATATTTATTTCACTAAACCCAACATTTTAACTTAGCGTTTGCCTTTTAATTTTGTTTCAAAAGACACAGGGAACCACAGATTATTATTGGGTTTTGGTGAAACAGCAGTCAAATTCTTGGTCTCGCTGTGTGCTTTTTTTGCCAAACAGTGGCCCTGGAAGATTTTCTGCATTAGAAGCATCCCTGCAATGCACATAGCCAATGTCAAAAACTGATGCCACGCTGCTGCACATCACTGATCCATCAACAATTAAGGACAGAGGAGTAGTCAAGGCTGAACACCTTAGCACACAGTCTTTTGTAGATGTCAAGATCCTTCTCATCTGTACTCAAGTGAGAACAGCTTTATGTTAGGCTAGAAATAATAAAATCAGTTATGTATCTAGGTTAGCCCCTTTTCAAAGTGCAGTGAGGGTAATGGAAACATACATATATCTTTGACCATTAAGTACAATAGCAACCCTTTTTGTTTAAGACATCAGGTTCGATCCAACTCTTGCTACCACAACTTAATTTGCATAGAATTAAAAAAAAAAAAAAAAACAGAGGTTCAGATGTTAGAGGGTTGTGTGAGGACCACACGTCCTGGTGCAGTCAACAACACAGTCTGAACCCTGGCTTCCCATTGCTGAGGTTGTGCATTTCCTCCCTCCCCAGCCCTCAGGGCTGTCATCAGCCAGCACGTGTACTATGGGGCACAGAGACCTGGCTATGGGTGCTTATTGCTTTGCTTGGCTCTACAGCGGACACAAGGCCTTCAGTGATCACCTCTGTTTAGCCTGTTAGCCAAAGATCATCAGTCATACAGATATAAACAATACAATGCCCGTATTTTTTTTTTTTAATATTAGTAGCACTTATTAAATGCTAGCAGTAAATTCAGCACTGTTCAGAGCAAGAGATGATGACAAACTCTTCCTGGGGAAGCTCTCAGTCTGAATCAGGCAGTCCATCTAATTTTTCAGTAATTGCGTAAGTATGAAGAACTGTCCTATTGTACACTCAAATCCATCATT
Source organism: Tyto alba (assembly GCF_018691265.1). Lineage (NCBI taxonomy): Eukaryota > Metazoa > Chordata > Aves > Strigiformes > Tytonidae > Tyto > Tyto alba. Next base: position 15,250,325 of record NW_024881318.1, read on the forward strand.
TGACTAGCATAATGTTTTCCAGAGTACGTGCCATACTGGGCTTAAATATGGACAAGAAACTATGCAGACAAGGAGTGCTTTCCAAAAAGCATTCAGCTTTATAAATATTTGAGTTCTCAGACTTTGAAAAGTGGCATAAATAAATAATCTCTCCAAGACCCCATGTGATACTTTAAAAAACACTTAATTACCTTCAGCCAGAAGTACAATCCAATCCTAATTTTAAGAGTAAACCTACCAAACCCTCTTGGCTCACCAAGCTCTTGGGACTTGAAACCTTTAGCTATGCTGTCCTTGGAAGGAGGTAAGGCTGGGTATTTTGGTGATCTCCAGTTCCCCCCAGCCTGTTCTATGTTTGAAATAGCAACCTTTGTGAATAAGACTCAGGAACACCCTAAATGCAGCACAGCCAGCAGTTATGCAGACCAGATGGCAGTTTCCCCTCCAGTGATGTCATTATTTTATCAACTTCTGTTCTGATTTTAAAAGGATGTGGATCTATCCCCAAAACACAAAAACTGCAAACAGGGAAGTAAAGTTGTTGCAGTCATTTGACTTTGGAAGTCTTCTTTAAACACCTAGATAATAAAGCAGGTTACCATAATGCAATAACCAGTTTCCACAGAAGAGAGCAAAAAGGTCACAGGAGCCTTTTACAAACCCACCAGCAGCTGCTTTTGGGTTTTTTTTTTTTTTTGCAAGCCACCAGTTCAGCATTAAAAAAAATAAATTCAATTTCTGTGATTGCAGCTTCTAGCAAAAGGCGAGTGCTTCCAGGAACAGAGAGGAACAGAGCTTCCCCTGCGTGGTACAGACAGTGAGCCTGACCCAGATTGTCAGTGGAAAGTTAAATTCTGATGTTAAATTCTGATGTGCAATTATTGGCAAAGCCAGGAGTTTCTCAGCTATGATAATGACTCAAATGGAGGCATACTTCTCCACTTAAAATAGGACTACTTATGGTGGCTCAAACCTGCTTTCACACTGGACAAACAATACCCTTTCTTATACTAAAGCCATTCACATTTATTATGGGTTTACAGCAGGCATTCAAAAAACAGCTTTAGTAAAAGTACCATCAACTGCAGTCTACTACAAGAGCTCTGAAGCTGTTTGGAAGAGACTTTATCTGCTATTAAGAAAATCCTTAAAAATACCACCAATAATCTAGTTTTATCTTCTGTTTTTTACCTTTACTTGTGCTTTGGCTTCCTGGAGCATAGCAGCAATGTCACACTTTGGTGCCACTGCTGACAAAACAGATTGCAGTTTTTGCTGGTCCAGGCTTGAGACGAGCAGCTGATCCAAGCTAAAATGAACAGAAAAATATAAAAGACAGCTTTATATTTCTTGAATCTGTAGATATGTTTCAGGTATACAACGTAGGTTGCATTAGGGTAAATGATGGAGGGCCAGCTCATTAACAAGCAGAAATCTTGAAAACAGGTAAGAAATGGTATATGCTGGGAGCATGGGAAGGGGCAGAGAAGACCGTTTAAGAACAACTCTGCAAATCAGTCCCTGTTCTGTTCCCCTCCTTCTCCCCACATCGTTCTAGCAACAGACATTAACAAAACCAAGGAGACAGCTACATCTGAATACTGCTTCTGGCAGGACAACGAGCTCGTTTGTCACTGCATGCTGTGCTGGCAGACAGCACTGCACAGCCTCCCCTCCACCGCAGCTGCTGTGCCGTAACATGGCCAAAAACTGACCAAAACCAGGGAACACAGAAAAGGTGCCTGGCCCTGCCAGGATAAAGCGTTTCACCCTGTGCTGAAGCATGGCGGTCAACAGCAGCAGCACAGCGGCTCCAAGTGATGAAGAGCATGAAGAACAGCACCCTGATTCATGAGGGGGATGGGGGCTGGGGCCAAAGCTAGCATGCACTCTGGGGCGGACCTGTGGCAATGGGGAAGCTTCGCCTGGGGGGAGGCTTGTACCAACCTGATGGACCAGCTGTTTGCTGAGCGCTCCCCATCCGGAGAGCTGCCATGGGGCACGTCATCATCCGAGGCAGACCCCGGTGTCCCCGAGCCGCTGTCCCGAGGGCTGCCGGCAAACGTCCCCATGCCACCTGCCTCGGCGGGGCCGCAGCGGGCTGGCGAGGCTGCGCTACTCTGGGCAGGCGTGCCCAGGGCTCTGCGGGGTGTGATTTCCAGCTCCGTCTTGAAGCAGGCGGGCTGCTGCGGCCCTGAGAAGCCCTCTCCGCACAGCTTGTCCAGGTCAGGCATGCTGAGAGCCCTCAGCTCCCGCAGCCTGGAGCGGGACAGCGGCGGCCGCCCCAGGCCCCGGCTGCGGCGTGCCTGCAAGGCTGGGAGGGGAAAGGCAGTGTCGTCTGCCCCAGCAGTGCCCTCCTCGCTCCTCTGGGGCTTTCCTTCCTCCTTGCCACCCTCCACCACACGCGCAGGCTCAGTGCTGGTGGGAGACTTGGCCATGGCGTTGGCTGGGCTCGGGCTGCCGCCATAGGAGCTCAAGCTGCGCCGCAAGGCACGCGGCGTCTCGGCGGGGCTGGCCGAGGGGGCCACCCCACCACACAACCTCCTGGCCAGGGGGGACCTCGTGGCTGAGTGTATGTCGATGGCCTTCACAATGGGCCGGTCAAAATTTGCCAGGTTTTCAAAGGATTTGATCCTCTGTTTGACAGAGAAGGATGAGGTAGGTTCATGCGGCCAGTTCAGCTCATAGTAGTAATAATTCCTCCTGAAGCTCCTCAGCTTATCGGTGGCAGGGCAGCTAATGTCGCTGGCTGAGGGGGACATGTCAGGGACCCTCTGGGCGCTTTTGGAGGTGTACACCTGCTCCTTCCCACTCTGGACGTTTGGCAGATTCAGATGGGCCATCTTTAACATCCCTGTTGCTGCCTGGGGGTATTTCTCCTCTGCAGAGTGGCCCTGGCGGCCCTGCACAGGTTGAACCTCTGCAACATGGCAATCCTCTCTCAAGTGACCCGATAACTGGGCTGGCATTGAGTAAGTCCTCATCACAGGTTTTGATGAGCCATAGAGACTTACTTCTCCAGCAGCATTCACTTTTGAGAAATACTGCTTGGTCCCCATCTCCTCAGTCAGATGAGGCACTTCTGTGTTCACCTCTTCTGTCTTCTCCAGCAATGGCAGCTGAAAAAATGATGCTGGTAAGGAAGAAGCAGAGGAGGATGAGGAAGAGGACGATGATGAGGAAAGCTTCACTTCAATGAAAGTGCGCTGGATCTCCTGCCCTTCCAGCCGCTCCTGATGAACTGAGGGGGACCCTGATGAAGAAGAGCATCGAGCAGATGGTCCTACATTTTGCAGATCTAATTGCCTAAGGTCATCTGCACTATAGATGCTCTTGATTGCGTTCAGGCCTGCCCCAGGGCTCTCAGTCCTCCCTTTCACATATTCAGCTTTTGGTATCCCCTGAGGAGATGAAGTGACTTTGGACTGACCATCTCTGGCTTTGAAATCATCCACCTTAGCACCCTTATCCTTACACAGTGCAGGATGCATGGGAGCTTGCTTTTCTTTTGGCTTTCCCCATGCATGCTGCAAGTCTGTTAGCTCCCCACATTCACACTTCAGTGCACCGCTTGCTGTTGGGCTGCTGGTGCCATTCAAGAGAGGCAGAAGAGAATCTTCAGAATTGACAAGAGGTGGTTTACTTTCTAGCTCTGACTTCAGAGTCCTTGAGGCTGCGGAAATGCTCTTACCAGGATCTGGGTTTGTAGGTGAATTACGAGACAACGGTGTTTTCTTCCCTAGGAGTTTGGGGGACAGCTGTGGGGAAACAGAAGCCCTTTTCTGATCAGCCCCACTGACTTTGGTAGGATTAATGCCAGAAGAATCCAAATTTGTCTTTGCTTTGCTTTTGATGGTGAACCCTTTTAGCTTTGGTCCTGCTTTGGCCTTCTGGTTATTTAAAAGGGTGTCCATTATACTTTTTTGTGCCATTCCCTTAGATTCCTGGCAGGATTTTTTTTGTGAGGATGGACTGTGCGGTACTGCAGCTCCTTTGCAGTGATTTGTGCCTGAGCTTTGGACTTTTCCGTTTGAAGTCCGTCCTGACATCACAGAGTTAATTTTCTCATTTTTCCCTGGCAAGTCATGAGTTGTGCTAGCCTTTGGATCTTTAGATCTAGTGGGAAAGGGAGACCTGAGTGATATTGCTCTTGATGACGATGCATTCATATGATTGCTGTCTGGTTTAGACCAGCTGGACAAACTGTTGGTTTCTTTCTTCACTAAGCAATAACTAACAGCATGGCTACAGTCATCAGCTAGCGTTTCGCTTTCAGAGTTGGATCTCTGATCATCATGACATCCTTCTTTCTCAAGCAAGTTGTTCTGCAAACCACTGACATTTCTAGCAGAGCAAAAGCTTATCTTTTTGCAGTGCAGAGACCCTTCCTCTTCAATGGATTCACAGCATTTCGTATGTCCATTACCGTTCCCCAAACCCATCTGTTCTTCTGTACTTAAGGCACCATTATTACAGAAAGAGTAAACTTCAGGGATACTGACTGAGTTCTTTAGGATGTCCTTTTCTGGCAGGAAAACTGAGGAAGGAGAACACAAGGATGCAGAGGACACATCTGAACAGTGTGAGGGATGTGGAGTAGGACCACTGTGATCTTCCAAGCCCAGTTTGTTGATGCTTGTCTCCAGTGACCTGCACATTGCACAGCCTTCAGTTTGCAAAATCTTGCCGCCATAAGGATGCAGTGGGGACAGAGAGGATGAGCTTGTTGCAGGTGTGAGATGCTGCTCCTGTGTGGGCTTTTGTAGCTCATCGTTCATGCAACAAATCTCAATTTGCTCCTCATCTGACTCCATTGCAGCACAGACTGCAGGGGTGTTAGCAGCAGCACCGGGCCCAAGCAACACCTCATTAGCATTATCAAAGGTTTCTGTGACAGACTCTGTATCCGAGTGAGAATCCTCCGCAGCCCCATACATAGACTTTGGAAACGGGTCGCTTCTCTTACTTTCTAGAGAGTTTGCTGCTGGCAACTCATCCTCATTTAAACTGCTAAAATTCCTAGAATAGTTATTTAAAGAGTTTTTATTCACAGTAAAAAGTTTGCCTGTGTTAATGGAGTCCAACACAGACAGCCCCAAAACTCCTTGTGCATTAGCTCCGCAATTCACAGTTTTTTCCAGCAGCTCCTCCTTGGCTGCTCGTGGCTCAGAACCGGGGCAGCCCTCGTCAGTCCCACAGCAGCACATTGTGGTGTACTCATCTTGGAGGGGGCTTTCTGCTCGTGACGGGGTGCGCGAAGCCCTGCTTTCAGGAGAACCCATCTGGCTGAGCAAGTCATCGATATTGGTGACAGGGATGGCAGCACAGTCCTCGACACGGCTGCTTTTCATGGTACCCCTTTGCACGTCTTTGCTCTTGGCATCAGGTGGCAGTGTTGCTCTCTCCACCGCACAGCTGCCATCAGCATTTTGCAAACCTGCTCCTTCTCGCTTCCCAGCACTCAGCTCTTCCTCAGTTGCAAGGATGCTGTTGACATCGGCCTGATTTTGACTGTCTACCCCTGGAGACAGGATGAGGTTTGTAAATCTGCTGACAGCTGTATCATTATAAAAATAAACAAATAAATAAAGCAAAATTGTGTCAGATATAGGAAGCCATACACAAACCCCCTGGTTTTATTACAAAAATAGACACCCACATAGTCAGACTACATGTTTTTTCTTTTGCTCTGCACTTCTCCTCTTCTGTAATGATGTTTACAACAACTCAATCATAACCCTGCGTATTTGAATAATACACAGGAGGGAGCAGTCCACTTATCTAAGGTAAGTAGTCATGATCTGCTTAATTCTCATCTTTGAAATTCCAGCAGTCAAGCAGCCAACTATCTAAGTGCCAGCGTGCAGTAAGCCAGGCTGAGCAGTACAGCTTCTCATTACTTGTTTGATCGAAGATGTCTCCAACAGATTGCAGAGAAAGCACAAAGCCCTGGCATAGCAAACAAAGGTGAACAGATAACACAGTGATGAGCTGTGCATAAATAACTTGACTCTGATCCTCCTGGCACTTCTGCAGGTGTTTAATGTGACATGCATGGGTGATGTTGTACAAGCATGAAGCATATGGGCTTTACAGGATTTCTAGCACAGACCTTTCCTTGCTAACAATACATGCTTTTACCCACTCCTGGGCAACACACTGAGTTCCCTGTCACTGCTGCCCTCTGACACATTCCTGTTCACCCATTTCTCCAGCTCTTCAATTTTCAGCACTTCACTCTAAGCATCTGCTTCCTCCTTTCTACACTGTTACTGTGACTCTCATCCCCATTCAAGCCATCTTCCAGAGGCCAGTTACTGCCAGATGAGGCCCAGAAAGTGCATGGAGAAAGATGGGTGTATTCACAGGTCAGCATTGCTTCCTGCTCATTCAAACATGCCAGCACATCTCTCTAATCCTTGCACAAACCTGGGGGATTATCCACATCATGTAATTTAGATGTCCATATTAAGAAGTGCAGACTCGTCCTGGAGTCAACAAAGGGGAATACATTTCAGAAGAACAATCTGAAGAAGCCAGTTTAAGATCTGAAGTACTGCCCTGCTTCAGTGTGCTAGATCACATGCTGAAGAGGCTCTTTTCTTTGCCAGTGGGGCAGGATGAGGGGAATGGTAAAGCAGAAGAGTTGCCTGATAAATGAGTACCAATGGGCCCCTACCCCAATGCTGTTAGTTTGCAAAAGTCACAGCAATCTAAGAAAACAAGAACAGGACTCTGCCAAGCCAGGAATTCCTTAAAGAACAACTGAAACTGAAGCATCTGGAAGCACTTTAAGCTCCCAGGTATTAGTAGGTACATGAAGATCATAAGCTAGAATGAAGCAAAATATTATGTTCTTCCTGAATTTTAAAAGTATGCTTTTCTTTTTCAAACACTCATTTCCACACCACGTAATTTGTACAGTCTGTGGGGATGCATATATTGCTGTAGCAGCATAAATCAGCCCTAAGCAGAAACTAAGGTAGCATCAAATACTTCAACTAAAACTAGAAAACTTTTTATAAGAAACATGAAAGTAAATATTTTTGTAAGATTCTGGTTTTCTTGGGTTTTCTATTTCGTCTTTCTGCACATTAGAGAATTCTGATATGTGAAAGGGAAGGAAAGAAAGACAAGAGACTTTTATCGTCTTACCCTCCATTTATAAAACATTACTTAAACTTCAGATTTAAGAGACAGATGTAATTATAAAAGGTCAATATATTTACTGAAAAGGCATGGCAGTAAACTAGGTTGCCAGGACAACTCGGCTGCTGCCGAGTTAGCTCCAGGTCTGCACTCAGACCTCTGCAAACGCTGGCAGGAGGGACATGCTGTAAGTATGGGCCATACTGAGCTTCACACAGGAATAAGTTTGTTCCCCTGAAGCCTTGTTTGGTGATTAAGTGTTTTGCCTGGTTTACCAATGCAGACACAAGGTACCCCTGTTTTTTTCTCTGAATTGATGTGGGAAGCTGGGGCAGTAGAAGATCAGACCCAGCTGATCCAAGGGATTTTTCTTCACTGGTACTCAGAAATCAAAGGTACAAAAGCAAAACTACTCTCACCTGATGCTGCTTTCTGGATCTCCAGGGTTACGGATGTGGGAAGACACTGCATAAGCAGGCAGATTTCCTCGTACGTCATCTTACTGACTGGGATACTGTTGATGGTGGTAATCTCATCTCCTACAGCCATCTTGCCCATTGATCCCTGATGCAATGACAGATTCAAGGAAATTACAAATACACATCAGAAGCCCAGCCACAGGGGCAAAGATCTCAGGGAAGCAATTAATGGCTTATGAGCAACATTCCCTATTTCACATCACTGTGGAGCACAGGTACCACAGCTCTCAGTTTGCCAACATGTAAATAAGGAACAGACTGTGCTTTTGCCAGGAGAGGAATTAATGATTGGTCTCAAACAGGAAGGTCAAAAGAGCTGCTAGTTTCTCTGAGACATCAGTATCAGGACAGAGGACATAATCCTCTTCATTTCAATGAACTGGGACAGATCAACCCTAACTTCTTCAGGACTGAAACACTATCTATAATTTCTCCAATTCATGTGTGAATTATATACCTGGCCACAATGTCCTACTGGACCAATGGGGGTCTCTTAAATAACTAAACTGGGCAGGCACTGAAGTCTTAAGGTAAAAGCCTAAGTGTGTTTTGGAACACTGCACAGTAAGTCAGAGAAAAAGGCAGGGACGTAACACAAATTCCCAGCTCTCACAGCCTAATTCAAACCACTACAACATATCCCCTCTTACCCTAGTAGCCACGAACTAGAATAAATATGCTACATTCAGATTTGTAGACCAGAGTGTCCTCCTTCCTCTTTCTGCACTTTTGCATCTAGGTCAGCAATTCCACATCCAGCATCAAGCAAGTACCCACACTAGCATGTGCATGTATGAGATGCAGAAGTGCAATATGTTACTGGTACTACCATGGCACTTGACAAACCTGGCCAGCAACTAAATGTCCTGGTACTAGATTTGTATAATACAGGAATAGGTGCACATAGAATAATAGATCATAATAAACATTTTTACCACCAGGATTTACTTATTTTGTCTTTGCCCCTGGTAAAAAGAAAAGAAATAAAAGAACAGTATTCCCTGAAAACTGTGACCATGAGTGGGTTTAAGTCCATCTTGGTAGATTTGTCTCTTGACTTTCTTAGCTTTGAATTGGCCGGAGTACACTTCTGCATCAGAAACACTTAATTTAACAGCAGCTTCAGAACAATATGGGATGAGACCTTCTCCCCAGCAGATACAAACATCTCCCTTGCACTTACTTTCAACAAATCACTTGCTTAAAAAAAAAATAAAACCAAAACCCGATCGATCAACCAACCAACCAAAACAACCCCCACCACCCCTGCAAAGTGAAAGCAAATCATAACAGGGCAACCCAAATTAAAAAAATTACCATTTCTGCTGCTCCACCTGGACGCAGCCCTGTGACAACAACCTTTAAGGGCATGGCCTGGATTTCCAAATCCAGGCCGAATGACTCATGCTCATTTCGAACCAGAGTGACTATTTCACCCTGGCCCTGCCCAGCCCCGTCGAGTGCTTCACACTTCTTGCTGTGAGGGAGCGTCCTCGCAACAGGCTTGTTGTAAGAGCCATGCTCCTCCGTCCTCTGTCTCTGAAGGCTTCGGCACTCAGTGCTCATCATGCTTTTCACTCTTGTGACTGCTCTGTGCTCAAGTTTTGGTGATCTCTTAGATTCAAGCTGTGCTTCCCGGAGCTCCTTCAAACTCAGGCTGCTGAGACGAACTTCAGGCACACTTGAGTAATCGAATGCTATGATGGGGAAGAAAGGAGAGTCAATTTGCTCCAGTGTGCTGTCTGCAGACTCCAGAGAGTTGCTGAAGACAGGGGGAGATGTCTCCGTCCCACTGTATCTAGGTGATTCACTGTCCTGGCTCTCATCATCGATTTCTACAGACGAGGTTGAAATAACAATACCAGCATCCTCCTGGCTTTTGGCCCTTTGGCTTCTTTGCAAGTGGGAACTTTCATCATCATCACTAACATCACCATCATAGAAAACTACTCTCCTCTGTCGATGAAAGGGGCTGCGGGAAGATTTGGGGCTGTCGCTGAGGATGCCAGGTCGGACAGACTCCACATGCTTGTTGTGAAGGCCGGACGATCTCCCACTAGTTGGAGAAGCCAGACCATTTACTTTTGCCACACCTGCTTCTCTAGCAGCTAGAAAAAAAAAAAAAAAGTTGTATTTTAACTGCATTTATAGATGGTTTTTAATACCATGCATCTGACTGCAGCAGAGTACATGTGGCTCTGTTCGCAAGGGAAGCTAAACCTCTCCTAACAAAGCAAAAAGCAGGTTTTTCATGTCCTCCCTTTAACTATACTAAACAGCAAGAGGGACAGCAGATAGCTCTACAATTTATGGGTAATTCTCGAAATCAGTTCATGGCACATCTGGTTCTATTTTCAGTTTATTTCTAAATTATGACTATGACCCAAAGAAGAAAGGGATGCAAATTCACATGTGTATTTTACTTTAAACAACAAAATTTCTTTCACATTTTGCTTAAATCTATGCTTAAGACTTCCCGCATCAACTTACAGAGTGAAAAATGCTTTCCTGAACAAAGACACAAGCACATGACAATCAGTTTCAAATGAAAGACTAATAAACCCAAGAACCCTTTCCATATCCTTCTCAGAAAGAATTGCATCATATTTTGTAGAAAGTTTTTTTGTTTTGCTTAGTTTTGTGGGTATTATAAAATGTTAAAATTCTTTTAAGCATTAAATATTGAATTTCCAGAGAAAAATAAGCTGTAGACAAAGACAATACTTGAGAAGTATAGGAAAGGGAGAACAAATGTAATATCCCTTGAATTTGAGATCAGGTACATGTCAGTAAGGAAATGTAAGACTCTTTCAGTCAATTACTATGGGGAGAAAGACATATATGCAAAATATCTGATATAAAATTGAACATTTGATTGTTTTTACACTGCTATATGTGACATTTTGAAATTGTGTATTTGAGATAGCTATGAACACTTTCATTTAAATGTAATCAATCAGATGATCATCAGTCATTTGAAAAAAAAACCTGCAGTGCTGTCAATCTACTTTCAGCCCAATCAATCAAATAAAGTAATTTTCACATAATCAGAGCAGCAATTTGCACAAAATACCATGGAAACGGGCATTTATGTGCATTGTTGTAAACCACTTCCATTCTCCAGAATTTCGTATGATCAGCACTGGCTTGCACTATGCTGCCCGGCATTTCTTACCAGCACAAGAATCATCGCAGCTCTCCTGTAAAGCAAATCAGTGCTCAGTGACTCTCCCCCCATTAGCCAAATGACCGGACACATTTCCGTTGCTTACTCAGGTTGCCAGGAAGAAGAGAGCCATCATCCAACAAACTGTTTCTGTTCCTTTGACGGAGCTGCTCTTCGTCGCAGGAGCTGGTTACAGCATCAGAAAACGGGAGCTGGCTCGTGCCATCGTGCGAGAAGTACTGGGAAAGCTCTGTCTCAGAGCTGACAGATCCCTGCTGAAAAGAAGTGAGCCTGGTGACCAGCCATCATCGATGCTTAAAGCCCCTGTCTGCATGCAAGCACCACAAACTCCACTCACATTGCTGTGTCAATAAAGGAAGCTTAAAGCCAATTTTTAAAATACTTGTCAGTATACTGAGAGCCAAACCGTCAAACCTGGATGGCTGAAATGCTGCACATTAATGCATTTTTAGCCAGTATAGTAAGTAAAAAAGGATTCAAAATCCCACTACTTTGTTTATGTGGTTCAATGTTGAAACAAGGGATGAAACCATTCACTTGTGTAGTTCACTTTCTACACCTTCTGCACTAAGAAAGGGGAAGGGTTTGTACCCCTGAACGCAGTTTGTATGGTTTCGTTGGCTTTCCCAGGAAAACCAGAGACTTTTCCACTGCAATGTCTATAGAGAGAGACCGAGTGCCCAGCCTGCTGCCCACAGGCTGAGGACTCTCCAAGCTATCTGTCTCTGTGTCCCACAGAGCAGGGGTGCCTCCAAGGTGGCAGGAGGTGGAAGCCCTCAACTTCTTCTGCCATGCTTTGCTCCCCAAGGCTACAGCCACACAGATGAACAGCAGCTTGCTGCTGTCACGATTTAAATGTGAGGTAACAAACAAACACTTTTATGGAGCCCATGTGACAGGGAAGGAGCATAGGGGTTTGGTTTTTAACTCCTTGATCCAGTAAGAACTTCAGTAAAAGCTGAATTTGAAGCAGATGCTGTTTTTATTGCATCTAATCCTTTTACCCGGCTTGCTGGCTCCAGGAAGCGTTTCATAGTCCAGCTGAGGGGAGATGAGGTCTCTCCTTGTTTGGCCTTCACACTAGGAGATGGACTCTTTTGTACAGCTCCTGTTAAACACAGCTTAGTTAGATGCCAAAAATTCAAGTTGTGGTCCATATATCCAAACAAGCTTCACATTCACCTTCTGAGCTAGGGACTGCATTTAATCCCACTTATTTATTATCTGAATTGCTTTCCTAAAGTGATATTTATTTAACATTTCACAAGCTCTCCCTCTAATCGGGCAAAACATTATCACAGAGACACGTTAGGTGAGCCAGGCCCAGGACAGGGCTATGAAGAAGAGATCAGCAGGAGATGGTCTGCAACACCCGCTGGAGCAGGCTGCTGACTAGGTGCAATGTTGCAAAACAAAGTAGCAACCACTGGCAAACTCTACTTCAGAAAAGGTCCCAGCTGACACAGATATAAAGAGGGTAATTACAGATCTAATATTTCTGTGTGAAAATCCCCTTACTAGTCACTCCACCATTGCCAAGAGTTTGCTTTCATCTGTAAGTTTTAGGAAGTGCTAAGTTTGGAGTTCAAAAATATCAGAAAAATGCCAGAGCACACATTCTGACATGACCCCAAAGATTAAAATGGAGTTAAAATATAATCCAGTATACAATATCTAGACTTTTTCAAATGGACACAACAATAATTTCTCTCTCTTATTTTTTTTTTTTTTTTTTTTTTTTTTTTTCCCCATGTACATGCATAAATGCACAGAGATGGAGTCGGTTCTTCCCATCCTTTCCCTACTGGGACATTGTGCTTCCCATTCAACTGGAAGAGAGGATAAAGCAACCACCTCTTGGCAATCCAACTTCCAGATCATGGCAGCCTAGTGAAACAAAGCAAGTAACCTGAGCAATGGAGTTGATCCATCTGAACTGGATGTTTTTGCTAAAATTTCTGCAGTGGACAGAGTGATTACACCCCTTCAGCTGTCCCGCTGTTTTGAGGGCTCAAAATATTGATGTTGGGGGCCCCAAGAGCATGCCCTTAAACCTTCCTGCATCTGGAGAAGGACACATATTAGGAGAGAACATGCTGCTACCTGTGACGTGAGAGGAGCTGGCATCCTTACTCTCTCGGTGGGTAGTACGTGCAATTGCTTCATCCATCTCCTGCTCGGAAACCTAAAGTCAAGTGAAAGACAGGGATCAAACTGGGTAGATGAAATGAAGAAGAAAGTCTGACCACTTATCACTACAAATACATGATTCATTTCAGGTATGCTACTGTTTTTAAAGATGCAGGAAAAAAGACCTTGTTGAGAGCTCCAAACTCCTGGTCTCCTGATTCAGAGTCCCTCCAGACCACTCTCTTGCAGACACCAGTTGGCAGAAGCCTGCTGACTTCATAAAGACCACGTCCAAGTGCCACATTACGCAAACAAATAAAACAGCACCAGACTTAAAGAAATCAAATGAAGCCATTACAGCACAATTTTAACTCAATTAAATGCTGTACATTGATTTATTGAGAAAATATTACTTTAAAATAGGCAAAGACTGCTTTGTACAAGCACACATCAGCAACAGAAGATATTTTACACTTAACCTACCGGAAGAATACCAGACTTCCTGAGATATTAGCTGTCTTCTTAATTTTCATTTCTGCTTGCTTTTAAGGAAAAAACCTAAGTCCGTAATTGGTAATTAATGTTTCTCTGGTTTAAGAATAAATACTGGTTTACCATATTTGATAATTTTGTGCTGAATTACTGTGGTGCACTTAATTCTTATTACTGGAAAACCCCATATAACTTTATAACAGGAACAACTAGTCTGAAAAAATATATATTTAAAAACGGAAAGCAAGTTAATTCTGTCAAAAATAATTTCTATGCACACTGCTTTACGTGAATTAAAATTCAGCATAAATAGAGACTAGAAACTTGAATCTTTCTGAACCATGAAGATTTGAAAGATTCCTAAGCAAACTCAGCAGTTTAAACATAGTTTAAATGCTATGTTGACTCAGAATAACAAGAAGAAAGAAAATTTTGTGGTATTTCTCTTGGAAGTACATGAAAACACTGAAGTGAACGTATTCAGCAACAAAATGTACTATGGACCTTTTGTGTCATAAAATGAGACATTAAGTATAGAAGTGTCCAAAACAACATGAGTCTTTGTAGAAATACATCTCTGTTTTCAGCCTGTGGCATGACCTAACAGCAAACCAAAAGCCCCTGGACTCCTGGGACATAGGGAGTTCCTAAAGGACACGAACCAAGTCCTGAGAGTACATTTCAGGGCTTTTACAGAAATCTTTGGGTACAAGATGTCCCAAGAGTAAAACTAGGTGTTGGGCAGACTGCAGTGTTTGTTTAAAGCTAACCAAAAATCTACACTCCTGCAGCTCTGCCAATTTTGATTTTTAGCATCCTCTGCTCCTCAGGAAGATAAAACTTTACAGGGACAAGCTAACTCCTAACTACAGTCTGCAGGCTGGGCTATTAAGAGAAGGAAAAGAAAAAGGAAAAGGAAAAAAGAGTGAAAAGGAGAGAAAAAGAGAAAAATAAAAAAGACCCCCTCACACCTCTGTAGATACCCAGTGCTGTCAGAAAAAGGGTGACAGTGACAGAACAATAAATATGGGGCCTCCTATGAACACTCCTTCAGAGATCCAGTTATGGGGGATTGTGGATTCAATGCTGCCTGGGAGGAAAAAATGCTTTAGGGTCTCTCCAGCTCAACTTCTAGCTTTTCTTAGCCTTTCTTGGCAAAGGATTTGTTGTCATTTTAAATATCACTTATGGAAAACTGTAATAGGAGCCACTTAATAGTTTCCCTCTGTTACTCAGTAATAGCAAGCAACCAGCTTAACTCAGTTCATCTTCTCAGCAGATACCTGGTTAAGTCACTCATCAACTTTCAAGACACCACCACAAGATGAAGGACAGAGGAAAGAGGGCAGGCTCCACTCCATGGAGTTTTTATTTCATGCTACTTACAGACACTCCAAAAAGTCTATATGCCTTAATAATGCAATCAAATTGAACCATCATGCTGGTTCAGCACAGCAGACTCCCTAGAAATACTGTTATCTTAGGCTATAAGCCCAATTCTTACCCCCTCCATGCTTACTTTTAACTAACAGAACCACAGTCTCTTTTTTTTTTTTTAGCAGCACAAGGCCTCACAGCAATGATAATAAACTCTGGGCAGTAGACCCCTATCTGTCTATTGTTTGTATATTTGATTTAGCAGAAAATACGCAACTAATTATAAAATAAGAAACCTGAGTTCTCCTAGATATGGAATTAAGGCCTCCATTTGTAGTCGTAAGTTCAAAAGTCAGAGCTCTCTGGACCCACTAATGCAAATATTTTTACAGCTTCATTCCTGTTTAAACAGGAAGGTTTCGAACACTCATGAAATTCTTTGAAATACTGAAATAAAAGAAGTTGTTATTCCCTATAGCTTGGTTAAAAGTCTTTTATCTTCTATCATCAATTTTTAAAAATTGCTTGAAAATACTCTCTTTCTAAACATAGTCTTATTTCCAAATTGCCCTTGCACAGATTTCACAGTAGCAGTACATTCCAGATTCTCGCGTTTTAGTTCCTGAAGGAAAACTTTGATCTTTGGACAGATTTTACTTTTTAAAAAATGGTATTCCTACTACTTTATTAGAGTTGATCAGTTCAATCTGTTGATATTTATATCCCTGGCCCTAAAATTATATTCTACTCAAACTAACTGCAAAATAACTT
Organism: Tyto alba; assembly: GCF_018691265.1. Taxonomy (NCBI): domain Eukaryota; kingdom Metazoa; phylum Chordata; class Aves; order Strigiformes; family Tytonidae; genus Tyto; species Tyto alba. Next base: position 15,265,910 of record NW_024881318.1, read on the forward strand.
AGGAGGAAGAGGACTTGTGCCATATTTGCGTTACCACTTGGTCCAAGTACCGAGAAAGATGGGAACACTTCACTCAAGTAGTTCCAGGAAAATTGCAGTTGATCAGTGGGTGACTAAGTGAAAAGCAGCAGGGACAGTCCAGCATTGCTACAACTTATAAAACTGCAAGGCATTATTACAATCCTCACTTCTTGCACAACACGTGCCATAGAGAGAAAAATCCTATATTCTTAATTTGCTGCTTTCTCGACAGCTAGAATCAAATTACAGCACCAGATGAAAACATCACAGATACACTAACACATTTTCTCCTCACCTTTGGGTTAGGATGACGACTAATGATTAGGCTGACCGGACCTGGACCACATTCGCTCAGGATGGCATAGGCTTCACTTAAAGCTGCGTGACGCAGACTCACCGAATCTGCCTCCAAGATCTGGTCACCCCGACTGCAGAGAGACATAGAGCTAGCTAATCACAACCATCATTTACAAAAACATTAGCACTTTCAACTGATGGCCAAGATTTTTCAAAGATACAAGTGTCTGGAAAAGATCTGACTTGCAAAGAAGCCAGTCTTGCTCTTGCTCCCAGTGACGTGAATGCTCTAAGTGCTGTTGACTTCGGGATGGAGGTCCAGAGATCCCTTCTGCACTTACCATCAGTGCTGCAAACCCTATTAAATCAACAGAGGAAACTGTCTGCATTTGGACCAAAGTGAAAGCAAACTTCAATTCCAGTTCTGCATTCAGATACTTGTTGAGCACAGCAGAAGAAAAATTAGATTCAGATGGGCTGTTCCTTTGCATTATATTGAATTACTTAACAGAAACACTGATAAGAAATTAATGATTTAGATATGAGTTTATGAAATGACTCCAGGAAAAAATTGACTGATAAGCTTCCATTTGCTTCAAATTAACATACAGAACCCATTAAAGAAAAAACAAAACAAAACAACAGAAAAACAGAACAACCCTCTTCCAAAAGGAAAGCACAGATTGTTTAGTTTTGTTTTCCCAACTTCTTAACTCTTGCTCATGGTACTCAAGACATCTGGAACTATTCAAAAGAAAGGATCATCAACTAGGGATATCATTAAAGCATCCTCCATAATCACTAAAGCATTTGTTTTAAATAGACACTCTCGAATAAGCTACTACTGCTGACTTATTTTGGACTACTTGTGACAATGGAAATGAGTTTGCACTGTAGGTCCACATGCCATAAGCCAAAATGGTAGTTGCCCATGGCAGACTTCAGGAATCTGTACTTCTGGTACAGACTCAGGAAAGGAAAGCATGACCCATCACTTGTGTAATCATGCCGCTGCTCTGCCCATCTTTTAGATTTACACAGATACTAGAAACTACACAAATGGAGTCACTTACTTACACAGGCGCATGATTGAGAGCAGGAGCTCAGATACAGAGGAGCTGGATTCAAACCTCTCCTGGTATTGCAAAGCCAGTATTGATTAATGAAGTTTTCCAAAAATCAAAACCATCCTGTAAGTTTTTGCTTACGGAGCCATAAACCACTGACGGGACAACAGAAGCAATATCTCAAGGAAGCAAGCTAGAAATCCGGGAAGCATGCCTGGATATAATCAATCACTTAAACCTAATAAACAATACAGCTGTTACATACAGATGCAACCAGTACTGCAATCTTTTCCAAAGAGGCTTACAAAAAAGTAAGTTAGCATTAGATACTACCTCCTATAGATATTTCTGTATGGTAGGAACTTTCAAGTGTTTTGGCAGGGATGTCACCATAAAATTATCTTCTTCCCTAATTGCAAAAAATTAAACTGCTCTATCACAATTTTCCTGGTGAGCAAGTAAACAGAAGGCACTCTACCCATGTGAAAGCAAGGCATTTGCTCAGCCTTTCTGCACCAGTGCTCACACCACACGTTCAGTGCGGATCACACAGTCCCAGTGGGTCTTCAGTGCAGCCTCCTGTCCTGAGTGATGCTCTCAGTGCCCACCAGAATTTATGCAGGAATGCAGAAAGGTGGAAGATTTCCTCCAATGGTTTTTAAAAATGAAGCTTCCAGGAGAGGAACAGCAAATAACTTTCTGTCACTTAATCCAATGTAAAGCACAAGGGAACCGTAAGAATGATTGCTTCTCTCTCTTATGATTCCTTAAAGACATCCAAACTCCATGACAGAGTAAATGAGACAGGCAGGTCAGCCTGCAGCAATTCTGCTACACAGACAGTAAGGGCAGAAAAGTGCTGCTGCAGCCATGGGCACAGTCAGCTGCAAGAGTATCTCCTGAGCTCTTTTTAGGAGTTTCAGGTGACTGAGCTTTTAGCAGACTCTGCAAATTTCCTCCCAAGCTGGGGTCTCTGGCTGCAGCTCTGATAAAAAGACATAAGGCTGCACTTCTTGCTGCTCCCCTTTCTCAAAGGGTGCTAATAGGCTCAGCTTTCTGTATAGAGAATTAAAAAAAAAAAAAAAAACAAAAAAACAACCAAACTTTAATGATCATGCTGCTTCCAGCACACAGAATAATGTTTCCTCAGCATTTAATACCACTTTGGAATGTCTTTATTTAAATGTTTTCTTTTTCGTGAACTCTTAAATATAAATCCCCTCCCTGCTACATCAACTAATTGGTGAAAACAAAGTCTCAATTGATTTTATTGCAAAACCACTCCAGTATGTTTCTGTTTTAACTAACCTTAATCTGCCATCCATTTTAGCCACTGATCCTGGGGCCAGGCTGTGTATGTATATCCCTGGAGAACTGTTTTCCAGCGTGAGACAACAGGCACCAATGCCGAGCCCAACCCCTGGCTCTGTGACAAAGAAAAAGTACAAAGAAAAGTAGCAGACTGTAATCACACAGGACACACAACTGTTTGTGTTCCCACATCCCATCTGAGACCAAGACTCATGTATTGTTTCAAGGCTGGCCTTAGGTGCAGTCAGTCAGGAAGCCAAGACCAACAGTGGAAATCAGGATTGAAAATATCTGATGCCGACTGTTTTCTGAGATCCATCACTCCCAGCGAATTTTCTGTGTGCTGTGGGAACCGCCTGGAAATGCTGCATAAGTTCTGATCTGGTCCAAGGCACAAAGGAGTGGGGCAGCAATCCAATAAAGATGTCACTTAAAATTATTGCAGAGAATGAGAGCTCAGAAGATGCTGCCAACTGTACTGCTCTTTCTTGTTAAATATCTGCATGGCATTCCTCAGCAAAGAGGCATGAAGAAAGGTGAGGATTATCTCTTGTTCAATGATTACCTCTGCCCACTCTCACCTTTGCTTTCCTTGAGATAACAGCATTGCTGAAGTAGGAATTGCTGGATATCTTACCATCTCTCTCCACATTTTTAATCCTACCTTTAAAATCAATATATTTTAAGCCTTTAAAATTGGCATATTTATTTCACCACATACAGCATATGCTCTAAGTTTATCTTGTGCAATTACTGATAATGAGAGCAACCCTCAGGCAGTAGTTCAAACAACTCATCTGGGCAATTTTGAGCACTCTGCATAGCTTTGCCTTTCCAAAGGCTGCCCTTTACAAAAAGGGCACAGCTATTTGGGCTGCCAAGAGGCAGATCTGTATTTTGTCCAGTATCTCACAGCCTCCCTCTTTCAGCAGCATGGACTTTTGACTGCTACCCATAAGAGTCTGCTGACTCTGGAGCAGCAAGATGTGTAAGGGGGAACTCTTCAGAATTTTTTTGCATTAGGTGATATTTTTCTCCCCCATCCTGTGCTTCAAGATCAGATGAACATGGGTAGGTGTCCTGGATATTAGAGTTTCTAGCCTCTGCCCCAAAAAATCCCCTAAGAAGCTGGTCGTTGTTCTCTAAGCCCATTTCAATGGGCCCTCACCTTTATTGAGTGTCACATCCATGACAATCCTGTCCTTCGGGCCAGGTCCTTTGCGGCTGGAGGAGGAACCATCTGCCTCATCAGGGCCAGGGACCGGCATGCCACCACTAGCACTGGAGCTTGGGGAGCTGGACCGGCTCAGCAAGGTGGGGGTCACGCAGGGTGTGAGGCTCGGGCTGCGCAGCCGTGTGCGCACTGTCAGGGTCACCACACCTTTCTTGAGTTGCTGGAGAGACATCAGAGAACCCCGGTTAGGTGACAGGATACACCAACATTTGCCAGTAAAACTGCATACAGTATCTGTGGCAGCAAACGAATATAAAGCTGAGGGTATGAAATGGCACTGAACGAAGAGGAGCATGAATCTCTCCCACACTACATCCATGCTACCTTAAACCTCTGAATGGCCTCCTGATGGGTCAGTCCTTGTAGAGACTCTCCATTAACTTCTAGGATTTCGTCCCCTGGTAATTAGATACAAAAAATGAAGTCAGCAATATGTGGATTACAGAGACGTAAAAAACCTTTCCTGTACATAAGGTGACACACTACTATGAGGATTCCTGTTAACTGCTCAGTAAAAAGCCTTTTACTGTTCTCAGTTTATTTTCACTTGTCCTAATGCCTTTACAAGTTAATAGTGATGAATTAGCAAAGTAAAGGACTGTTCTTCAGCAGACATCCTTAACTTAGCATTCTCATACTGCAAACAAGCTGAAAACACTACTGAAGTCTGAAAATAGATGCTTATAACATGAAGTCCAAGGGGACTATAAAACTCCCTTTCTTTTGTAAGCATCAACAGAAGAAATGAGAATCTAAGTGAAACTCTACAGCATATCACTCCAAGGCCTGTTCAGCGAAAACTAACCTTGCATCCATGTGGAGAAAGCAAACACGTCCTCTTACTAAATGCTTGCAGATGAAGAAGAGTGTAGCCCACACACTGAGATAGCAAACGCCTTTCTCACCCCAGTGAACAAGTCCTGTCACATTTCTACCTGCTTCCAGGCTCTGGGTCCTACTACTTATACACAGATCTGTTGATCTACCTTTATTAAAAGGAGGGTCAGCATGATCCAGATCCACTCTCTGCAATTTTACTTGCATCTGTGCAAAATTAGATGGGACAATGTCATCATCCAAGTCTACCCCTCCTCTCCTTTTCTAGCCCTGGTTAAAAAAAGACAGCAAACAACTATACAAGCTCTGAATAGCCTGCAAAGGCTTGCTGGGTTTATGGGACAGCTGCTACTTACTGGCTTCCCATGGCAAGTGCACAACCCATGCTGCAGGGACGCGAGCTTCCCTCTGGCAGCAAGTGTGAGAGTTGGCACCAAAAGCAGCCTCAAATACAACAAGTGTGATGAAATGTAAAGAGGGGAAAGATGATTTGAAAAGGAGAGAAGTAACACAGAAGCAGCTTGAGAGAAGTAACACAGAGCAGCTTTCTGTGGAAGGGAAGCAGCACCACTCTAAACTCATGGTCACTTTGTATTTTTAACAGTGCTTAAGAGTCTGCCTGCCTGGCACACCACTCAGACCAGCATGCAAATACACAGAACAGGTTGTATGTCCAGCTCAGAGATCAAGACTGGAAAAGCAGTAATAAAATCGGGATATATCTGCTTCTCTAACCAGCCTGGTGATCTTACTGCCAATCCCATCCTTCCTCTTTTCTTTTTCTGGTTCTAACTCTTACCTGTTGATTCATGTCAAAATCATACCAAAAGGCACAGAGAGCACAAAGTCCCAAATCAGCCTCTGCCAAGCATGTCTCTCTGTATAACACCCCCTTACACAACCATCTTTAAGCCAGATGTTGGTGGAATAGATATGTTTCATTGCTATCAATGTCTCTCTCCAATTGAAGAATTGTAGCTTATGGCTTGGGCATATAAAGTTCACTGAAGAGGAAGTGTAAAAAAATGCCCATCATCGTGTATTTTCCCCTTCTCCATATGCAATATAATCAAGTTAACTGCTATGAATTATCTTCCCCAGGATGGACAAACAGGGTGTGTTACATCCTCCACAGCTTCTTGCTGATGGCCAGGTGCCTAAATAAAGCTCTACTTGCATTTTTCTGCTGGACTGAAATAATATTGCACTGTGGTCCTTTATATGCAGTTGGATTCTCTCTACCATACCTTCTTTAAGCCTTCCATCAGCAGCTGCTGCTCCATTTGGGAATATAGTCTTCACAAAAATCCCCATGCGTCCACGAGCAGAGTCCTGACCTCCCACAATGCTGAATCCAAGACCCTACAGAAAAGGGAGAAGAAACACAGCTGGCACCTTACTCTATTATCACCTGTGTAAGAAAGAAAGCTGATAACATAAAAGACAAAGGAAAGATGAAAACCTAAAAGCTTCTGATGAATTGCGCTACCATCTTATCCTCTGCTTGCATTTCTTCATCTACTTTCACTCTAATATCAACATACTTACCAGCCCAAAAAGTAGCAGCAGGCACCTTAAGTTGAAATAGCAAAAATGCCATTCTGAGATTACTTTTTTTTTTTTTTTTAAACACTAGGTCAATGGCTTTATGTTATCCTATTCCCATTTTAAAAACTGTAACACATTGCTTTTAAATTGACAGACAGTAGATTTCCACTCCTGAGATCTATATCCAGCATTAACTGTAGTTTTCTCTGCTGTGATAGATCCTCCATTTCCTCAGGAAAAAGAAAAGCTTAAGAACATGACATAAGGTCAGTGCTGTAATGTCAGGAATGTAGCTGGAAGGGGGCTGCCATGCGCATATACATTTTTAATTATTCTGGAGACATGTACCATGTTATATTTAAATAAATCTAGATGAATACATTCCCCAGGGCCCCATCTGTTAGCTCTTGCCCCTGTGCTGCCCCAGCTGGCTGTGGGACCGTCTTGTGAAGCTGATCATGGAACAGATGAGCACAGCAGAATGAACCTCTCCCCCTTCTGATGAGTTATTTCCCAGCCAAATCACTTCCTTGATCCATTCCCCACCATATTTCTCCTCTTGTCACTGCTGTACATGTATTTTACAGAATAAAGAGCAAAGTCACCGACCAGGTGGACAAGGGAAGTGGAAAACTGTTGCGCTTCAGTGAACTGAAGCCGTGGTTATTACTAGCGCCTCGGGCAGCACTCTCCAGCTGAGGGATGCTGCCAGGGCAGGCACCAACACTGTGTTTACAACCCCATACAACAACCAGCTCTTTTGTTTTACCCTGTGAATATAAAGTAGACTACCACAGTTATGAGCTTCTAGTAATTTGATAAGACATTACTGATTTATAGAAAGGAAGCATCCTAGCTCCCCCATGCAACACAAAATAACTGTTTACTGTACAATTATCAACTGCAAAGCAACCTACAGAAAGCAGGAGGCTCCCGGCACTCCCCTGCACAGACACAGCAGTTGTCCCCACAGGTCCATGGGGTGGGTTGGGAGAAATACAGCCGCAAAGCACAGCGGTTCCCGCATTAGTCCACCTTCCTGAAGAAGAACTGCCACACCATAGCAGAAAAACACCCCTTGCAGATCTACCTACAGATGCAAAACCAAGGGCGAACACTTGGCTGCCAGACAAGAACACAGCGACTCTGTGGAAATACTTTTCAAGTCCCAGGTCTGCACAGAGATAATAAAACAAATGCTACTGCACGAAGTGTACGCAGTGCAACCCCTAACAGAGGCGATCTCTAAAAAGTTGGGTGGAAGCCACCTAAAACTCCAGCTATTTGAAGTGGTTCATGATCACTAGAGTCTGCATGCTGTCAACTGATTTCTAATGCCTTGGAGCTAACTGCAGAAAGGCAGAAAAGGGTGGCTTATCCCACAGGGAGTAATAGTCTAATTCTTATGGGAAAAATAGGGTGAAAAAAGTGAGTACATGAAAAGTGAAGAAATATTCGCTTGGAAATGTCATGAGAGACCTAAAGCTCCCCAAAAAAGGAGAGTTACAGCAACTGTGAGTGAATCTACCCAGAGAAATCACTATTTCTAACTCTTTGTTAAACTTACAGTGCAACAACGAATTCGTTTTGTATTTGAGCTTAAAAGTCAAAACAAGCCTTTTTAGACCAAAACATATACATCTGATGAATTTACAGAGTATTTCAGAGAAAGACATGCATATTTTTTGCATATTTAAATGACAGCTATAGTACTAGTATGGATTGGATTAGGGAAAACAGTATACACCTAGGTAAATGCTTGTCTATTTTCCCTTAGCATTCAGCCAGCTGTATCTATCAAATGTGCAAACATATTACTGAGGGGAGAAGGGAGGACTCTCTGACCCAGAGAATTCAGTGCTTTCAGATAAGCAATCAACCAGGAGCCTGTCTTCAGGTTTAACGCTTAATTTGCAGTGATTTTTTTTTTTTTAATGTATACAGATTCCACAGAGATAAAACATGCTTGTCCATAAATATGCATGCAAACAGGTACTCTTCCGTAGCTGCACCAATTTTGCATAAGAACACATATTTAGAGATCCATTATTAACATTTGATGTCTCAGTAATGACTGGATGCACCAAATCAGAATGAAAGCCATCTCACATCAAGTGCATGACATGAACATTGCTCTCCTGTATTTTGTACGTGTAACTTTGGCATTTGCATTTGAAAATGTGATTTATCATTATTGTTATTATTATTATTGGCTATCTTGAGAGCTGCTGGAAGTCCTGGGTAAGGGAGACACCTCTTAAATGCCAGCTCTTACACATGTGAGAAACCAGCCTTGTGCAGAAATCCTCACCTTGCCTTGCCCTTTCATCAGGACAATGTTGGAAATGATGGACGGCTGGGTCAGTCTCCATGGAGATTCCACTTGGGCGGCACTGAAGGAACGGGTGGATTTCTTCACAATATGGTAGTCCTAACAAACATCAGCAAACAAGGGAAGTTGCTCTGATTGCTTGGCACAGGCACTGGGATGTCATACTAAGAAAATTGCGTGTGTTGGGGAAGAGGGAGGGGGGAGATCTTACAGATATATTCAGAAAAACGTTCAAGGGATGAAATCCTAGCTCATTACAGTTAAAGTGAATTTTGCCACAGTAATTTTCCTGCATTTCACACAGTAGGATCATTTTGTAATGTACTAGTTACAATTTAAATTAAAAAGATTAAGGGTAGCCTTGTGATATACTGAAGTCCTTATCTGCTAAAAAAAAAAAAAAAAAAGAAAAAAAAAGCATACATTATCAAGTCATTAAAATAAAGAGAAGCAGGATTTTTTTCTTTAGGTCTTCAGATCTCCAGAATTGCAACTCATAAGATCAATCTTAGGACCTTCTTGCCACAGCAAGAAGTACCCCCTTCACCACCCTCACAGTAAAGAAGTTCTCTGTAGGTGGCCAATGCACCCCATTTTAGTGTCCAGGCCCGGTTTCAGTTCCCATGACGTACCTACACGGCCTTGTTTTACTACCCTTGCTTCTACAAGCTCCAGACACATCTCGAAGGACCCAGCAGAGCGAGGTGCTCAGAGCCATCCCTGCCTTTCCACCCACCTGCCTGGCTCCTGCCGACTCCAGCTGCTGAGGCAGAGAGTGCTTCCTTCCACCCCGGGAATACTTCACTGCTATTTCGTAATTCGATTCACCATTTTCGACTGTCAGCTCATCGTCTTCTCCCACAGACTCCAATCGGGATCCAGCACCTAGGGAAAACCACAGAAACACATCCCGCAAACATCTCAGAGCTGCTTTATCCTCTTGCCAGCATGCCATAATCACCTCCGGCAAATCCCAGCTTAAACAGTGCCTCAGAACAACGCTATGGAGTTCCCAAATGGGCACTTAGAAGCTAGTTTTGATCATCCTCAACTAAAAACATTTCCTGCTGTCACAGGTTTTCTACGATCTTTCAGTGATGCTGATCTCCTCAGCACTGTCGCCCGTAGTAGTAAGGAAAAGCAGAAGATAATTGAGCCGGTAGCTCAGGGACAGAAAAGAAATTCAGCTGCTCTCACCCAACAGCACTTGCCAGTACACTAAGCTCTCAAGCTTCATTTATTTAAAATTAAAAGACCTGACACTGTAGCAGTATTCATTTCTGGAGGTGTCATGTCACTTTGAGGGAAATTTTTCTGGAATGGAAAAAGGAAAAATGTGCCAAATACATGCTATTTTCTTTCCTTCTGGCAACAATCCTAGTTGTCTTAAAGAGAAGAAGGGTGCAGAGTTCACATAAGAAACAGAATTATTTGTCTTGAAGGACATCTTGTAATTAGCTGCAGAGTACCCTGCTCCTCACACTAGGGCTCCTCCAATTCTCATTTTCTCTGAGGTCCCCACAGGACCCCCAGCCGCAGCAGTTCCCGCACATTTATCTTTACCATTTCCCCACCATGCAGGGAAGGGCCATTAACCCCTATTTTACAGATGAAACCCCAAGACGCGGACAGGCCTAATTCACACAAGCTGGATTTCATGATGTGGTTTTAAGATTACTTTAAACCAACATTAAGTTGGAGCTGCCACAGAACGGGGCAGCTCTGCTTTCCCTTCATCCTCACTGTCCTGTCCTTACTCTGGGGACAGGGCTCACAAGCCATAGGCTGAGGTAGATCTACTGCAAATTTGCCCTGGAGAGCCCCAAATCCATTTCTCTGCCACCTCCTGCTTGACCAGAGGCTGTGCAAGCATCAGGGCCAGTGCCAGAGAGGGATGGAGCACAGAGCTGGGGCAGCTGCTCGCTTTCACTCCACATTAATGTAATGCTGCTGCTGCATCCACAGGCAGAATTTGTACCCACTGCCCAGAGTGCAACTTAAACCCAATCCTTGCTTTGGCGTGTGAAATTACCTTTGGTTTTAAAGCTCCTCTTCCCAGCGCACATAGGGCACTGCTGCTGCAGCACACAGCCAGGACACCTATCTTGGCAGGACCTGGCATCCCAGTGCTTCTTTTGCTTCCAAACCCGTCTGGCACCTACACCTCACTCTCTCCCTGTCTTCTTCTAGGAGAGCAGTTATATTTCTGTGTTTTCTGTGCATCTCTGAGTGCAGCTTCTTTTCCCATGTTGCAACCCAGGCTTGGGATCAGGCTGGGGGATGCTCTACGCTCACCCACAGCCCAGGGGCATCAGCGCCCACAAGAACCAGGGCTGTATCCCCAGTGAGCCACCAACATAGAGCTGCGGGGGCCACAGGCAAAGGAGCTCCCTGAAGGAGGCTAAAAATATCTGAGTAAATGGAAATTAAGGTGAAGAAAAAAGGAGGGAGCCTCAGTAAGTATTGGGGATGAAAATGCAATCAAGCTCTGCACACAGGTTACTGTTAAATCTTGGGGACAAAGCAACAGAAACTTTACGGTGTATTCATATTCACCATAACAGGTATGCTGGTGATGGCATGTTGAAACATGTCCCCCACCTCAGTATCAGAGCATGCTGAAATATACAGAGAATGTAAATGTTAAAAAAAGAGAGAGACAGACGAGAAAGAAGAAAAAAGAAAAGAAAGAAGCTTCCAAAATTTTGTTTCATCTTTCTGTCTATACAATAGTTCAAATCTGGAGGCTGAATGCAAACATCTTACAGCTGGGATTTTCCTTCCAAATTAAACTAATATGATCTCCAAAGGAAAGAAATCCTATCTCACTTTTAGAGAGCTAAAATAAACACACAACATAAAAATTCTACTATTGCTATCTTTTATTAACCCAGCTTTACCTTGGGATCGACTTCTGTATTTCAGTATGCCACTTCCCAGAGTTGGACTCTGGTTGTTTCCTTTGGACACTTCTGCACAAGCTGGATCTTGACACTTCTCAGTTTCCATCACCTAAAAAAATTAAAAAAAAAAAAAAAAAAAAAAAAAGAATTAAAATTATCTACTTGTAAACCACAGAAGTTGATGGAATTCCTCTCATTTACACTAAGGGACAGAAAATTCCACTGCAGATCATCTTTTTTTTTTCCAAAACATGTCATTGTATTAAGCCAGCACACATTTCTGTAAGTAATTTCCAGCAATGCCTTTGGACATTAATGCAAATCTTACTGATGTGTACAGGTACAGCTCAGTACAGCCAGGGATCCTCTGCAGGGTACCACACTAATGACCCCAGAGCTCCTCCAGGATCCACGGCACTTTGTTCAGGTGCTTCTGCATGCATTTTAACAGAACTTAATGTAGCTTTTATTGCAGTTTCTTCAGCTCAGCAAGCTTCAGAGACATCATTTCTTTATAGAGAGAACCACTTTAAAAAAGCGTTATTTTATTTTTAGTGTCCAGAGCTTAACACCAATGCATAACGGATGAAAAGCTAATTTAACAGAAAGTTACGAAGATTATACAGCTAAGCACCTGAAAGCCTGAAAATGCTCAGCTTAAATATACACGTGGAATTGTAACCCTGCCACCCTGAGTAAATGCCCTGAGACAGGAGGACCCTGTTTACCTGCTGTGTTTGCCTCGACACAGGTGGCAATAAAAGGTGACAATGTATGGCAGCATGATCACATACACTCTGTGTCCTGCTCCCACACGGTCAGGCATGAGGAGAGCTGCCCATATGCAAACCCTTCAAAGACCCCCCCCAACCCACACACTGAGGAAGACCCTCATGACCTCCTTCTCCACTTGCTTCCAGTCACATTTTCCTAGATGCGCTGCTACACAGCAACTCTCAACACGCTCCCCATGCACACACTAATTCTTTTACATTTTTACCCCGTCATACACCAGAGCTTCATGGATCACACAAAGTTATGCTGGAATTTACCATACAAGTGAAAATACTCTTTATTAAGTAAGAACGCCTCCCTTGTAAAAAGGTATAAATCATTTGTACAAACACACAGAAATCACATAGCTGGCGTTTTTTAAATGCATGCAATATAATCAGTACTCAAGGGCAGTGTTAATGTTGTGGTGGAGCAACATTTGAAACATAGGGATGAAGAAAAACAGGAGGGATGCCTCACCAAAGCAGTCAGTTTTGTTAGGGTGCTGTTCAACTATCCTAACAGGCAGGGATGGGTCCAACATGACGTTTCTGGAGCTGAGCACAACCCAGCTTGGGTCTGGAGCTGTAGAGCTGTTTCGTTTCTGCAGTATGCATGGACCTCGGCAGTTACACCTGATGAGACCACACAACTCGCAGTCCAAAGCTGGACCACTTCCTCCAGCTCAGAGCATGGGGGAAAAAATGGGTTAGTTTACAGCAGTGTACAGGGAGATGCTGAAATCATCACTGCCACAGCCAATTTTCACCTCGAGTCTGGTTGCATGGATGACGCACTCAATACATCTTTGTGTTTCTACTACATAAGAGTTTGGGTTTGGTTTGGAAGTTTTTTACTTTTACTTCTTTTTGACTGTGCAAGAGAATCAAAGTACAGATGCATTCTGCAATTATAAACATTTCCATCTAGTGGGGTGAGAGAAACAGGAGACAATTGCCACTTACATTAAAACTGTGCACCCCATTCCTTCACCTCATTGCTGTGCAATCCTGGAGGCTGTGAGCCTACAGACAGCAAACCCCCAAGCCCCATATACAATCTGCAGAAGGGCGTGTGTGTGCAAACACCAATGCTAGGGACAGCCTCAAGGCATTCTCAGCAGCTTCCTGAAATTACATTTTATCCAAGTTGGCTTCCAGACTACAATAAGAAGTAAAAACATCTAAATTACCTATGTCTGTGTTTATTTCTTATTTTAGCAAAAATACTTTCTGACACTAATTATAAACATGTAGGGGAAGACACTCCAATGCTTGCAATGAAGTAGATACTCTTTTAAATTGTTGAGCTGGTCTAATAAACCACCAAGAGTTTTATCCTGTTCAGAAAACACTTAGAAATCCAATCCACAAAGCTTGTGAGAACTCTCCAAAGTCACGTGTCTGTAATCTTTGGCTCTCTTGTAACTTAGACAAGAAGGAAAACCCAGCTCCACCTTATCCTTCTGGCCACACGTGAACATATCGCTTTACTGTCTCGAGGCGGCTGCCCAGATTTAACCATGCCATTTTAATTTTCCTCACTTTCAAGGAAATGGAGCTTATTATGTCAGTTCTGTATGCCTCTTATTAAACTAAACCAATAAATCCTGCCCAATGTCATCCCGGCATTAAGGACAAGGGGAGCTTTAACACGCACAGTAGTTTGAAAGGAGATCTAAAAATAGAGCCCATTTTGCCAGTTCATTAAGCAGCTCTGGGATCAAGTGATGGTGACATCTCAATTGATTTCAAAGGAAACAGCACTATCACGGACATGCGGTCCTGGCACCACACCAGAACGAACAACTGCCCCCCAGAGTCCTCGCAGAGGCAAAGCTCCAGCATGACCAGGCCCTTAATTAGGCGAGATGAGGAGCACGATTATGAGAGTCTGCATTGTTTAACCGCAAACAGCTTGGCAATCGTCGCCGATCTACAAAAACAAGGCAGCACACAGGGGATGCCACAATTTAATAAGCAAATTGCTTTATTGCTGCCGTTGCAGAGCTCCTAAGCTGCTGCCTTTCCCATCAGCGAGCCCATCCGACTCCCCATGGCACAGCTTGCCAGCCTTCTCTGCTGAGGAGCACTAGCATCATATAGACAAGTTTAACCTGATAGCTTGGAAGCAAAACAGCAAGAATTAGACTGCGGCATGCCAAATACAGCCTTACCCGCACTGGCAAAGCAAGTCCACCAGCAAGTACACTGCTCTTCTTTAAAACAGTAACTTGAAAGAGGAATGGCCATGCCTCTGCACAAGCTCCTCACCTACTTCGTTCCTGACACAGCCAGGACAGTCTTTCCTTAAGCAGCACTACCCCAAACATATCTAATCCTGAAACATCCCAATGCCACTGCCTGTCAGGCAGCTGGAAGGATGAACCCAGTGAGACCCCGAGAGAAGCCAACACCAGACCCTTCAGACAAAGGTGCAAAACATCCAATGGTTCTGCCTGGTCCCTGCATAAAGTATTTCTTCCTAGTCCCTCGAAACTAGCTGATGCCTTAAAGGCTTTAACATTTCCAAAAGTTTGGGAGATTTTCTTCCAAGATTTATTATCATTCTAGTTGTCCCAGTTATTTGTGCTATTATTTATTGATTTATGGGGCACAGCATGCTTTAAGCCTTAAATGTATCTGTTAGGTAGAGAACTCCACAGGCCCATTTACCTTGCACAGAAACTAAAATATCTTTGCTTTCAAATTAGCTCTTTTCCAATTTAATTGAATCCATCTCCCAGATAAATTACAAATTGCAGCACTGTAATTTACCAGAATTAACACTGCAAATGATGCAGAGGACGTAGATTTTCTAATCTTGACCAGCACTCAGTTTTCCATGGCTTACTGCTCTGTTTCACGGTACGGTCCCTCAGCTGAACCATGGGTACTACAAGTCCAAACTAAACCCAGATTTAATCATGTTTGGTGCAAGTACAGGACTCCCCTCTTTCAAAGGGCATTGCATTGCTGCTCCCCTTTCTCATGGCACAAATGCAGAGATCCAAACGGAGCCAGGGATGGAGGAAAAGAGGAGGAATAAGGAATACCACCTCCATGTCAGCACTGATTCAGTGACTGAACTGGCAGGATAGAAACAGTTGGTGCCCCAGCTTCTCCCCCAGCGCAAAGCTGCCGGGGCAGGCAGCAGCTCTGCACACTGGCCAGGGCAGGCTCCAACACGGAGGCTTCAGGAGGGCTCAGATCTGGGCTATATTTAGCATGCCCGGTGAAACAGCACCGGCCACCTTCCCAGCAGATTGTCTGGGAATTACCCATGCCAGTACCACCCGGTGCAGTCTGTGCTTCCTCCTGACTGGGCAAAAGGGATGGGAACCTGAGGCCTCTATTACCTAATTATAAAGAAAGTGTTGAAAAACTCTGGGTTCATGTGCAGAAGGAGATCAGGAAATCTGATAAACACTCAAGAACTGGAGCTGCCCTATTTTCTGAATAGGTGGAAATGCCAAATAAACAAAACAAAAGACTTTAAAGTGGTCTTTAAGAATGCCTGGTTTATCACTCTACTAAATGCCTGCTTTCAAAAGTCACCCTAAACCTTCACTGTAATCCAGTAGTTGCTAGAAAGGGCATTACTGTCAGCTTTAGGTGGTACAAAACACCAATGGTTATTTTTATTGGTCCTTACCAAGTCTAGAGGGTAGTCTCACACAAACCTGCACATGAAACATAACCTGGCTCTCACCAGCACAAAGCCAGCAGCAATACCTGCCCACACACCCTCAGTAAACAGACTAGAAATGCATTATGGCAGAACTGAGTTGCTCTCATCTTCCAGAACGCTCTATTTATTTTGTACAAGACACTTCAAAACATGTTTGGTACGAGGAGCCCCAGAGTGGCGACCACAGCCCAGAGGTTGCTGGCAGGTTCTTGATGTTGCAGGAACCCAGATGTGCTGGCTCCAAAGACTCACTGGTGCAATGTTGTATTTATGGTCAGGGCTGCAGTTAAGCAAAGCAGATTTCATTTTCAGGTTTCCAAACAGCTGCTTAAATTAATAATAATGTTTTGAAGAGACAAAACTTTTAAAATATTCTTTTAAATAGGAAGAAATGCAGGGAATGGCTAATGCAGCTACGTTATCCAAGAGACAGATATCACAGACAACACAGGCCTTGGAAATTGTAAGACACTCCCAACTAAACAGTTCCCAACCCTTTTGGACCAGATTATTCTTCTTCTGTAATATATTATGATTTTCACTGGGAACAGCTTCTAAGCTAAAAGAAATCAAAGCATACATTTCTGAAATGGTGTACAAACAGATCACTGCTGTTTTCTTTCTTATGCTTTATCCTTTTTTCCCCTCAAACATCAAGAAGCATGACACGTTTACATGCAGTTTAGTCATTCCCCACGAGATGTCCCCATGTGCTGCAGAGAGGTCCCAGAAGATAGGTCCTTGTAAATGGAGGAGACAAACATGGAACTCAAGTTTTGTGAAAGCTGGTCCAGCTCCTCCATTTTCTTTAATAAATGCTCAGCTCATGGCTTAGCACAAATCCAGAGCCTATGCATCATGACAAACAATAAATTGCTCCTGCTTTTTTTTTTTTTTTTTTAAATGACAATCTTTTCACTCATGATGAGGGACAAAGCAACCAATAAACAGTCCTCAAAATAAACAACTCGTCTGAGAACGAAGCAAGACCAACCTAACACCGTCGTCAACCGACAGCTGCAGAGAGTGTTCCCATGACACAGCTGGTGGAGAGCTTTGGATTCAGCTCCAAAACCACATTTTATATCATCCTAAGTACAGGAGAGGATATGGAATATGTAAGTGTTAAGTGTCTTTCATACTTGAGTCAAGGATCTGAAGCCTCATACATTACAGAGGCCGCATTTATTCAAGCACAGCACATATCAAATGAGTTTTAACCAAGCCCAACCAAGACTGGACCATGTACACACTCAAGAATTTCCAGATAAACATACTGCAGATGTGATGATACAACATTCACACTAACTCTCAAATCCTACAGCCTTTATCAACCTTCTGTTAATGTATGTGAACTGCATGGCTGTGACAGCATCTCTCTTGTTCCAGTGCCATGAGGGTGTTATTTTTAGGTTGTTAAAGGCAGTTCATCTCCTTCAAAACTGGGCAGTTATCCAAACAGCTAAAGGAGAGACAGGCTGTACTGTATCTGTTCCTTTATAGGAAAAAACCCTCATTCACAAAAACAAAGACTATGTAGAACCTGTACTGTAGATAAACTTGTGTTTCTATTACTTTGCTGACTTGGCTTTCAAACATATCACATGGGAAGACCAAAACTGTAACTCTGGGCATTGTCTACATAGATATTTATGGACAAGCCAGAAAGGTTGTCTTCCACCAGCCCAAGCAACAGGAGATATTTCACAGTTTGTAGGCTGCACCATGTCTACAGGGAACCCTTCAGAGTACTGAACTACGGGTGAAAATTTCTCTGGGCTTGCCTTTAACCTGGAGGCAGTAGAAAGTTGCCCAGAAGAGCTGGGAGTCAGGCACAGGGAGGGATGCAACTGCTGCTAGGAAATTCCTCCTGACCTGAAGAACACATTCACATTAATGTCTCCTTGGCAGGTGAATTTTAGAATGTGTGAAAATCAGTAATTCAATGACACTGTCCCCCTGGGGGCCTTTCACCACTCTTCCTCCCCCCCAAACTCATGCGATGTGTGCCTACACCTTCCCCAAGCCCTTATCAGCACTGCACCACCACCGTCAGCCCATCACTTAATGTCCCCCGGCAATACGGTGAATTGCAATTGCTTATTTTAATGTGATACAGCTTCTGGAAACAACACAAGAAGAACAGCCACATTGGGCAAACAAGATTTGGTCCCCAAATATTTTGTCATTTTTTCTTGCTCAAATTCCTAACTTCATTTACTCTAAAACTTGCATTTAGAGTCACTGTAGGACCCAATGTGTCTGCTCAGATACAGCATGAGTGAAGGGCACTGCATGGGCACAGACCCATGCATATGCTGGATGAGGCTGTATCTCAAAGAGGTTGTGCTGCCAGACTTTCAACAAATACAACATTTAGAGCCCAGCAGCAGCTCCAAGCCATGCTAAGGTATGGCTAGACCCTGCCCTCACCCGCCCCTTCCAAGGGCAATCTGGCATGAGGCAGGATCTGCAAACACTGCTAGCCCTCACCATGAAGAGGAAAGGAGTTATTAAATCCTTCTTCAGGACAAGGGCTGGCCACAACTGAACCTCAACCCCGTCTCTTCATCTTTCTTCCCCCAGCCAAGTAAAGCATTTCACTGCAAAGCAGATTTCTGCCAGCAAAAGCTCTTCCTTGCCTTTTTCCAGCCACGCAGTGCTGTTTGAAGAGTGAGCTGTGTTTCACCAATCTCTTGCGAGACTACAGTGCCCTAATGGGAATGAACACTCAAGTCCTCCAAGTAATGAGGGTCCCTCCCTGCACTCTGCACACATTTAATTGTTGTTGAGTTATGCTTCCTGTTCCTTCTCAATGCTAATGCTTTCTCCGAAATTCTCTCCCAGTGTTTCCAGAAGAACTTTTGACCCGAAAGTGTTTTTAAACTTACGGCATTGTTATCCTCTTCCTTATTATGCTTGCCTGGCTACAGGTAATTACGTATGGATTCCCTGGTAAGACAGAAAGGCTTATGACAGAAAATAACTAAGCAGTCCTACAGCCCAGATAAAAAATAAAAATGTAGAGGGAGAGTGGTTAAACAAATGCATTTCTTCATATTCACAAAACAGGCTTATTCATCCAATTTCAGCTGTATGTCTTGCAAAAAACACAAGTGGGTTTTGACAACGATAAGGAAACCCGGTTCACACAAAAAACCTTTAACCTGAGATATCCTGTTTCTGTTACTTGTAGGAAAATCAAGACTTTGCTGGGTCATGGCTATCTCTGCACGCAAGGTGTCCACAGCTGATGTGAAGGTACACATCAAGCACTACAGGTCAATGTAAAATAAGTAAACATGAGCAAGAGGCACCTGCCACCCCACAGCAGAGGGTCACATAGCCAGGGATGATGCCAGAGACTGTGGTCCCAGGCCTTGCCTGCCTGGTGAGCTTGGGCATGGGGAGGCAAATCGTGTCCCTTCCCAGCTCTCCCACAACAGGTAGGGATAATGATGACCTCCTTTCCGATATAAGAAATTTCTCTTTTGTACAATTCTATTCTACGTGGAATAGACTTGGCTCAGGGTCCCTCCCCCAGCATCACAAGTGGCAGATACTCAGGGGAGAGCACAAAATTAAACACAGAGGAACAGTCCCCAGCCCACCCTCCCTGACTTCAGCAATTAGAGATCCAAACCTCCTGAGGCAGACACCCCCTTCTTCTATTTAGTAACTTTATGGAATTTCAAGCCATTAATATGAAGCTGGTCACTGAAGCTGAACACTTCGAAAATAAAGTATCTGGATTATAATACACTGAACAACACAGCACTACCAGAAACAAAAGCAAAAATTTTTGCAGCAACTAAGAATAGTACATGCCTCTGGGGATATAAAATGCCCCAAATTCATCAGACACTTTGCAAATTCTTGGCAGACTTGTTTTCTCTTTAGAGTTCATTTCCCAGGTTGCTCTGCCAGCCAGCAATACAGTGACAGATTCAATTTCAAGCAACAGAAATACTAGGAAAAGTGAATTAGAATTAAAAATATATCGTCAAAGGCAAATACTATCATATCATCCTATTTCACTTGAACATAAATAATGACATTTTAAAATAGCAATGTCAACTGCATAAGGCAAAATATGGATCTGGGGGGAAACTATAAAATCCCCAAAGTGCCTCAGGACAATTTAGCACAACACAATTCTGTGGCCCAATATTTTCTATCTGAAGTTAAGGAACATTTTGGCCAAACTAGCTCTGAAAGAAATGCACTTTAAGGATATTAATGTAATCTTTTTCCTGTTTGACTGCAGAATTTTTATTAAAGTTAGAACTTTAAGGGATGTTTCATGTTAAACAGGGCTTTACATAAGGATACTGTGTAAAAATAGACCTCCAATTAAACTGTATTATGAACGTTTCATTAATGAGATACAAGTGGACTTTCAAGTAAGACTTACAAGTGATGCTTCTCTTCAATTACAGTTTTCAAGTGACACTAAACTCTTCTGCTGCGTCCTAGGGAAGCTGACTGAGATTATATTTCCATGGCTGGAAATACTACAACAGAACTTAAGAGTTTCAAAGAACTGGCTCACAGGGAAAATTTTTAACATCGAGCTCATAGAAAAAAGATATTTTTTCAATTTTTTTTATTATTTTTTCACAGAATCAAGAGTAAGACAGGTTGGAAGGCACTTTCGAGGGTCCCTGGTCCAGCCCCCATCTCAAAGCAAGACAGCTTAGATAAGGTTCCTCAAGGCCTGGTCCAGCTGAGTTCTGAGTAACTATTAGGATGAAGATCTGAATATATACCTTAGTTCCAAATGATTATTTTTTCTGCCTAGTTCACCCTTTAAGAAATCAGGTGCTAAGGCATGAACAGCAAGTCCATTAGGTCTATAAATTATGGTTCTGAATACTCAGCACTGAACTATATTCACAGTGAAGTTAATTAAAGAAGACCTTAGTCAACCCTAAGAGCTTCTGCAAGTTTTTGTAGCATCTTTTGCACTTGCTCAAGAATTAGATATTCACTGTGCTGGATAGTAAAGCCTCAGCTGATGACAAATCACTCTGAATTACTTGTCATTACCTAACCACTCAGCACCTGACAGCATCCCTTTAAGTCCCTACAAAGCCTTGCACAGTAAACAACAAAATTCATTAACCTCTTGTCAGAGGTTAGAAACTTGTGGTGGGAAAGGTAACTCCTGGCCAGAGCTGGGTTGAGAATTGGTTTCAGATCTAAGAGGTCTGACACTTAAAACTGAGACCACAGTCTCAGATACCTAGTCAAGGTACCTTAAGTAGCACCCACCCTGGAAGTCTAAAACAATTACATTTGCACTAATTAAAAATGGTCCAGGTTAGTTCCTGTTTTAACCATCAGTCACATGCTGTCATCCCTTATCTACAGTATAAATATAATATAATATATATGAGAAAAAGCGTACACACGTGAGTATCATCAAGGGAGTGGGAGCAGCAAAGAACAGAAATTTTCAAAGCAATTTTGTAATAACCTGTATGACTACACACATACATTTTTTTTTAAAATAAAGTCATGTGATGCTTCATGTTCATACTGACCTTGAAATCAGTTTCTAAGCTTTGCTACGAAAAATCCCCCCCATCTTGTCCAGTGGAAAAAAGCCACATGAAGTTTATCTTCTCCATACATTTACCTTCCTACATCCTGCCTGGTGGCTCCACAGGATTTGCACAGCCCAGCTTAGCTCAGGCTGCCCTGATCTGATGAGGATGGATGGGGTTGGAGGTAGAGCTGAGGGGTCTACACTGTACAGACTGCTCACCCCAGGCTGCAGAGAGCCCCAACTGCACTCCTGAGTCTGAGACAGCAATTACCAGCAGAATACAAGGGCATCCTGTGCTTTGGATTAGAAGAAGGATTTCATGTACAGCTCAAGCAAAAAAATAAGAGGTCCTGAGAGTCACCAATAACTTATTACATCCCTCTGAATTACATCCCCTCCAACAAAAGAAAGTAACAGAAAAAAAATAAAATCTTGTTGCTATTCTTCCAGTGTCTTTATTGTTCTCAGATTTCTGTGATTCCCCCTCCATCCTCCAGCAACACATAATGAAAGCACAGAGCTATTGCCATCAGGGGTGAGTGTACCAGACAGGCAGACAGATCAAACTGGCTCTGAATTAGGCTACCACCACTACCAGTTGCAGTAGCACTGAGATGGATATTGGGGCAGGCTCCAAACTCAGGTCAATGTGAAGGGCTCTGGGCAGGTTTATGTGGCTGGGTCTTCAAGGTTGAACCAGGTGATCCTTGAGGTGCCTTCCAACCTGGCATTCTATGATTCACGGAGGCGTGCACCTCAGCTACCTCAAGCTTCCCCTAGCATTATGTTAATCTGGAAAGGAAACACCTGATAAAAAAAGCCATTGCTGAAAACCAGGCAGAGTGTTGCTGGAAAGTCAGGAGCAAACCAAGTGACAAATAACGCCTAGAGTGTGCTGAAAGAGTCACTGGAATGCTGGAGAGCTGCATCCCTAAGCCACACATAATTAAGTTTTGACAACATTGATTTTTATATTTAAGTGTTGCTGAGCCACAGCCTTATGAAAAATTACCAGAATTTGAAACATGATATATAGAAGAACTTAAAATATTTTGATAACTAAAAGTATGCTTAGGTGCCCACTCAAGTTAGCACACAAACACTACACTGTCATCAGTGTGCTAAGCATCCCCAATTTATTCGTTTTTTCCCTTCCTCCCCACAAAAACGCACCCTGGCACACAGAAGAGAAGACGGTACAGAAATAACAAAACTTGTCACAGTAAAGAGATGTGTGACAGTGAGGACTGTTAAAAGCATAGACTCAAAGTGAGAGGTAACAGGCAGGTATGAAGTGAACACCAGCATCAGCTAGACTAGAGCTCAAGACGCATTTCAAGGAGTAGTCTTTTACTCAGAAAAAGGAAAGTATAAGAATACATAATCAAAACAAATCACCAAACCAGTATCACATCTGAGCTGTCCAAAGGTTTAAGGGATTTATTATAATTGGTGCAGAAAAAAGGGAAAAAAAAGACAAGAGAAAATAAAAAAATATAAAAGCTTCAAGTGAATCCACCTGCTTTCCCCTGCTGGAAAACCAGTCTGCAAGCTCTTTAGAGTAGCAAACGTCATTTTATTCTTTGTCTGTGTAATACAACAGAGGCCCGGAACATCGATGAAGTTTCAGAGAGCTGCTACATTACAAATAAATAACAATAATCCACTTAATCTCTGCTTAATACAGCCCTGAAGGGAATGCAAGTGAGATTATCAACTGGCAGCATTTATTCAACAGAACTTCAGTTACAGTTCATAGCCAGAAATTCATATCCCTCCCTCCAAAAGTGTCTGTTGGCTTCAACAAAGCAAATAAAACTTGAAGACCTGGATCATAAACTGTTAAAGAAGTTTAGTTACAAAAGGAGGGGAAAGAAGAGCGTGTTACCGCGTGAGCACTGTGAGAGACTTTGCATCAGATCCAACAAAAGCAGAAGTGGGTGGAAAACAATCCAATGGCAGAGAGGAAAACAAAACCATGATTGCCACATAGCTTGAAGGACACGAGAGCTCCGGCTCCCTGTGCTGCTGCTTTGCTGCAGCGCAGTAGCAGAGATGGCAGATGTTGTGGTAGATGCCATCCCCATTTCAGCTTGTCACCCACGTCCCATGCAAAGAAGGACTGGGTGGGATTGCCCCATCCCAGGGACCTGCTCCATGTCAGGCTGTAGGAGAATGTGACAGATGCAAATGGGCGTCAAGGGAGAGAGTAAAAACGTCACACCAAAGCCACACTTACAGCAACCAGTTTTTCAGGAGACACATTCACTCCTTTCACATCTTCTTCTTCTGGCTCTTCGTTTTCCTTATTGTCAGTGAAAGAGAGAGAGTCTTGGACTGAGCAAGTGCTAAGCAAGTCTGGCAAACTGGTAGATGGGTACTTCAGAATATCCCCTTCAGCAGATTCCTACCCGAGAGACAACAAAATATGTTACATTGTGTGCAGAAAACCACCAAAGTCATGGTGTAACTGCTCCATTTCAGCTGTCCAGTGAGAGCTCTCTGGTAATCCTCCCCTCATTACACACTTCCATGGGCTCAGATTTTAATGGTCCAGTTATAAAAAGCAAACCTGGTTTTAAAGTGCATATATAGTAAACACAGGCCAATATATGTCTAAAACATTTAAATTTCATAAAGGAGAATTTAAAATAAATGCTTCCCCAGCAGCCTGCTCCTCCCCATGCTGGGTTTATTAAATGTCACTGTGAGCAGACTCAAGAGTTTATAAACCTCATTATTCATTTCATTGCATCCCAAATCACGTGCTGTGCCCCTGCTTCTTCCCTGCGGATGTTCCCTTCACACGTTTATCTATCTACACACAGAAGAATAATACACCAACTGCTCTACGTAGGAGAACAAAATTAAAACTGACCCACTGATCCTCTACCAACTCAGTTCTGATGCTTCAGGATCTGTTTCCAGTCTTTGGCACCTTTTCCGGGTGGCAAACATGTGCATCAGCCGAAAGCAGTGGCCAGACAGACTCTCATTTTATTGCTTTCAGAACAAATCCTGTGTTCAAGAGTGCTCACCAGGCCAAATTGCAAGGTTGCTTTCCCATACCAACAAATAACACCCAGAGGGAGCTGCTGGGGAACACTTCACCTATTTACACCTTTTCTGACACTGCCTGAAACACGGTCCAGGCTGGATTCCCCACCGCTTGCTTTTCCAAGTCTTCCTCCCAGGGACATGAAAACTGTCCAAGTGCACAGAGCATGGGCCAAATAGACTCACAGCCTGATCAGGAACGTGAAGTTTTATGCTGTAAGCTTATTCACAATGATTATTTTGATGCAGTCATCGCATGAACAAGCAAATAATTTTAAGGAAAAATTTATGCAGTCTACTGCCTTGTGTTTTGGCAGAGTCCAACTGTCTAAAGGAAATACAAAACATACTGACTTCTGGACAAAGTGTGTTGCTTCTAAATAAACACTAGTGGGGTTAATATCAGGCTGTGAGCCTACAGAAGGTCTTCAGTGAACTTCACTGTCTAACTGAAACGTTAGAGAAGTTATAGGCTCTTCACTTTGAATGTGGGGAGACAGAGCCTATCTTTGAAAAACACGAGCATAAAGCATCCCAGGAAGCCGTAAGAGCATCCAGACATTAAATCTGTAGAAACCCGCATCAGGTTGGCTGAGGCAACCTGAAGATGAAACTAAGAAGAATTTTAAAAATACTGACACAGTGGCTTACTGACACTTCATGCTACACCTGGAAATGCAGGTTTATGAGCAGTCCCTTTGGTCCAAGATGTTCCTGGCACCACCCCAAAGGCCCTGATGCCCTCCCACTGCAGCCGGGTCTTTCTCTGAGACCCCAGGTTCTTTCGGGAGCTGGTCAGCTGCCCACCAAATGCCTGCGTCACCCAAGAGGGGAAGCAACAGGCTGTGGTCCAGGGAGGAGATCAAATTGGGGTGGGCAGGATTTTCTTAAACAAAGGACAAAGTATTGTGTAATATGTCCTCAACCTCTTCAGCGATGAAAGCAGAATGAAGACTCCAACTGATAAATGAGTTCTACTCATTTCCCTGAAATTTCATGCTGTTTTATCTGCAAGAGCTCCACTCCAAGCTATTAACAAGGACAAAATAAGGAACTCAAGCCAAGAGATCATCATCAAGAGACCTCAGGCACACGGATAGGACAAAAGATGAGAGCTACAGAGGCTACACAGGCAGGAAGCAGAAGAGGCTGAGAGCAGCCTGCTTTATGTAGCATATATTTTAAGAAAATTATTTTGGCTAAAACTTAAGTAATGTCTGCATGAATAAATAGAGACTCATTTGCACACTTAACGACAGCGACAATACAAGCAAATCATTAAGTTGGTCTATACCCTGCTGATTTGCCACAGATTTATGGCAGCTACCGATGCGTTTCCCGTAGCTGTACATTAAATTTAGGGGAGCAAATGTGCCCATGTGATTCCCTATCAAAAAATATGCCCTCTCAACGGAGGACTCGCGCAAACTTCTGGATGTACATTCAGGAGATCACCAAGGAGAGGACTGTACCTTGCTAGCGACCACCAGCTGCACGAGGCCAGCGGCTGAGCGAAGGAGAGCCACGGCGTCCTGGTGGGAGAGCCCAACCAGCGACTGCCCGTTGATCATGAGGAGCTCGTCGCCCGCTGTCAGCCTGCCGTCCCTGCGGAAACAGAGCAGGAACACGGAGCTGCAGGGATGTCCTTCCCCGGTGCCGGGCTCTGGTGGCACGCGGTGGGACAGGGAGGCACGGACAACAAGCGATCTGTCTGACGCTGAGCTTGCATCGATCAGCACGGTGTTATTTGTCAGAAGAAGTGGCTCGGAAAGGTGGCCCCAGGAAATCATTGTTATAACCAGAGCCATTTCACCATCTTTGCAGGGCCAAGACCCCCTCAAACCTTCACCGTGCCCCACCAAAGATGGTCAGGGAGCAGCAGTGAACCCCATCTGCCCCCCATGCTGTCAGTGAGCACCCTGGGTTGCACAACCCACACTCACCCACTGCCGATCACATGGGGAAGGCCCATCTTCCAAAAGGGGATTTGGGGACAAAGCCCCTCAAACCATCAAGCTCCTTGGCTAACACTCCATCACTAATCAAGTGTTTGATCTGTCTATAGTTTGGACTAAACATGCTGCGAAAAGCTTCAGTGACCAATCGCAAAAGTAGGTTTCTAAACTAAAAGCACTGTATCCTCACCCTCACACAACTGGAGGTCAACGCCCCCACACTTGTCTCATGAGTCTGGCTAACAGCAATGGACATGGACGCTCTATCACACCCACTCCCATGAAGGCACCGCCGTTACCTCACCTGTGTGCAGAGCCGCCTTCCTCCACGTGGGTGACGATGATGCTGTGAGGGGACCGCTTCGACCCTCTGCCTCCCGTTATCTGGATTCCCAGCCCGTCCATCCCCTTCAGGATGTGCATCTTCCATATGCGGCAACCTTCTCGCTGGGAGAAAACGTGCAGAGAGTCCTTGAATTTGGATTTGGACAGTGGGAGAAGGCTGGGAGGGTACAGGAGGGAGCTATTTAGCACCTTGCTGCCCATCACCACACATCCGTATAGCTCAAGGTATACGGGTGCTTTTGCTGAGCTTTGCTGTGTTAGCTGTGGTCCAAGCGAAGGAGGCAGAAAGGAGGAGGCAGCACAGAGCAGGGTCAGCACGTAGAGGCTTCCTTGCAGGGCTGTTTGCAGCTTTCCTGAGCCATGCAGAGGTGCTGCTCTCAATGCCCCGATCCTTCCCGAAGCAACCAGCAGCCTCAAACCCCTTTGCCAGAACTCAGTGATGAGCTGTGCAGGGCTGCAGAGGAGCAAGACGTTGTTCAAGGGGGACCTTAAACACTGGGTAGTGCAACTGTTATTGCAGCAGGGACCAGACTGGCATCACGCAAAAGCATTTCCCTCTCCGGAGGGGTTTGCAGGATTTGAGACATAGGAAAGAAATTACCAGCTTCAAATTATCAGCTGCCAATCAAATATTTCTTATTGGACAGCTGTTGTACAGGCTGTAAATAACAAATTCACCCACAGCAGAGAATAACTTTTCAGTAAAAGCAAGGTAATAAGCTATGTTTAGGACACCTTTATTGTTATTTTTTTAAATTTTTATAAATAATTATCCCAGAAGTGCTTCACAAACTCGAGAGCAATATGAAATGCAAAACAAAAACTAGTTCCCATGGCAGGACTGTGCACAAGGAAACAGGAGTGGCAGATATCAGCAGAGCAAAAGAAGAAAGAGAGAAACAAGCAAGCAAGCAAGACATGGAAGGTGACTGCCAGGACTCTCTCAGAGAGGGGAAGAACCAGGATAACACAATTATGAGAAACCCTAGGAAGTTTTCAAGCTTGCAAGACAGCAAAATGCACAATTTGGAGGCAATTTTTAGGCCATGTGTTGTAGTCACCGGGCACCAGGTCAGCTATTTCTGACTGGGTCTGTTCTGCACACAAGTAACGTTCTCACAGTACACAAACGCCCAAGTAGCAAAGATGATTAAAATTTCATGCCAAACTGTGAAGAGCATGTACAAATTGCTGCTTATTTCTGAGAAGGGGAACTGCTAAATATATCAGCAAACCCAAGGGTTGTGACAGCAACCTGCAGATTTTAGGCCAACGTTGTTTATCAGAGCCTTTAAGTGAAGAAAATGTGCTTTTTTTACCTGTTCACTCAAGCTCTATGCTGCAACTTTTAAATGTAATATAAGACGGGTTTTTCAGATACAGGAACAAAGAGGTCAGTATCTATACCAATATTTTGAGAGCAAAGTGAAAAATAATAGCGATAATGTTACATAGCCCCTAGACCACAGCTAGGAGAAACAGGAAAAACAAACCAGGTGTCTTAAGAGGTAACTCCAAATTTTGAGCCTGAAAACATATACACCTGTGGGTAATTTGTTAACTTGAAAGTCATGCACATGGGCAATATCCCAACAGGTTTAACTGGGATCCTCAATGCACCGATAAAAGCTCAGTCTGCTGAATAACAGGACATGTCAGGACAGAGAATCCTTTGAGATAAATTAGAGTGATACATGAGACGTCGTGTTAAATGCAGGGCCAAGAGTCAACTATATTTATCTACTTAAAAAACAGAACTGAGCTACAGCATGAAAATGCTCCAGAGACGTTTTATTGCTATGAAGTACCTTGCACCCATAAGGAAAACAGTATAACAGAGAAATACAATCTCTCTGCCTCCCCCAACCAAGCCCAGGCTGAAACAATGATCATCTATTCTCCTCACAAGATGCCACTCAGTGTCCCATTGTTAAAGCCAGTTTGAAAGCAGACCCTCCAATAAAGTTTAACAATGCAGTCATAAAATTGCGTTTAATGATTTGCAAAAGCTTTTTGGAATCTGAGTTATGCAAAGGCCTATGGCATGCAGTGCCTAGCTTGCATTCCTCAGCACTCTTTACCATCACATATCTTATTAAAAAAAAAAAATCCCAAATTTATTCTTAATTGACCCACTCTCAAATACTCATTTCCATAGCAAAACACTTAATAGAAGCAAATGACAAGACTCCGCTGCTCTTAATGCAAGCACCATCTTATTCCCCTTGAACTCCCACTGAAATCAAAAGCACTTGCAAAGTAAAGCATTACTCAGTCTGAACACGGACAGCAGAATGCAGCCACAATAAAGACAACGAAACCATTTGGCACATACCCAAACACATATTTCTTTCACTCATTTTCAAATGACATGGTCACCATCTCCTGTGTAAGAAAAGGCTGTCCCTGGAGTCCTCACCAGTCAGCTGCATGCATTTCACTAGGAATAAACAATTCAGCGCCGACTGGAAATCAGATCTCCTCACTGTTCTTTCCCTCTTCTTCATAAAACATTCATAGCTCTTCATTTAACCACGTGCTACAAAGCAAACGCCCCCCACCAATACACACATACCTCCAAGGTACATCACTCCAAGATTTTGAAAGCTAAGTATTAAAAAGCAAATTGCTAGCCTTTGCTCGAGGCCTCCTGGAGAAAAGGGGTGTTCAGCAGAACTCCCTTCACCTCCCCATGAAGCAGCTATCTCTTTTGCACAGAGCTGCATGGGATACTTCACAGCCAGCTAGGAAATACTGCTGCTTTGAATGTGCATCTTATGTGACGCCATCACGGGGAAGACCTAATAGTAAAGCTCTGTGACAATTCCAAGGATTTGTAAATGCATTTAAATTTTACTTAAAACCAGGTTTTTTGTGTTATTGGAGATTCCCAGGTTCAAAAACACAAAGCCTAAATGCTTTTTTTAAAAAAGAAAAAGAAAAAAACCCAGGGTGTTGCATGTCTTTAATTTTAAACATTTTTAAAGAATTGTATTTGCAAGCTTTCCTCCATTAAAAAAAAAAAAAAAAAAAAAAAAAAAAGACTATAAGCTCACTTAGTCTTTAAGTGAAAGATAGGATTCTGGTATATTCACTCCACTCCAGAGACTTATAATACCCAAGGGAAACTCCTAGTTAGCACATCTGACTTCACTGTCCTTGGAGCCTACATAATCCCTGCCCAGAGGAGGGTAAGTTTAACAGCAGACTGGTATCCTCCAATGGTCTACACAATTCTGGTTGCTGCTTGGCCAATGTCAGTTTTAAATTCCTATTAACATTTGATCTTTTCCATCCTCTCAGAATAATTCTCATATCTTCATTTATAAATGACTCTGAATAACCCCCCCAGCTTCATTCACAAATGACACAATAAATCTGCACATGCACACCCACAATTCTCAGTGCAAAAGCATTTCATGCCCAAAGCACAGAGGTGTGCTAACACCAGTCCAGCTAGGTATCTCAAACTCCAGACACCCCCAGCAAGGACAGAGAGGGAAGCACTACCAGCTCCTGTCGCAGCCAGGGACTAGGCGATACTCAGATCTGGTCACTCTTAAGAATAAGGAGACCAACCTATATATATTACTTAACCAAAGGCAGGTCACAATAACAAAGCTCAGCACTTGAGAACCTAAGTGGAAAGGGCTCACTAAATAACATCAGCTGAATACCTGCATACGGCAATCCAGAAAATTTCACGCAATTCACCTCAGATTCGGACAAGACGGACACTCAGAAAGATATCCATGCTTGTTTTGAGAGTGTCAAAGGAATAAAAGGCCAGAATTTCCCTTTAGAGATTTGTTCACTGTCTCCTGGGAACAAATGTTAACTCTGCTCAGATCCACCCCACAGACTTTGCTTATAAACCGAGAGCAGTAGCAGACCTGCCTACACAGATGGACTGTGGATTCCTCTCGACAGAAGGTTTTCATGGACCAACATTCATCAAAGATGGTCTCAGAGGAAGAGATGAGACTGGGTCATCTCTTGAAGTACCTTCCAGACTCACATTGGTATTTTTACTTCCTGCACATAGAAAGTAGAAACACAAATGGTCAAGTCAGGCTGCAATTGGGTTAATGGCTAATTTTTGTTCTCTGCAGTTACATCACTCTTCGGTGACTCAACTTTCCTCCTAACTTGGCTCTTTCAAGCAGGCAGCCCTTTGGACCAGATTTTTCCACTTGAAGCTGATTGACTTCAAAGTGCCTAAGCTACAAATAATTAAAATGTTTTTAAAGACAGTATGAATATTCTACTTGGATTAATCGCAGCAAAAAAAAATAGGTCATCTTATGTAACAGACCGCAAGTGAGAATAGAGAATACAGCTGGCAGCTTCGAGTGGGTCCCCGCAGGCCATCTTTCTCCGCCATGAAGCCATTGTACATCAGGCAGCCTCTGTTCAGAGCAAGCCTACATCTGGAATAAACTAGCGTGCTACAGATCAGAAAGAAAGCACGCTGCCAGCACGACGTGGGGAAGCTCGCCTTCTGCCTGCTCCAAGTGCATACCATCAAACGCTTGATTTCATAAGCACATCATTAATAAAACAAAAAGGACCGTTTTTCCTCTGAGTGTTGAGGAAAATAAATAAATAAATAAAAGACATCGGAGCTGTTCTTCCCCCCCTTTCTTTCCCCAGCTAATTGCAGGGGAGTTTAAAGGGGTTTGACTGATTTTGACTGTGCTGTGTTCAAGAAGCTACAAATCTAGATATACAAAGGAAAAATTGCTTTGAAATCTCGTATTAAAGAAAAGCTTGGCAGGAGCAAGGTGTAAACAAATGGAAAACAGAAACGCAGTAAGTAGTTAAAAAGCCATGCTGTAAAATAGAAAATGTAAAATAGTTGTCTACAAAAAACCACTTTCTGTCACAGCAGCAATTCAGCAGAACCTGGTGAAAATATGTAACAATTTTAAAATAAAAGAGAGATAAGCCCTGATGAGAATACCAATAACCAGGGAAGGTCTGAATACGTACACTAACTGCCATGGGCCCTAACATAGCCCTCAGGATGTCTCCTTCCTTCTGCATTTCAACGCGGATTTTTACTGTCTATCTGCAGGGACTGGTTCCCACTTACAAGCTTCAGAAGTTTTCCCCATAGGAGGAGCAGAAGCAAACAGCAAGCTCTTCCTCGTCGGCCACAAGGCTGCTTTGGAAATGTGACACTTAATAGAAAGTTTTAAGTTCCATGCATTAAAAAAAAAATTACTTCAATAGGCTTCAGAGGAGCTGGCAACCAAAGTGCTGATCTCACACAGCTGAAAACCAGCTTAAAACCAGCACAAAATCTCCCAAACAGAAATGCACCACGTTCAGATCAGCATATAAGCAATTGCCTTCAAGCAATGACCAGTGCAACGTCCTCCTCTATGGAGAAAGGGAGTATACTGGGACAGCCATACCAGCACACCACTCCCCAGCACCCTTCACTGATGTGGGATAAATTAAAAGCACTGCTCCCAGCTGCCTGCCCCACCTTGGGTCAAATCATGCCTCCTCCCACTATCCCCACTCCCCAGCAGGTGGGTGGGAGAGATGGATCAGTAGTTGGGGAATTAACTTGCATGATCACATACCAGGTGAGTAGCTCGAGCACGTCAGTCTCAAGATAGAGTCAAAAGCCATCACTCTTCACATCACAGATATTAGTGTGAATGACTCAGTACCAGAAAATCATGCCAAAATCTGATTTTTGCAGATTCTTAACAAAGTAATTATTTCATTAGTGGATAATGAGTATATTTTTCATCTGATCTTAACCAGGTTATTTTTTAAGACTGATCTGACAGCAGGACTCCTGCTTTCATCTGCTACCTTGGGTTTTGTTTTCATTGTTGTACAAGCAAGCTAAACAACTCAGAGAAAAATCAAAAGCAGAGGAAAAAAAAAAATCTAAATTCCTTTATCAGTAAATTACTCCAAGACAGGAGTTCTTTGTCTAGTCCTACTGCCTATGAAAGCTTCTTAGCACTGAGCCACTGAAGCCTTTGGCTTCTACCTCTGGATGATGCAAGATGCAGTGGGTGCCTCCTACATCACTTGAAAGAAGGGAAAAAAACCCAAAACCAAAGTAGCCCTTAATATGAATTACACAGTGTTGACCATGTGAACTTTCCATGTCCTCAAAATAAGTAGGAGCCAGCAGCACAGACACAACTGAAATTGCATTCAAGTGTCCATTGCTGATCTAACAAGTCCCCTTGTTTGGGCAAACGGCCGCCAGACACTTGGCATCATTTCACTGAACTGCAAGTACTTTCCCCATGGAAAGAGAAGCGTCCTAGGTGATAAAGCCTGGGGAACACTCAAAAGCAAACCATACCCTCCCCCAAACACAAACACATAATTAAAATATACAAAACAGGCATCACAGCAGAGTGGATGAAAATTCTGCAACTCAAAGCAGACCCCCAGGGATCAATCTCCCGAGACAGACTGCTTGTTGACATCATTTCCTTGGCAAGTGCTTTAAACATTTTATCAGCCATTGCAAGCACCTGAACTACATCATCACCCCTTACAAAAATCTGCTGGAGTCATTTGTCATCCAGAGCCATCACCATCTGGATTGCACCTCCTCGGTCTGCTCCTTTCTTGCTGTCAACTGAAGCTTTATTGCAAGATCAGTCACGAGATTTCTCAGCTATCCCTGATCCTGGGGGATTCAGCCCCACAATTGCTCATGGAATGCTCAGGCTTTTAAGGGTTATAAGGTATTTGCATTCCCTCCAGTACATTGCCCAGTCTCATTCTCTTGCTGGGCTATTGGGAACAGTTGGTTGGTTAGTTTGAAATTTCTCAGAAAACACCCTTGCTACCTGCAGCAGATTAAAGCCCACTGTAGAGCAAGTCACCGTGCTCCCACGTCAGCTAAAGAGGGGTCTCTTGTGGGGTCTGGTATTACATCTGTCAGCATCAGGAATTCTTTGGGTTTGCTCAGTAGTTTTAACACCCTGCCTCAAAAATTAAGTGTATGTAGCTTTAAAATCCCAACACCTGAAATATTACAGCACCTAAGTAAACACCATGCTATTTTTAGGCAGGTCCACTTGGTTTCAAACATTTGCACTTAATGATTAAAACAGTGTGAACTTACATTTCAGCTAAAGCCAGTCCTTTGCATTCCAGTTGTGGGTTTGCTGTATCTTTAATACCATACACAAAATGAAAAAAACACTTTCTGTGGAGGTGGGAAACGCTTTCATACTGGTGCTCTCACCTACAGTTTGTGATAGCTGAGCATGGCTGAGACCTCCTGTAACACCACCTCATACATATCTGTGCTGCCTTTGGCGGTTGCTCGTTTCCAGGACTGAGGACCCTGTTCAAGATGACACATTAAAACATATCCATTATAAGACTATCTCTACACCCAACTTTCCACTGTACCCTTGGAAAATGCAATCCAGAAACAGAATAAAAGAACAGATTGCTATTCATGATTAAAATCCGCAACTACCACAGCTGTAGCTATCACTTAAATCACAGCAAAAAAAGGCAAATCAGTAAGTGAGGTGAAAAAATTTGGCGGTGGATGAGACTTAACCCCGGAAAGTTGTGATCACGGTTGTTTTATGGCAAGGTGGAACATAACTGGCAGCAAAAAAAAAATTAACTGTAATCTCACCATTAGTTACATCAAAGCACTTCCTAAAACCCCAAGCAAAAGCAAGGCCAGGTTTTGTCAGTGCTGTACAGCTACAATTAAAAGACAACCCTTGTCCCTAAGAGAGTTTACAACCCAAACAGGCAACAGAGAAGGAAGATGTGCTTATCACAGTGCACATTAAAACTTCAAGACAGTGGATAGCCCCAGGATTCATGTTAATGAAAGTTGGAAGCAAACAAAAGAGATAAAAGAACAGAAACACATTCTGAGGAAGGCCTTTACATGACTAAAGGTGTCTACATTAAAAACTAAAAATAGTTATTTATGTCTAAAACACGCATCATATAAGAGTCCCATAAAAGCTTTGACGAAACAATAATTACTGCTTAGGTTGCCATAAGAAGTTGATGTAAAGCAATTTAGCTTCAGTAGCTTCAATGGAGTACCTTGCTCACAGCAAGGTTTTCATTTTGATACAGTAAGTGGACGAGAAACTTTTTTTTCTCTATCACATTTAAAAAAACAGTAAAATGCTTAAAGCCAGTACATTATCTCAAGCTTCATGTTTTGATTCCTATAATGTGACATTAGCCTTCCTCTTCTGCTTGGCAAGATAAGGAACATTTTCCATTAACCAAAATGCAAGGTAAGGCTGGCATTTTCCAACGCTAATTGGTAAATACTGCTATAGAAAGGCTGACAGCCTTTCTTACCTACAAAGCAAAATGCAATGCAAAAGCATTCATCCTTTTCCAAGAGAAGCCGTCTTAATAAGAAAGCAATAACGGGTCTGAACAAAGAGGAGAGTTGCTGATAAAACAAAACCAAGAGCCATGCATTCGCAGCGATACAAAAGCAAGTGCTGTCCAGTAAAGACCTGGCTGGTCTTTTACGTACCACGCACGTCTGTGTGCAGCTGTGTACACACTCACAAGTCTTGAGAGGGTTGTGGTCTACGTAAGCTGGGCTCAGTTGGTCTATAAGATAGCAAAGATGGCTAGGCATGCTGCTCTGGCAGCTGTGAGCCACTTCAGAGTAACTGGGCTTAACAACATGGAGCCAAGATCTTGAAGATCCTGATGCACTACTATAACCCAGAGCTCCCCCAAAAACCTCCGCGAGGCAAGGCGTTAGTACACCCTTGCCTTCCCCCGTCCCTGTTTTTAACAGATGGTAAACTGACTTCACAAAAACACCAGACACACCTGACAAAGCCACTAGACGCTGATTTGTTTCCATTGCAGAAAGGCATCCCATCTCAGCCCTGGTGCTACAACCAGCCTGGGTGCACATCTGCACTCCTCACATACCATATATTTCTCCTAATGGAGAAACGTCCAAATGCTGCACCCCAGCCCCTCTCCACCTGACCTCCTTCACTGTTAAAGCACTTTTACTCTATCCAGTCTCCTTTACACAGTTCACACTAGTGCCTGCTAAACCTGGATGTGGATCTCAATCCCCTATTAATCTGGGTGCTTATACAGAAGTAAGAGGATTCAAGGGCGTTCTGTAGGTGTCCTGTTTTTAATTTTAATAGCTGATGTTACAAGGACATTTCAGAGCATCCTGCTGGGCCCAGCGGAAGCGAAGGTGGCCAGTCTGCTTCTGGTATACTTCATCTCCAGCTAACCCTCTTCTGGCTTCACCAATTAATGTCTTTCATCACACCAGGGAGATGTGAATCACTTTAAGTCATTCTTAAAAACTACACTCCCACCCTTCACACTTGTAGCCCTGGTCCTTGAAACCCTCACAGTCCTACTTCTGAACCCTGACTGTGCCAGCTGTACCTGGCCACCCCTGGGCACTCCTTAGGCACTGAACAGCTAAGGAAGTGGTCCACAGCTCTTCCAAAAAACACCGTGATGGAGAAACTGAGAAGAAAACCAAGGGATTCTGTCCTACCAATAAACACAGTGAAACCACAAAATTGGTATACTGTGAGGAAACCTCACAGTTTCCTTTTCTTTATCGTTTTCAGCTGACTCCAGCAGTCCCTCCCGATGCTCCTCTTTCATCTGTGCCTTTATAATTACCAGCATACAAAACATCATCCTGTCTCAGGCTGCTGAAGAAAAGAAGTAAACTTTGATTTCTGGATTTAAGCTCCCCAATCTTCCCAGAGTGTGACGGATCATTACTCTAGCTCAGAGACTGCCTGCTCTTTAATCACTGCCCATGACTCCACTGCAGCCAGCCTGGGACCTCTCCAAGGTCAGGTCTGGTTTCCAGACCTTCAAGATCTTCCTGCCAGATAGACAGAGCCTTGCTGCTTTGAATCCCCACATTTTAAAGGGCATTTAGGTTCATCCTAAAAATATTGCAGCATAACTTAACCACCTGCAAATATTAAATGCTGCCTGCTAATTGACAGGTACAATATTTACTGAGGGTTACATACCAGCAAACAGCCTGGCAGATTTGTTTATACATACTGATAGCAATGCCAAGTGCACAGGAGAGACAGACCAAGATCTGGGAGATGAAAGCAAGCCAGAAGGGGACTGACATATGCACACAAACCAGTAACACAGGAATCTCCTGGCAGGTTCACTTGACAAACAGTATTTGTCTCGCCTCTCATTTAATGACTCAGCATTGCTCTTGTTAGCAGCACACAGTGAGAAAATGGGAGAACAGCCCTATGGTCGTGGGAGAGGAGGCAACCCTGAAAGCAAATGACACTGAAGACACGTGGATGCCTCAAAAGCACTCCCAGCACAATATCCCAAAGGCATCAGCCATCAGCTGGCTGCTGGGTTCAGTACAGCAGTGGCTGACAACATTCACACTCAACCCAACTTCTTGTTTATGTTACAACTTCAAACTAACTTACTACAGGGTGAAAAAGAAATGTTCCTGGACTCCATATTCGAATTCCAGTAATACTCCAATCTGTCTCTTGGGACAGGGGATGGGAAGGAGCAGCGGGGAGGGCCAGCAAGGTTCTCCCACAGCCACGCTGGTCGCTGAGTGGCTTCTTGAAGCCTTTCCTCCCACCTGCAGCAGGCTGGCTCTCATCCTCTTAAAGCGAATATAGTGCTCCTCAAACAGGCAGGGCTGACAGCCCTGGATATGCAATTAGCCAACGCGTGGAGGAGACAGCAAGTGCAGGGCGGGCAGCAGGGATGGAGGCGCTTTCCCCACGGAGACGGTGCCCTGACAATGCACCCTGTCCCCGCTCAGGAGGAGATAACTCATCCCACAGCTACGAGAGGCTTGGCTCACGCTTTGAAGCCTGGAAGGAGGCTGCAACTTCTGACACGGCATCCTGGATGCTGTTTTCAAAAGGCTTCTGACATGACTGGATCTCACATGCCTGAGTGCCAGGTCACGCTCTGAAAACGGAGCTGGAAGTGGGATTTGAGGCTCCTAAGTGTCTTTGTTCCTTGCCTTCTTTTTTTTTTTAACAGGACTCAAGTAATTTTGAAAAATTTTATTTACTGTCACTACTCAATACTTATTAAGAAACTGAACTAAGCCACTCAGTACTCTGATAGCAGTTACCCCACAAACGCTAAAGCGATGGGCTTCTATAAGGCCTCCTTGTCTGTAAAAAGCAAAGGATGAGCAAGGCATGCTACTCAGGCTCCAGCTATTCACATTTCTCCTCATTCAGATGTCAGAGAAATTAATACTGACATACACAGAGGTCATATTTCTAAGCAAAATATTAAGGAGGGGGGAAGGAATTAAAAGAAAGAGAGAGGGAAGCAATTTTACTAAAACCATGACTCCCAACAGGCTCCGTGACAGATACACCACAACTGAACAGATTATAGCTCTTGAATTTCTAGTGACTTAACTACACTTTTACGTTTTACAAAGCCACCTTGTATGTGATTCGCATTAAAAATGCATTTATTGCTCACATTGATACATATATGTTCTGAATTTAACAGTTTACTTCTCAGACCAAAATGACTCAAGACATCAAGGTAAGTCTAGCATGATATGGCTCTGGATCAAGAGTTTCTTTTTTTTAAATATATAGAAGTATTTTGGCTTTCCACTTCCTCAAAACAAACTCTGATCATCTTCATTTATAACATGTGTTTAATTAGACATCTTCAGAACAGATTTAAGAAGTTTTTATATGGACCAGAGCTTTCAAAGTACTGAAGGATTTATTTATTTATTTTTAAACTTTTAATGTTTTCTTTTTACAGAGACTGCAATTACGAGGCTTGCAAGAGCAGTACACAAACATCCTCCCCCTCCTGTTGCACCAAGAAATCCAACATGTCTCACTGATGGGAAGAGCAGGTTTTCTCAATTACTCAAGACCAGCATTTTTTTAAAATTGGTTTTAGCCCCTTACTTTAAGATAAATTAGTTTAAGTTCACAACCATCATCACCACCACCCTGCAGTAGTATTGGGGAGCACTAAGTCAGAGGACACATTTAAACCTATGCTTTCCTCAACAGAGTTTAGTGATGAGATGTCCACTCATACTGCTCTGTTACCAGCTTTGAAGTCTTAAAACCAAAACCAGCTGCTGCAGCAAGCCCCATGCCCAATAAAGCAGTGTTCATCTGTTTATACTATCAGTGTCTCTGGAAAGACTGGCAGGCACCTCTTCTGGTGATAGATGCATACTGAAACCTGATCAAGGCTCAGGTTATTTTTCTCCATCCAGCAATGCTGCAAGTCTAGCCAGGCAACAAGCCCCCAGATCTCCATTAGGATGAAGAGAGAAGCAATGAAAGCCCCAATCCCACTGTCATCCCAAGCATTAACAAATCATCCATCTCATCAAGTCAGAGCAAAATTCAAAACAAATTCCATGTGGTCCCCAAACACTGGCCAAACAAGTTTTGTAACACAAATAAATGCACTGTGGTCTGGTGCATCAAAGAGGGAAGCTTCAATTCCAATGTTAACATGAGCTTTAAGGTGCTGTCAAGCTCAGACACAGCTAAACATGAAGCCCCAAAGGGCAAAACGACCACTTTCCACTGACACCTCTCCTTCTATGCTGTCGTAAGGTCATCAGTTGTCTCAACAAAAGAAATCATGAGGCCAACCCTGACAGGTCAGAGGTATAAAGATCTTCCCTTCCATCACAGATGGAGCACCGTTTCTCACAATTACTATTTAACTCTCTAATTCTCCTGCCCCCTCTGTTTTACACCCCATCCCATGACTCAGTGCCTTGACAGTCTGGGTTGTCACACGGAGGATCAGCCCAGCGATGGAGCACCGAAACCAGGGAAATCACTTGAGAAATTCTCTTCATTCACTTGCACGCCTGCTGCTTCCTTCTCTAGAAAAAAACAATGCAAACGTACCTGGGCGGACTGGTCACCAATGTCTGGCACGGCACCATCTGACAGCCGGCACCGGTACTGTCCCCCGCTGCCCCGGTGCTGCTCTTCCCCGTTGCTTTCTGCTTCAGAGGTCTCTGGCTGAGCAACCTCCACCTCCATCGGGGTGCAGTGACCGTTCCCGTGCTCCGAGCCTGGCTTTTCTTTGTTGTCCTTGCTGCCCGGTGTTCTGGTGATGACCCCAAACTTCCTGGTCCTTTTCCCATTTTGGGCAGCTCTGTCACCAGGTTCAGGGCTGGGCTTGGCTTTGGGGTCACAGCTGTTGCTGTTGTTGCCGTTGGAGGGAGGAAGAGGGGCTTTGCGCTTGATGCGGCGCAACATGATCAGGTAGACGAAGCCGCCATTCCAGCACTGCTCGGCCAGGTAACTGCAAGAAAAAAGGGATGCACGGGGATTACCAACTCTTCGTCCCGCAGTGTTCACATCCCGCCTCAGCACCCCAACACGCTGCACCCCGTGATGTTCATGCACCTTCTCAGGCAGCTGATTAGTCAGCGTGTAGATATGTTAGGACATCTCGGTGCGTTGGCAAATGCTCTCTTACTTAGGCATTAGAGGAAAAAAATACCAGGAATAATATTGGGAATAATAACAGCCCTACCAGCCATCCAGGCTGATCCCATCGCGGCGTAATACAACAACTAGTAAATGCCACCAAACAGGTTCCCACCACCTCAACCTCTGGACCTGCAGCACAGCAACTTGGAAAGGTGGAACAAGCAAAGTGAAGCAGAGTGGGGCATTAAAGTAAATAAATATTTTTTAAAATTGAAAATCAGGCAGGCTTCATTTGTGCAGCAGCCCACAGAACATTTGCATCTGAAATGAGCCTCCTTAGTGAAACTAATCTTCTCCTTCAGTGTACATACATGCTTTGAAGGCCTCAGGGAAACAAACAAACAAAAAAAAAAACCAAAAAAAAACAAAAAAAAACCAAAAAAAAACAAAACAGCCACTGGGGTAAGCAGGAGTAGCACCAATGGCCTCAGTACTCAGTACAGCAAAGTGTGGCACTATGAGGCATCCTGGCTCCCATAAAGGGACATGGAAATAAGGTAGGTTTCCTTTACAGCAAGCGTATTCCAATCATAGCAAGAGCCAAGTCATGTCAGCTGTGCAAGGAGCAGTCACCAGGTTCATGTACCAGAGCAAAGCACCACCTCCCCTCTGGACATGCCTTGAAGGAACTGATATTTCTGCTTCAAGCAAATACTCGGTGACCTGATAGAAACTGCACCCATTGATGCAAAAGGGGAATCTAACTTCGTGCCTCTTTTGGGAAAGGATATACCTCAACCCAAATTCTTGAAATATTTGGGTTTTGAGCCAAGGGTGTAACCAACTGAGAGTATAAACAAGCTGGAATTTGTACTTAACAGGTTTCTATGTGCCCTTTCACACTAATTTAAGCCCCAAAACGTATTGCCTTTCTCACTAGTGAAAGCAGCAGGAATTTCCCAGAGCATCAAATAAGCCTTTGCTGCAGCTGCAATGAACTCTACACTAATAAGGAGCAGTTGCTGAACCTACTGCTATCAGAGGAGATGAAAAACCAGGTGTGGAGTGGAACCACAGAAGATCCTAGGAGAAAATAACACAGCATTTGTGGTTGAGAGAGGAGGAGCAACTCAGGAGTCTACCACCCCTTTTTTTTCCTCCCTAGTTCTCTTTCTTAAAAGTTGTTTGGCCTTAAATACAACCCTTCAAACTTATTCCTGCACAGAGGTGACTTAATGGCAAAACAGGAAAAGCGCCTATGATGACCCCTGAAGCAAACTTCTGTACAGAGAGGAAAGCATTCTCAATTACTCAAAGTAATCTGGACCAGCCTGGCAGTGGCTGAAAATAACACCATGGGTGTGTGTTTCTGGCCAGGGACACGAGCTGATAGTTTCAGTCACTTCTTCCCAAAGCTTAGATGTCCCCCGCAGACAATGTCAGCATTCAAATTACTTATATTTAATTAGGAAGACTGATGCCCAAATGAATACGGCAAATACATAATCACAAAAGAAGCCCTGGAGCAACAGAGGGGAGGGACAAGTATGTTGGCTGTGCCAAATTTCCCCAATGAATATAAACCTAATTCCAACACCCTGGACAGTCCACTCAGCAGTTTTCACCAGGCAAGTCTTTTTTTTTTTTTTTTTTCCCCCCGTCTTTTTTTTAAAAACATTAAGAATATTTAAATAAAGCCCTAAAACCATCTTTTTCAAGACGGCTTAAAGCACACAGCCAGCAAGCCCCACTGGCTGGGAAGTCTCTGCAGACAAGGTCAGCTGTCTGAGTGGCCACCAGGTGACACTTGGCTCAGGGAGGTATCCAGGGCTGGCAGGACCCAAAGGGTTAGCCTAAAAAAAATTCCAGAACTAAGATGGAAGTATTTTTGATTATCAAGTTAAAAGAAAAATTCTTTTAATCAACAGAAAAGGGGCAGTTTTCTTCCAGAAACAATATGGGCTGCCTGTTTTTCACATTTATCTTTCAACTCAAATTTCAAGGCAGCCAGTAAGTTGATTAAAATTCATGACTTTTGCTTGCAGCAATACCACTGCACTCTGATCCATCATACATAAGCCTGATAGCATTGCTTCTCCTGGCACATGGAAACAGAAAAGCAGCTCCTCTTCCCATAGTCCTGTGGCTTACATGGGTGCTGCCCACCCTGTTTTTATGCAGATTCAGTTCTGCTTGACATGGTTTTGTGCAGGTGCACATATGTGGGTTTTTTTTAAAACACCGATCTCTATCTCTGAACTAATCACGGATGTATTTTTGAGTGCCAGTAACCAAGTGCATGCATTAATCAACTACTTGATTTAGGAACTAAGGGAAATGAGAGGGAACTTAGCATATGTCCAAATAAAGTAATTTTATAGAGGCAAAACCAATTTACTCTTTCACCTCCACTTGTAGCACATTTATTCTGCTCATAAAGTGTAAAGCTATGACAAGGGAAGAAAGAAGGGAGGGTTTTTTTCTATCCACTGTTCACAGACAACCAACCCTACAGTCTGGAGCAGGGTTACAGTGAGTAGTAATAGATGCAGCTGCACTGAAGTCAGCGGAGCCGTGCTGATTTACTCCATATGTTGAGATGGCCTACATGTTCCAGGCGTGCAGCCTGTAGTAACTCATGGGTTTATGTCTTCCTGAGTACTTCTCAGCAGTTCAAAGCACACAGTAAGTTTCCAGGAAAAAAAGAAGAAATGTCTTCTCTGGGTCAGTGAACACTTTACCTTTGCATGGTAGTAAGTGATTGCACAACACCAGATGATGTCAGGTAATTCTGGACATGGTAAATCCAGCTGGTACCAGTGATGCACTAAGTGGTACCACTATCTGGGAGTCTGTTTCGAACCAAAGACCTGGCATCCTGTGCTGGAAAACCAGCACTGGTATAACACCAAACCCATATAACAAGTCAGGAGACTGATATACCAAGAATTTGTGGTCACTCGCTCTATTGCCCTCCCAAGACAGGGGCTGTTAACCAAGGAACATAAGCCACCTTTAAGTTCTGTGAAGTACATGCTGTCTAATTAGCTGGTTTCCTTTTCCTTTACCATTTCTTCCTGTTTAAGTAAGAAGCCAAAAACCCCCACAGAACCACAGCAAACTCTCAACACTGGACAAGACAGGAAAGGTTGCATTAAACAAGTGAGAACCTTCAGATTTTTAATTACTTTCTATCCATCCAGGGGCATCCCACGTCAGAAGGGAGTAATGAGATGGATTTAATAAAATGTAATTATACAGCCTCTAGACTGCAGAAAACTGCAAAAGCTAGACAGGACCCAAAATCCCATTTCACAGAGGGTTTAATGTGCACAACGCAAACAAGCCTTTTTTTAGGTTTGGTCCCTGTAGAGTACTCAGAGAGATTTCAGCAATCAATACACCAACTGTGTCTCAGGCAGGGCAGGATCAGAGCTGATGAGCACACACAGCTCTCGGCACAGATGTGGGGAATTAGCTGCAACCTCCACATTGTCGCTTAGTTTGAACATAATCTTCAGCTTGGATGGAGAAGGTGCATGGAGCAAAAATATCCCTAATTCAGCTCTGATTGGTCTAAATTTATTGAAAACTGAGACTCTAAAACTTACTGTTTCCCATTTTGGTTTGCAGGGGATGGAGTAGGATTTGGTGACAGTCCTTAGATCTCATACACCATCTAAGAAACCTTGGGCAGTTATTCCTTGGGCAGCCAGCAAATGACAACACATAACAAATTCTATTATCACTGATTTTTAAGAATGCAGAAGATTTTACCAGCTGATCCTACATCTATTGGTATTATTTACCAAAAAATAACCAGGCACACTTTCTGTATCTGACAGTCTTTGCAAGGTAGTGTGAAGTCATCTCTGCACAGCTGGGAGTCACCTCTGATGCTGCAGCATTATCTCCCCAAGCAGAGTCTAAAACATCACTGAAACATTGGTTTGGAAACACTTTCCACTGATGTGTTCAGAAGGAAGGACCACCCGGCTGCTCATGCTGCTTTGATCTCAACCTGGCACCAGCCAGTATAAAACACAGCCCTTAAGCAGTGGGGTAGACTTGTTCTCTGTAGGAGAGAAACCATGAAAAT
The DNA here is from genome assembly GCF_018691265.1 of Tyto alba. Lineage (NCBI taxonomy): Eukaryota > Metazoa > Chordata > Aves > Strigiformes > Tytonidae > Tyto > Tyto alba. Next base: position 15,310,388 of record NW_024881318.1, read on the forward strand.
GTTAATAATCCTTAATACCAGGGGAAAATTATTTCACATTTGAAACAGAGCTGGAAAGTTACCTCTTGCAAAGCTGAACCACAGGTTGGAAAACACAACTGGTGGCTGGTATCAAAGGGCATTTAATACTCTTTTTGTATCAGAGCTATGAAGACATGGACACATCCACTTCCTTCGGAGACTATTTTGAGTTACGCAGCCAAATCCCATTTCTCCTCTACGCAGCTGAACTGATTGCTGTGATCATAAAAACTGATAAACTTGCTGAGTTTATTCCGAGTTCCTTGGCCCATGTGTGAAGTGTCGGACTCAGAAATGGTGTCTTACAGTAAGCTGGTCATTTTTTCATTTTATATATATATGTTTGTGTATGTGCATGTATAAATATAAAGGTTTACAGACTTGACAAGAGCCTTCTGTGACAAGCTCTCTGTCACATCCCATCTCACTTGAACAAATGCAGACGGCCACACTGAGCTACAGAAAAACCAAAGCAGACCCAGCAGCCATAAGAAAGCATCTGGATCCACTTTAGGATCAGAAATATTGAAAAAGTATGTTTATCTTACACTAATAATACTACTTAGCATTTCTCCAGAACCTTTCATCCTGATAGATCAGAAAGTGCTTTGGAAATGATACACACAGAGCATTGCTGACAACTCCCCAGCCAGCCCATCGTGCAGCTTACCAGGGCACAGGGGAAGAAACCTCAGCTGAGACAACGGTTTTCAGAGCTGCTGTCTAGCCCCCACAGGACCTGTAATGGCCTTAGCAGGACAGACAAACCACTGATTTTTATGTTCTTCTCTGAAAGACACTGACATGGTAAAACGTCTTGAAACTCAATCTTCTTCAGGCTGGAAAGATGAAGGACAGTGTGGATCCTTGCAGAACTGAAACCTCCAGCCCCCAGAGGGATTTAAAAGCTAAACTTAACAAACCATCTCTCTATGACACCAGCAAACAAGCTAACTTGCTTTTCAGGTAAAGCAGGACAAATTAATGACTAACAGATAGTGACTAATGGAAGGGCACATGGCTCCTCATGAAACCCTCACCTCACTGCCCTCGCCATGCAAGAACACTCAGCCCACTGATTTTAGTAAGCACCAGAAGGTACTTTTCACAGATTGCTGTGTCTTTGGGCAGGAGTCAAATCTGCCTTAATGCATGCAGGCAAAAGAAAACACTGAGCTGCAAAGTCTCAGGCAAACCTTACTGCAGCCAAGCCTGCAAGAGGTTTCAACTCCTTGGGACTGCAGGGACATCCCATAGCCAGTCCTCTCCTCTGCCTCCCTGGAGGACTAAGCTCTCCAATCACAGTTTATCTCAGCAGAAGGCAATGGCACTGGTAAACCCAGCTGCTACTTCAACATACCCTTGTGGGCACGGAGCTACAGCACACCAGGAATGAGCTTGATCCAGCATCTCATCAATGACAAGCCCTTTCCTGCCCCAGGCTTTGCAGGTGATGGTACATGCAAGGAACAGGATGTTCTCTGCCTGCCTTAATAAACAGGAGAAAGGGAAAAATAAAAGTCACTCATGGAGCTGAGACTAATAACACCCAGACAGCGCATTCAAATAGCCCTGGCAAAAGGGCTCCCATCTCTCTTTCAAGGATGAGCAACCCCCAGCCCTCAGCTTGTGGCCAAGATTAAGCAGCACCTCCCAGAATCTCACAGAGGCTGTGGCTCTCTACACCGTACTGGGTTTTTCTCAGGATAGCCAAACTGGTGGCTTTCTGGAGAACAAAACTCTGAATCCAGTTTTTTTTCTCTATGCCATATTTTTCACTATTAAATGTACAGCAAGGAATGCAACTAGACCTACTGAAATCTTGCAGGAAAAATTAATTTGGAAGTTAAATTTCAGTGTATATTTCTGTGGCCTTTTATAAGCCACTACAAGCATGTTTGGTGCTTACTAGTCCCAATCTTCCACTGGACTAAAACTGTCTGTACCTTCGAGCATCCCACTGTTTGTTCTCACCTTGGAGATGCTTGAGCTGCTTGCAGGCTGGCTGCTGTCAGTCTGTACAACACAACACAACACCAACATCTCAGAGAAGCAATGGTAGCAACAAACAGATGGGACAAGGTCTGATTCTCACTGTTCATTTTGAGAAACCAAACCAACAAGAGTTTAAAACCAGCAGGAACAAATGCTTCAGTGCTGAAGTCTGCGAGAGCCTCTGGGCAAACACACCTCTGTAAAGGCTGGCAGCAGGCACTGGGCAAGACCTCTTTGCCCATCGTGAAATCCTGAACTCTCAGGAAAGGTGAAAAGGGAATGGAGGAAGGATTGCTGCTGTGTTTTTGCAGATTCACTGCCTGCCTGTGGCTTTTGCCGGGAGATGAGATTCAGCTCAGCCTTGCGACACAGGGCTATGACTAAAGCCTGGTGGGACACCTCACTCTACCTTGGTATCGATGCAATGATACAGCTTTGAATTGGAGAGAACTGAATTCCTTTCCCCCTGCTGCATTAAAGATCCCTTGCAGCACCCCAGGCAAGTCTTTCCATGAAAAAGTAGGGCCAACAACACATCTTATCCCACAAAGTTGCTCTAAGGTCTAAGGTGGTGAAGCCACTGGCTTTAAGTATTTCAGTTTCACAAACACCTTACATCTGGGATCAGCCAACACCAAACACCACCACAGCATTCCTCCCACCCCACATCCTGCTCAGGTGCTGGCACAGTCATTTGAGCAACAGCACAAATGAACCCAGTGAGGGAACCAATCCAGCTTTAAACTAACCCAGCCAAAGCAAACTTCCAAAAACTCAGACCTCAAGATGGGGAGTTTAAACCCAGCCCCATGCTCTGGTCCGGTCGCAGCGGTGCAGAGGCAGGGACAGGAGGAGAGGTGGGCAGGGTATGGCTGAGAGACCCCTGCGGCCGCGGCCCTAGGGCAGGGAGTTGCACACATGGTGCACGCAGAAGTACTGGCTGGCTTTGGCTGGATGGCATTCACCCCTACAGTTTCTAAAACTGAAAGGATAGGCATCCTCACAGCAGACAACGAAGCCCAGCTGAATCACATCCCCACCACAGGTGTCAAAGAAGACAGACTAGATCACTGCAATTACACTGGTACAGCACAAAAAAATGCATTTCTGCCCTGCATGTTGTAGATGTGCCTCACAAACACGTCTGGGGCTTTGGGAGAGTGGCAAGCAGAGCAGGGACCTCCAAAACACCCAGCACATAGATGAAGGATGTGAATAGCTACAGTGAGCCCTCTCCCCTCCCAGAACAAACATCTGAAGAGGATGACTTGAGGAGCTGCACAGCTGCTCCACACCTAAGGAACCACCTGAGCTCTGACAGACATCCTAAACCTAACAGATTATGCAACTGCAGTCGTCATAAAATCCTTTGGGATTTGCTGATTTACTGGCTGTGCTAGCAGAATAGAGCAGTGACACTGCATTTAGACTGCAGAGATTTTGGACTCGAGCGTTACAAAGAACCTGATCTTACTAAAAATGCAACTCCCACAGCTGCATCATAAAGTCCCAAGGGACAGACAGACATGGTGATTTTTGAGTTTGGGTCCTAGAGACAGACTAATGTGTATTAAGAAGACAAATTCTATTTGTTCCTTGGTTAGCAGCAAAGTGTACAAACAAAAGCAGTCTAATCCAGTCAAACCGTCACGTCATTGAATGCTCCAATTTGTTAGTTCAGAGCTTTGCTGCAAACAGACATTTAGCTGGATACATGGCCACACTCACAAATATAATTTCCAGTTACAAGAAAACTGAGCAATTTAAAATGACTAGTTATCAGTTTAAAAATGATAAATAGTAGGTTTCTACCTTTACTGCAACAGGCCAAAATGATGCCAAGTTACAACTGGGCATTAGCACCTGCAATTACTCCCTGATCCAAGCAGTGTTACTGGTGTTCAGATGTGGTCTCTCCCGCCATGATCATTTCCCACCCTTCTGAAGACACGCTCCTGTAGCTCCAGGTGATACAAGCACAGGCTTTTTGTTTGGTGTCCTATACAATTGCTCTTCATTGCCAATTAGTCTCTATGCAATTGCTCTCTTCTTGAGGACTTGGAGGCAGGTCAAGTTTTACACCTCTTCTATGTTTTTGCCAAAGGCAGCATCAATTAGTCTTCCTCTTGGAGCCCAGAGGTGGACGTGCCCTCCCCTGGAGGACAGGGCAAGGCTAGACACACTTAGTTGCTTTATGCCTCTTGGCATTCACAGGGGTGAATTACCAGAGTCATGCTCCTAATCCACATCCATATTGAAACACCTCCACTATCAACAATGGAGAAACTTTCCTCTTACTCCATTTTTACCAAATATATCTCCCAAAATGTCTTGATTTCAGTTTGCCTGCCCTCCTTAAGCAAGGCTTTACTGGACTCGAATGTGGCATGAGGTGATTATTCTTCAGCCTTGTTACTGCAGGATAGATGGAGGGGAAAAAATGCCCCAAAACTGCAAATGAAGGGGGATGTTCAAGCTCCAGGGAGACTGCTAGCCACTGTCGCTCCCAATGCCCTCATGATCAAGGGCTGCCATCAACAAGGTCTAGTGTACCACTTCAGTACAAATCAAAAGCAGTTTTGAAGCAGATTTCATTTTCCATATTACTGTGCTTTGGTTTGCATGCCTGGGCAGTCTCCAAGCTCTCATCAGGTTCTTCTCAGATGAAATTCAGTGGCAGATGTGTGCCAGAAGCACAGTTAACACACTCCAGTTTCTGTGCTGTACGCTCCAGCTGAGTGCCCATTAGCGTCTTGTCCACAGGACTGCACTACAGCTAATCCAAAGTAACCTCAAAAATAACATAGTGTGGCGGTCAGGTCTCGGCTCAATTTCATCCTACAGATCCTCTCCCCTTTGGGCTACACTACTGCCTAATGCAGACATGGGGTGATTGCTCCATGCCCCTAATGAGAATATACTTCAATGTATTCATCAAGTTTAAAAAGACCAGGGCTATCATCTATTAGGTCCATGCATGATTTCCTGCTTTACAAGAAGTGCAAGGACCCAGACAGACAAGACTTGCTCACAGGCATGCCCAGCACACACACTGGAATATAAATAAGTTCCTGTTTACTTTTTGCTGTAGTTGCTGTAAGTTACAGAGCAGTGCTCAAAGTGTTTTCACTGATGCTGTTAATTGCAGAGATGCAGCTTGTTATCATTAGTTCAGACACTTGGCTTTTTAAAAAACAATACTTCCAAATTAGACAACAAATCTCAGAAATATGAATCAAGAGGTACTGGAGCTTTGACTGCCAAACTGAGAGAATATGTCAAAATAAAGATTTTATTTCACTGCAGATTGATTTGCATTGAGTGCTGTCTGTTTGAAAATCTTCAGCCTTGCATGGTAGCAACTTTCCTTCTCTGCACAGTTTCTCCAGAGGTACAAGACTTGCTCCACATTGGAAAGCCCAAACAAGTTCACATTTGCAAAACATGAAATAAATCATCCAACTGGAAAGCACATGTGCCTCACATGAAGAACCAAGGAAGGGGTCAAAAGCCATCTGTGTGTGAACCACGTACAAAGTATATACAGTGTGTAATGCTTGTCCCACTTCACCCAGAGTGCCCAAATCTTGTCACTGTGTTTCACACCTTGCCACCCTATTTCCAGAGCTCTCCACTTTTCATCCAGGCTATTTTAGGATCACCCCTCTAAAACAACTTCTAAACATACAGCTCACATCCTTCCCTCTTCCTCCCTGCAAATCTGTTATCTAATTTTGCCCCCGGTTTGCAATCACACCAGGCAGCAGTGACAGCCGGGAGTAGGTTTAACCTGAGAGTAATGGTTTGTACTCAAAATTGAATGAGAAGTTCAGCATGGGAGATATTCTTTATCATAATCCAGGATTTTTGCCCAGACACAGTACCCCAGGGAGGCTGCCACAAAAAATTCCACAGGTGAATGTGACGAGCCCCTGGAACAAAGCCTGCTGGTGGGAGGTCTGCGAGCCCACCGGGGCTGGATGGTGCCCCCAGCAAACACTGGTACAGCAGCACAGGGCAGAGCTAGTGGCAGGCCCAGGCTATTCCTGGGTGGTGAGGTCACCCCTCAGGTTAAAAATATTCCCATTTTTCCCTATGCAGAAATTACCACAAATGCTCAAAAGGGAGGAGAAAAAAAACACATCCCAAAGAGCTTTTATTCCAGCAGCATAGTTTTACAATGGTATTTCAAATGGGGGAAAAAAAAAAAAATAAAAATCTCTGCAACATTGTTTTGGCAAACCACATTCTTTAGGTTTCAACATTAGTTGTAATTCCCAAAGTACCTCTTTCCACTGAGAAGTGGAGGTTTTGGATATCTGCGAGCAATGAAAGGGAGAGCCAGAAAATTTAATCAAGTCTATTTTACAGCAGGAAGTGGTATGTTGGGGTAGGAGAGACTTATTTCCAATGCTTTTGCAAGCTTATTTGAGCTCCTGAGAGGAGCCCTATTAACAGAGAGAGGCCAGGCTTCAAATAACACCGCAACTGCTAGGGGGCAGATATGGAAGGAACAAATTCATGGCTCTGGGATTTATTTGAAGGGGCCAATTTTAGCAGCAAGGGCTATTTGCCTTCAAAAGACCACTCGGTTTTGGGCATTTTCCAGGATTCTTCCTAATAGTGAAAACAGTAGCTACTTCATCAGCTGTTCCCTCCTTATCAAGGGGGAGCAACACCTGTCATTCAGCATCCTCAGATCTTGTGATTTGACCACAAAGCTCACAAAGCCAGAAACATGGTATTTGAGATGAGAAATTCAGTTCTCTACTAACAGCAAAAAAGAAACCCTAACCCTCTGTCAGAGCAGGGAAAAAGCCTCAAAGTGTGATCTGACTATGCCATAAAAAGCCTTTAAAAAAAAAAAAAACTTACTAAAGGGGAAAAAGAGCCTAAACTCGTACACACAAATGCACCCCCACGTATGTTACTTCTTGTGACTTTAGGGTGGATTTCAGGCTGCAGGAGGCCTGAGGATGAAGGGAAAAGGAGCAAATTTCCCACAACCGTGCTCATCACGGCGAGGCCCTCAACACGCGATGCTGTTACCCATCATGGTGCTTGTGGACTGCATCAGTCCAAGCCCACCCTCCCCTTCCAGCGAGCCCATCAGTGCTTCATTCCACTTGGAGCCACTCTCGCAAAGGACATTTTTGTCTTTGGAGGACCATTGCCTGCAGGGACAGGAGGTTTATTTAGCTATTTAACATCGCTACTTTGTTCTTGGCTGTGACGACAGGCTGCACATACAGTAAATCCTGGGGATGAACTGCTTTCGGCTCCAACTATGGGCTTGCTGAACCGTGCTTCCTCTGCATGCTGTGACAGGTTTCTAACCATAATAATCCCTCACAAAGCACGGTCTCTCTTGCTCAACAGTTTCCGTCAGTCATACCAAACCCTTTCTCTGCCACTGCCCAAATATACCTTTGATATTCCTGACATTTGGCCAGAATAAAGAACTCACCTTCTCTAAAACAAGAAAACCATGCCGATACTCATTCAGTTTTACAATTCCCCATGAGCACAGACATTTCCCATCCTAGCTCCCTAGTGAGAGGGCTGGGGTTATTTTTGCCCAGGCAAGTGCATTGCTCTAAATTCAAACGCTTCAGTCACAGATGCTCAGGATTCCCAGGCGGAGGCAGATCACCAGCGAAACAAAAACTACCAACTTGCTGAGGCTGGCACCAACCCAGGTGGAGAAAATCACCCCTGCCTGGGCAACAACCACCCCCAGGATGACACCCCAACTGACACTGCGTGCCCCCAAACCCCATCACTCAAGTAAATTTAGGAACTACAGACAGGAATCTGCAACAAAACAGTTTGCAAAGGCAGGAGTTGGACAATGCCAGATATACACGTGCCTGTCTGTAATATGTTTGCCTCCTTCCTTGAATGCTCACATTATAAACCAGCTTCTAATTACATCCTCACTTTCTGTTTTTACCACTGTGAGTTTGGACAAGGCCAAAAGGGAGAAGAATTAACAAACACACATGGCAGCAACCATAAACATTTCCTAACTTTCACTTGATTTTGCAACACAAACAAGACAGACATGCCTTCCTCAGAGGGCCAATGGATTAGTATTTGCAGATGATTTAAACTTCCTAACCAGCACTCTGCACACTATGAAGTTCCTAGATTTAACACAGATTTTGCAGCCTGCTTTAACCACTTTGACAGCTACAAATATATGGGCATCCCTCTGGCTGGCTACGATGGGGGCTGCAACCCCAGAAACTGCCTTGGATAGGCAGGACAGGCCCCAGCAGCCTCCCCAAAAGCAAACACTATTTTTACAGTCAGGTGAGTGAATGGGACTCTGCCTTCTGCATCTGTTCACATAACCAACTCTTCCCAGCAGCAAATCAGCCCCTTTCAAGATGCTGCTGCAGCCAAAATGCATCAGGATTTGACCCAAATTGCAACTTCATTAAATGTCAGATGTAAGAGATTTTCAATCTAACATGGGACATCACAGCTGAGGGAAAATATATACTATTTTTTTTTTTTAATTAAAAAACAAATAAAGATTGCAAGCTCTCACCCTCCATCCCATGTTGGGATACCACCCCACAATGTTTCTGCCTAAGGACATCCCTGGGACCCCTCACACCACCATCACACCACAACAACAGTGAGGGTTTTTAATTGATTCTTCTTCCCCACAGGCTGAGGAAAGAGCTTCCTGCAGCCCTGACCCAGCCACTGAACAGGGATTGATGCTGCCACCCAAAAGGTGACTGTGGGTATCCCAGGCCAGTGACCAGTCAGGACTGAACCTGTTAACACAGAATCAGGCAAGGGCACACATCACCACACCCAGCCCTGGTTCAGAGGAGTCCCCAGCACAAATATTGGGGTACCCTCCTGCCTGAGGTCAGATGGTCCCGCAGGAAGGGCATGTTGGGGAAAGGATGTTACCCCATCACACAGAATTACACAGCCCCTCAGGGTTGCTGCCCAACAGCTTCCAGCTTGCAGGAAACTCTTGGTGCCATGGCCCCAGGGGCTTTTCAGGTGAAAACACCCCCTGGAGCAAAGCAGTGTCCCAGCAAAGAGCCGTGCCAGGTGGTGAGGAGGTGTAGCACCATCCCAGCTCACCTTGCATGGTGCAGAAGAGAGGATGGCCATGGGCACCCCTTCCCCTCCGCCTGACAGCCCCGGAGCTATGAAGGGTCTGCTTACTGCTGGGGCACTGCCAGCACAGGAGAAAGACAGAAGCAGGGGAATTACGCACACATTGCTCTGCACTGTGGCTGTATTCCCAATACATCAACCATCAACTTGACTTCCCAGAGTGGCACAAAATATGGAACAATTGTTGATTTTCTTTTCCCCTTTATCTTTTTTTAAATTTTTATTTTTAGGATACACCCAGAAATCTCCAGCTCTGGCATGAGACAGAGCAGCACCACGTCACAAGAAATCCCCTTTAAGCCTTTTGATGACTTTCATCTATTATTCACTTGCTGCAAATCCTTGCCATTAACAAACTGCACTAAGGGAATCCGAACTTTCAAAGCCACAAATCTCCTAATAACTATGGCTGCTTTATACATGCTTCAGGATTAGCCATGTCATCTGGTTAGAAACTCAAAGCTGCTCTTCATTATTGGATTGAACCTGCCTGCAAACAGAGGAGAGATTGATAATACTGCCACTGATTTCAATGGTGCAGGAGCATTCATTACATGACATCCTCCTCCCGGACACATCAAACCCAGTGGCACAAATTTATGCTGTGCTACTGTGCCAAAGACCCAGAAACCTCCTTTGAGCACACTAACACCAATGCTAGCAGACAGCGTTGGAGTAAATTTGCCTGCAAGCATGCTCGGGCTTCACACTGTCTCCTAGCATGCAAACCAAACGCAGTTTTACAACTAGCTGCTCTGTAAATTAAGAGTGCCTTTAGTTGCTTTGAAAAATAAGAGCGTACTTAGTCAGTACATCAGCTTCTTCAAAGAGCCTTCAAACTAATTAGCCATACTGAGTTACTATTAAAATACAGAGCTTACATGCAATACTCTTGACAATAACAGAACTGGTGCTTCGGTACCAAAGCTATAGAATTAGCACAAACTTCATCAGATGCATTTTCCTATAGGCTCCAAATTATATTTCAAACTGAGTATTTTCCCTTCCTGCAGTGGATGTGGGAATTCACTTAATTCATTTGCAAGTTCAAAGCAATAATAATTTTTAGCCCACGTGCAGCTCAAGAGTTTGAATATTTAACAGTAAGAGATAGCACAAAAGGATAGAAGACAGACACACAAAAGAAGAGACTGAAAACAAAAACAAAATCTGCAGTAAAAAAATAAAGAAAGTAAAAAAAAACAGTTGGTGTACTACAGATGAGCTGTACAGCTCTTCCAGATCAACTTTTACAGGACAGGGATCGGGGGGGGGGGGGGGGGGTTCTTAATTTAATGCCAAGGGCACACTAGCCAGAGGCAAAGACTCCCTCATAGATGCAGATAGGCTGACAAGCAAAACAAAGTTTACAAACCCCTACAAGATATGCAAAGCCCAGAGAAGCAGATTGCAAGCCTCACAAATTTCAATTCCAAGAGTTTCTACCCATCCCTGCTTCTTACAGAGCGCATTTATTTGGCAGATAAGCTACTTTAAAAAAAAAAAAAAAAAATCAAAGGCAACAGCATCATAGGAAAAGAAATTTCCTTTCCCCTTCTGACTTGCATTCATCTGCTTTACGTGCAGGTTTACTTACAGCAGAGACCAGCAGGTATGCATCCAAGGACTCAGCGCTGCTCACACTTCCTCCAACCTGGCTCCCTCTTCCTCTCCTGCTCCACCGCCTGCCCCACCCACAGCACCCCAGCTCTTCCACCAGCTTTTCCAGCTCACTTCCCTCCCCAAGGGAATCTGCATGTCTTGCTCCAAAGGTGTTACAAATCATGTTCCTGAATTTCAGAGCAGAACCTGGCAGCAACTGCAGGAAAAAAAGATGCAAGTCCCAACAGAGGGAGGAAACTAAAAATTCCCATTACAAATCATCGCATCTACTTCATGATAAGCTTATAACATGTCATATAGCTAATTTCCTTCCCTCCCCTTGCTAAACTTTCACTGAAAGTATTGATTGGACTTGTCAGCATGTTCTCACATAAGACTGAATTCAATTAAACGAAACACAACCAACACGATAGCAGGTATTGGATGTCTGCTTAAAAATAACAAGTCATAGCATGCGCAGGCAGTCAGTATAACCCGATAGGAGGATGCTCCATAATGTATTTTGTAACTGCTATCTGCACAGAAAGCCAGAAGCAGACTTTAACCAGCAACTGTCTTCAAGCAGCAGGACAGCAACAGAGCACAACTACTGAATCCTATTTCACACACTGGATAAGAGTTTAATCTGAGTAGCAGCCACACAAATCCAGAGGGGCTCTATTAAAAACCAGTGCAGTGACTCAACCCATGGAGAGAAACATAAATTCAGACTCTGGGCATCTATATTTTCCATAAGAAAGCTTTTTGTTTAGCAACAAGAATTTCTTTGTTGGACAAGTGGGGGGCTGGATCACATCTCTGTAGCAGGATGTTTCTGCTCCTCTAGCAACACAGAAGGGCACTGGACAGCCCACAGGCAGTGCCAGAGAACTATTAGCTGTACATCTGTATGCCAAGCAACTCTGCCATGGGCACTTTAATGTAGTGCTATTTTCCATCTTCCCAAAACAGCCATTACAATCCTACAGCAGCCCTAAAGCTGTCGTAATCCAGCCAAATCTCCAGCAGCAAAACTTTTGACAACCCCTTACCCTCCCCAGAAATCAACAGGCACTTTGCCACTTGCCCCACAAGACTGGGACTTCCTTCCCGGAGTGCTGTGATGGCTCAGAGCCACGGCTGCTCCTTCACAGCCCTTTGGGAAGCTTTGCCAAGATGACCACAGGGTCTTTTTTCGGACACATACTGCTCTTCACTGGGAGGCACAAGACTGTCCTCACTGCCAGACAGGACAGGAGCTCTCAACCCCAACACCCAGCACAGCAACAACTGCCCTTAGGAACTCCCAGCTTCCACTTAATTCTTGCTAAATACAAATGTTCTGCAGCAAGAAGGTTTGTGGTTTTCCTTTTTCCCCCCCAAAAAGTGAAGCAATTCAGCATAATAGCAACTTTTTCAAAGACAGAAATATGTCACCCTCCAACCCTACCTAGAAGCCTTTGTGTTCAAAAATAGAGCAAATTTGTGGATTCTATTTGCTGGCATTTACTCAGATAAGAAGCATCAAAACACAGAGTCTCCATTTGCTGTGTTCATGGAAGTCACACACAGGAGATAATCTCAACAAATTGCCACCGAGCACAATAACAGACACTTCAGTAGCCACATGCACCCCAGAAACAAAAGACCCACATCCATCTTAATTACCATCATGCCTCGTTTCCATGACAATGATGACACCCCCACGCCCCCCATTATGCATTAGGACTGAAGTATTAAAAGCAGAAAAATACCAAAACCCCAGGACAGACACCTGTTGATCGTCTCCTTTTTATTTAGTGCTATCTTGATGCTGAGGCACTATTAGCAGCTTCATCTGTTATATGCAAAACCTTAAAATTAGCCTGCTACAGCCTTTATTCTGAAATATGGTAGCATTTACTCTCCCATGAACAATTTTTCTTTGGCTGGGATATTTGCTCTCACACCGATCAAATATATGCACATAGAGATACAATGCATAAACTCTCCTCATATGGATGCCATATAAGTACCATCTGTTTTAAGCATCAGACAGGGATGAAGTCATAAACATGACTGAGATACTACAGCGCCCACACATATGTAACATATATTAGAAGCAAATGCTATGTAATATTAATGGACAAAATTCTGCAATGTGCTGGGGGACTGGTTTTGGTTACCAGTTTGGGTGCCAGGTCAGTCTGGTGTCTGGAGATGCTTAACAGAATAGCTTTTAAAATCTAAGATACTAGAGAATGTAAGACTTGGTATTTAATGCAGGACAACGATATAGATATTAATAAAATTTATAGGATAGTTAAAAATCCAACAAAATTATTATCATATTCCAAAAGTTTAATTAAATCTGTTGTACCCTACTGAATTTTGCACCTATACCTTACATACATAAAACATGTATGCTCCATGCAATAAAACACAAAGCTTTCTATCACCTCAATGGGACCGAGACAGTACCAGATTCGTCATCTCATCATGCTGCTTGCAAACCTGTGTTTCATTTGACCAAGCAGAATTGCCCTGCTAATGCAGTTACTGTATTTTTCACGCAAGACACTACATGTTCCCAAAAACAGAGCTCGCCTAAGTTGCCTGTGTCACCAGAAGGCAAGAGGGGACAAGGGGCAGCACTGTCCTCACAAAGCCCTCCTTGTAGCGACTAAAGCCCCTCCCTTTGGGGAAGTTTTTGGCAAGGACCCGATAGAAATGTGCTGGCAAACAGCAGAGGAAGATGTTATCAGCTCTCCATATGTTCCTGACCCTTGAAATTCCCAAGGTATCTTCTAGTTTAGAGGTTACTTTTCTTCTTCCAATGTTCTTCCCCTCAATCTCCTCAGTATTTTCACATTTTTTTGCAAGGGAAGAGACGTACAAGTTCTTCTATTTTTCCTAAATACATAAGAGGACATCAGGGAAGCAAGGCAGCTCCTTCTTCAAGCAAGGAGAACACAAAGCCAAAGCATAAATCCAACTATTTGATCAATACTCTGATTTAATTAGCTTTGGACCATGCTCAAAGCTGATGCCTTAGAAGAGTTGCCACTGGCAAAATTCAGTTTGCAAGAGGGATTACTTTCACCATCTGAGAAATAAAAGACATAAACCCTGAAGGGGCTGAAGACGAATTTACCACCCAGAGAGACTTGCCTTCAGTAAAGCAATGGTTGGATCACTTACCTAATAGTTGAACTCCTATCAAGAAAACAGCTATCGCACCAAATTTATTGATATATTTTGTGCCATTTTGATATCATGTTTCAACTTAATTAATACATTCTTCTTAATTTCCTTCCATACCCTCCTAAGTCAGTTCTTTGGATAGGAAGACAGAGATGAGGCCTCAGCAGTACTGCCAGTAGCCCCCAGCATAAACTTCCAGCTCTCTCTGAAATGGGTCACAAAAGCCATTTGCTGCACATAAAAGCTTGTCACCTCCTCCAGTTTATTAAATTCTATCTAAAAATCAAGATCTCTAAGCATATATATGAAACAAACCTGCTAACAGAACACACAAATATCTCATTAATATCTACCATACTTTAAGGTCTATTTACCCTCGCCAATATACATATATTAATCCTAATGTACTGGATCTGAACCAGATACTAAAAGCCAGGACATGAGGCTTGAAGTAGCAGTCTGGATACAAGTCCAAACTTGGCAGTTTAGACTCATATATAATCATCATTACTCAAACTCGATGAAGGGAGGGCAGACCCTAAATCCATATTAGATTTACTGACTTAATAATTTACTTGGTTTCCTAATTTCTTTAGTACATTTACTGACCCGATCACAAAGGATTTGAAAAGGAGGTCCTTAACCCATGGAAACAAAGACTGCAGTTGAACACTTTGCTCTATATCATCAATGACACCTCCAAGAGGGGTCAACCACCTCTGCAGACTCACGTGCCAGACCCTGCATTCCATTCCTAAACAAGTGGTGAAGCCTGCAGTGGAAACTCAGTGGAGGTTAGGAGTTGACAAGGGTCTCCCCACTCATCCTCTCATACCCTGTTATATACTCCTCAGTCTCTGCTAACACATCCTTGGTAGCCACATCACAGAGGTTTCTCACTGCTGGTCAAAAACACTTAACAAGTTCAATGTGAAATAAATTAGTCCAAATTATGACCTCACAGCATCAACGGTGAATTAATCTCTTACACCAAAGCGGTGCATGGAGGATACAGCTGTAAAACCAGAGCCTCTCCAAGCACTTGGTGCTAGAGTCCCCCACTGCAGACACTGAGGGCAAGCCCAGCTTTTGGACATGCTCTACCCTGAACACTCTGCATCCCTGAAATTCAGCTCCATCTTCCATCTTCGACACCATCTGAGGAGCACCAGGAGCAGGACCCACAGCTCCCAGCACCCAGGGCTACCCTTTAATCCCTTCATAGGAAGGCAAGCAAGGTCTGAGTATAGCACTGTGAAGGGCTCTGGTCTCAAAGGGTCACCGTAGAGATGTGACACAAAAAATGTAGGACTCCTGCAGCTCGGCTGGGGTCCTGACCACCAGCCCTGCTCCTGTGTGAGCAATGGGAAAAACCCCAGATCCCACATGCTACATGAAGTGTTACTGAACGTATCTGCCAGTTTTGCTCAGACCAACCTTTCTGGTGTTTGGAAAACAAAAGATCTTGAACATGGGCAGATCATCTGACCAGTGCTGATATATGTAAAGCTGTGGATCAACCAGGTTCTGCCATCACCAAAGCCAGTACCAACACCAGGAGAGCTCTGCAAAGCAGCCAACACTGACTGCAGGCAGGAGACCCACCATGCCCACTGCTGCCTCAACATGCCTGTACAAGAGGCCATTAGGAAAGAATTGATCACCTTTTATTTTCAGGTTCACACACCATCTTTACTTCCAAGCAAGTGGTAAGAACAAGCTATGACTATGCAAAAGGCCAAAAGAGGAAAGAAAAAAGAAAAAAAAAAAAAAGACACATGCTCCCTGGTAATCAAATAAAGGTACTAAAAACAATACCTGATTCATAAAGAGAGACACGTGACCATCTGGGGGGAGGGAAATAACAGCCACCCTCTGAAGTCCAGAGAATGTGGGAAAAGCCAAATATTTCAAACTTGTCTAGCACATAAGAATTGTTTTTTTCCACTTTAAACACAGCATTGCTTTCACCACCAATGTGACCAGCAGTTACAAAAGGAGAAATCTCAACAGCAAAATGCTGAACTATGCCATGTCAAAAGGCTGCTGTCCCACGCCAGCAATACACAGGGCTGGACTGTACTGCCTGTTCCCATTCACAGCCACTGTTTGCAAGACATAACAAAAGTCATGTCCTGACCGTGTATGCAGAGAGAGAGACAACAGCACTCAAAAACATGCGTAAAGCTTTTTAGTGAGATTTCTGGTTGGGATCTGATCATCTAATCCACCCCTTAAAGCCAGGCTTTAACCAACTGCACAGTTTGTTGGCATACAACCATTTTAGTACTAACCCTTTAAATTATCCATCTGAGCACACTTGCTGCATCCTCCTCTCCCCCCACTCCCAGGCAGAAGGGCCCTGACCCCATGCTCTGCCTCATATGTGTACACAACATCAAAACATTTTGGTATAAGGTATCATGCCTGTATGGGAATCAGCAGAAACTGCCCTCAGCTGATCTGTTGAGGCTTTTTCCTGGGTCTGTTTCTACTTGGCCTCTTCACAGCCTTGTTAGTGGCCAAGAAAGCTGCCTGCCAATAGCAGCTGGGCACAATGAGTCAGGGCACATGAATGTATTTTAACTAACCCCTTTCCACCTGTGTGCTGGGAGTACTGGCTGCTCAGCTGAACACAGCTGGGATTAGCTCGCCCCTATGGAAGAAAGCTCAGGCATTCTCACCATGGCCAAACCTTCTCAATTCTCAACAACCTTCAGCAGGGTCAAAAAAAAAAAAAAAAAAAAGAATAAAAATAAGGACAGAAAAGCCCCAAACATAAAGTAGACCTTCCAAATGACTGACAAAGAAACACAGCCATCAGAGCACAAAATGTGTTGTGATAGCACAATGCATAGCATAATACGATATAAATCGAGCACACACCAGAGCCTTAGCCGGCTTTACGCTTTGCAGAGCCCACAGTTTTTGAATTCCATAAAATAATAAGCACCCTGACATTAATGCAGTCATCAATGCTAAATAAAGCCAAGCACAGTTGTGCTCCTTTGATCAGTCTTTTTCATACAAGCAGTATAAATAGTATGGCTGGTTTTCCATATCTTATGAGGCTTTTACATTTGGAAAGTGTTACATGAACACACCAGGAAAATAAGTAGTGTTTTGTTTCTTTTTCCTTTGGGGCTTTTTTTTTTTTTGTTGTTGTTTTTCAAACTGTAGAGAGAAAAGTTAAACAATCGACTCCCAATAATCCAAACAATGTGTTTACATAAGGCTTTATAAAATGAAAAAGCAAGTTACTCCACATTCAGATATTCTGTGCTCCTGCCAAGTGTCTCAGCAGACTAACATCCTCAGAGACACAGACTCATGCTATAATGTTTCTGTCCAAAGCATTTGAATTTTAAAAGCCGAATACAAAGGAAAAAAACCACAGCTGGATGCACAGCAGCGATCCCTGGTCAGAAGCAAAACTCTGGGTTCAGGTTTGCTCGGGTCAACATCGCTGCTTCCTTGCCAGCAGCATGAAGGGAGGTATCAACTGAACTATTCCTGCATCTTCAAAGATTTTAGCAACCTGCTCTGTTACCTGGCCCATGCAAACTCAGAGAGCATCCCGCAGGTCCTGCCTGCTCTCAGCGAGGCAAGACTTCCACTCTCGCCTGGTTCCCTGGCTATGCTCAGCTCAACCTCTGCAAACTCCCAGAAACTCTGGCTTCTTCAGAAATACCAATGCCTGCCAATGCCAGCCAGCTCAGGTCCTTATTAGTCTTTCCACAGGTTTTCACCATCCCCCAGTAATTCAATCAGCATTAGAAAAAAAAAAAAATTAGCAAAGCATCAGCTTCTAGTTTTGCATCTCAAAACTAGACTTACACGTGTGTGTGTTTTACACCAGGGGTTATCACTCAGGCTCACACATGCTATGCAGTAGTCTGACCCAGCTTTATCTCATTAAACCCATTTCTGCCAATTAGTGAAAAAACATTTTATTTTGTAACAATGAATATTTACATCCATTACCCTTCCAGATCACAACGCTCTACAGGCATCCTTAAATCCTCATGTCCCAAGGCACACACACTCCTAAAAGAAGCTGCTTTCATTAAGGTGGTATTTTGAAATCCTACCATAAACAGAAATCAAATTTAATCACAAAATGGAGATGTTTTACAGTTACCATGACTAAACACATCAGCCCTTATCAGGGAGTATTGGAGCAGCTAACACTACTTCATATTTTGATCCAAACCAAACACAGGCTACTCATGACAGAGAGACCCAAAGGAGCGCAGCAGTGAAAAATTCTCAGGTGCCTCAATAGGCCTGAACAGGGCAAGGAAATAAATCTGGGTTTCCCCTGTATTACCTGAGCACCCTGCTACTTGGAGAGCATCTTACAGCACACCAAGTTCCATGCATGGGAGCAAAGAAATGGCCTGAAATGAGCATCTGAGACCCTTCCCAACCCAACAGATTAGGTCAGCATTGGGGGAATATGGAGAGAAAGACATTATTTCTCCTTATTTTTCAAATTTCTCCATGTTTCCATATTCTCCATCTCATTCTCCCATTTCTCCCTCCCAGCCACAAGTCCCCTGTCCCCAGAACCCTTCCTGAAGCAGCCTGACCTCCACTCCAGCTGTGAAAAATACCTCCAAGACTCAGAAAGGATGGAAGGAGAGACCTTTCTGCATAGAGTGTGAGGGTCCAAAATAAAATCAGTGACAAAAAAAAACCCCACAAACCACAAAGCGCATATATTTCCCAGTCTCAGACTGAGGTCTGAAGGGTTACACTGCTGCAGGGGCTCCTGAAAGTAGCCCCACACTATGACAACTTAGCCACCAGTTTAGCTGAGAAAACCCCTCTCAGGAGCAACATTTCAGAGATGCACAGCCCTAAGAGCTGCCTGACATGTTTCCTGGGAGCTTGCTTCATTCCATACTTGTAGGGAACCATCCTTTCACAATGCAAATCCCAAGAGTTTTTTTTCCCCTGAGAGCAACTTTCCATTGTCAGTCCTC
Organism: Tyto alba; assembly: GCF_018691265.1. Classification (NCBI taxonomy): domain Eukaryota; kingdom Metazoa; phylum Chordata; class Aves; order Strigiformes; family Tytonidae; genus Tyto; species Tyto alba. Next base: position 15,329,326 of record NW_024881318.1, read on the forward strand.
TAACAATGCTTTCCCCCCACCCCCGCCATTATTTTTTACAAAAGCTTTATAATCCTCTGCTTTTTCATCTGAGTGGAAACCACTATATGACAGCTTTAAACTTTTCTTTCTTTAAACCCAGCACTCCCTCCTCAGCTATAATCCTCCTATAGGAAAGATTGGTTTGCAACTCCCTGCCTCTGGGCAGCAACGATTACAGACCCTAAAATCCAATCAAACACTGTCATCTCTTAGCTCAGTGGCCATGACTTTAATTGCATGACAGTAACAACAAGAAAATTAAGTGACAATTTGCAGTTATAAATTGCTCCCAACCCACACCATTCCCAGGTTCAGCCTGTTTGATCTGTGGCTCCGGGGTCCTTTGAACTCCTGGATGGCACATCTGAAAGCACCAAAGTGACTTTGACATTAGTGTCCCATTTTCAAATTCTCCCAGGCACACAGGCTTCTGAGACCTTTTGGACTTTTAATCATCCTCTGGCTCAGTCTGGCTTTTCCTCCTCCCTCCAATTTTATCCATGATGGCAAATGTTTACTATCTACAGGCACACACTCAAATTCTTGCATTTTCTTTGTAGCATGACATGAACAGTGCCTGTATAACTAGAATGGCAGAATTTTAGCTCTAATTCTGTAAAAGCAGAACTTAATAATTGTTTGTGGAGGAATAAAAAGAGAGCAAGTTACCAGTATCTGAATTAAAAGTTGGATTAGCCTTCTCCTCAACAAAAATCTGGGAAGGATATTCAGTGACAATGTAGTCAACATAATTTTGCAATGGATGAAAACCCCCTCCTTTTCTAAAAACTGCAGTGAAGTCAGAGGAACTGCCACCATCCAGAACAAATCAATGACACACCCTGAAATCAGGCAACTCCAAGAACAGAGCTTTGGTCAATCTGCTGCAGACGTAGAAGAAAGCTGCAAAGTTCAGCTCAGGATCCCATTAGTCCCAGCTATGCTTTGGGTCTGCCTTTCTCATACAGAAAATACAGGGTAGAAAAAAGCCCCTGTGGTGTTCCCTGTCTTCTCCCTCCTCCACGGTACAGTCCAGCCCCAGAAATTTTAATTTCTGTAACTCAGATAATCCCTTGTCAATTCACTGTCATTTCCAGGCAGCACCTGCTACAGCTGTGCTGCACAACTGCAGCACAGCACACAGAGTCAAGGCTTTCACAGGTGCCTTCCTCCCTGTCTCCTTGCACAACCAGGCATGAGGGCTTCCCTCAACTGGTGGACCACAGTACCTCCGAGCTGTACCCCTAACCTGCAAAAGCCCTGAAATCACCACAGGTGGGAAGCAAAAACTGATCTGCAGCATCCAATTGAAGTTACAGTTTGGCAGAGACTTTCTGAGCTACTGATTTGCACTGAGGTTTTTCCTCCCAGAAAACAGTTAATAAGTGGAGAGGGAAAAGACAGCATTCCTTTAAAAAAAATCTGGAAAGTATCAGCATGAGATACTGATGCAGTTGTTTGAAAGCTCTCTCCAAATGCACATAACATGGGAGCCAACTCTTACTTTAACAGCACTGCCCATTTGGAACAACGTCCTGAAAACTGGGAATTTTTTGGCTTTCTTATTTGTACTTCCCTCCTTGATCTAAACTCTCATTTTTTTCCTTTACTAGACAAGAAGTCTCATTCTGCTCTGTTGACCTGACCTCATTCTTAACTGTATGGCAGACAGCTGCATCCCTCATTGAATCTCTTCCAGATGTGATAGCAGACAGTACCAGCACCACCCCCTACACACACTCCCTCTCTAGCAATTTGTTGCGCTAATTAATAATCTATCTTCAGAACAGACAGTAATCAATGAGATCCAATAAACATACACAAACCCCATATATCACAGACACTGTCATACTGATGTGGCAAAAGGGCTCCTGATAACACAGCTGGGAGCTGGGAACACTATGATACAGGGATATTCGATGCACCTATGTTGCAGGGTGAAGTCTCGAAGCTGGCTTTGTACACTCCAACCACCAGCATAGTGACTTGCCCACAGCATAAGTTTTCTCTGCTCTTCAGGCCACAGTTTAGCAAGAAAGGAAATCTAGTCTTACATCCCATAAAATGGGGTTAAAATCATGCCAACCACATGATGCAAAGGGCCAAGCTACTGCAGCTCCTGACAGGTTAACATGTCCGTCCCATCCCATCCCCGTGTCCCCCCTCTCCCCCCCACCCCAAAAAAAGAAAAAGAAATCTGATGGGTTAGCTGAAAGACATAAGGCCATGATGTCAGGTATCATCTGTCCTTCTGCACATGGTATAAATTCAGTGTAAATTATGTACACTGGCTAGTCTAACAAATGTCTATGCCTGATTGACATCAAATTGGAAGTGTGAGATGATCCAGGCACACATAGATCCAGTATTGCTGATCAGCAATACCTGCCCACAGAGGGGTCTCCCACAGCCTTAATGTGAAGATTCACACATCTACCAAAGCATTTTCACAGCACAAATAACAGTAACTCCAGATGGGGTCTCTAGATGCTTCAGGAAGGCCACAAATGACAGAGGTTACACCTAGCAATCCAATGCAGACCAAAGAACCACCAGTGCTCAAAAACATGCTCTCCTAATAGCACTGTCTCTTTCACAGAGACACTGAAATTTTCTACCAACATCGTTAATTCATGGCCTCGGTTTGACCTAAGCAAAGAGTTTAAGTAAGAACTAAGGAATCTGAGTCTTCATTTTCAAGTGTTAGAAAGCAATCCAAATATTGCATGGGTTTTTGCACATCTCTCTTTAAGTAGTCTCTTATATACAGCTTTGCCCCTCTCACACAGCAAATTCAGCTGAAAATGAAACCAGTGAAGAACTATTTGAACCTAGTTCCAGAAGCAACTCCAATAAGGAGATGCTACTAATAAGGAGAAGGAAACAATTCAGAAGTCCTCGCTCTTCCCCATTTCTGTATCAGAGTTCAAGGCGAACACTGAGATGGGAAGAGATGCCCGTAATTTCTTTACCCCTGAAGTCAAGGATTATTTGTAGTGCCTTCATATTTTGTTTGGTATATCAAGGTCATCAAGCATCACCATGTAAAGCCCCACAGGGCTGCAAGTTCTTCAGCTCAGCTCCTTGTCAAGTCACCCCTGTACCTATCCTCAGCAACTGCAAAACATCCTTCAGGTAAGATGCAATGACTGATTTAAAAGCTTCCACCATCAAACAAAGGACAGGCAATGAATACAGAAGTGAGGAACCGATTAGTATTGCTGTACAGATGTTGCCATTTCACTCCTGAAACCTCCAGTTTTTTGATTGTCAAATTGGGTCTAGGCAGCTTCAGTCAAAACATCTTTGTGCTTGTACTCTAAATATCAAGTACATGTAACTAAATCTAACACGTACAAAAAAACCCCTCCCTATACTTTGAGCTAAAAGTATAATCACAGTGCATCTGGCATTTAAATAAAATAACCATTAGTACAGGAAACACCCAGCATAAAAGTACCAGGTCAAGAAAAGAGAGATGAATACAGAGAAGCAGCATGGGATTGGATTTAATGCCATGTTTACTAGGGATCCGCTGTGTTGAAAAACGTAGAGAACTTCCTCTGGCAGGCTGAGCTCAGTTACAGGATTAAAAATGCAGGCTATGACTAGAGAGGGAGATTTAATTATCTGACTTAATTGGACAAGGAGGAAAATCAGCCCCAGCTTCAAGAAGGCAGAAAACTATTTTAACAACAGCTAGGACACCTACAGAGCTGTTAAGGGTTGACTGTTTTTTCATATTTCCCATTAGAACACCCAGGTATCTATTTGTTAAATAAAGCCATGGAAATAGGCACTGGAATTCAAAAGAAGAAACATGTTACTCTAGATGAACTGGATTAAACTGTACCAAGTCTACAGATTAGCATGAATTAGGCTCTCCTGTCAGCAAGTCCTGGCAACACTCCCACCCACCATCAGTGAACAACTCCATAAAACTTCAAGTCATGTTCACAATTATTAACCAAATCACATACAGAACTGGCACCAGCAGATACAAGCCAATCATACAAAACTATAGTCCTCAAAGCAGGCATTATGCCCAACCCTACCACTGACTCATGAAATGCCCTGCAGCAGGTCATTTGATGTTTTTGTGCCTCAATAAAATAAGAATAATACCTTCTCACCTTCATACTAATTGCCACTTAAGATCTATAGATGAGAAACACTATGAAAGTGATTACTAATAAATCACATCATGATATTCACAGGCCAAAACTCCTTTTGCTCATCACTCAGCAGTGAATAAAAGCACTTTCCTCTTAGGTTTAATCCGATCTGTTCGTTATTTTCACAACAGCCACACTTATTTTCACAGTCATGCAGGGTTTCCATGATGTCCTTCCCACAAGTCCACACCATTCAAACAATCCTGCGCCTCGGGTCCCCCACAGAGATGTAATTGACAGCCTAGGTTGTTCCAGGTTTCACCAGTCCCTGCACTGGGAAGTGATGTAAGCACATGTCCCACACAGATGTGGGCTCCCTGATGGCCCAAGAGCCACGAGGAGATGACAAACAAACAAGCATTCCACCAACAGACTGGTCTCAACTCTCATCCCTTAATAATCCACACGCTAAACTGGATTATCTAGAGCTCGACACATCCCCATGCTCCACACAGGTCACCAGCATTATCCCCATTATGTCATGGAGAAACCTGTGCTAGGATTAAAGTGACTGCCTCAGGCCATACAGGAAATCCATGGCAGACCTGAGGGCAGAAGCAGGATTAGGACAACCTCAATCAATGCCACCATGGTGCTGTACCTACCTGCTTTTGCACTCTCATCCATCTGCCAGGACGAGGGTGCACGCAGCTGCTCCATCAGCAAACCAGAGAAGTGATGCAATTAAAAATGTCAGCCTCCCCAGGGATGTGGGAGAATCCCTATCACTGCAGGTTTTTAAAATGAGACTGGGCAGGGTGCTAATCTCATCTAGGCTCCCGTTCCCATGATGGGCTGGACCAGATGGTCTTTTGAGTTCCCTTTCAACCTGCGCTAATCTATGAAAAACCAACCTGGGAGTGTAGCATGGAAGATTTGTTTTTTTCAATGGCATTGCACCTTTGACCTGTTTGACCATGTGCCCACACAAACACTGGTGGCAATACAAGGGCAGGGTGAGAAAGGATAGTCACAACCAAGGGAAAGGGAGGAAAAACACGACATTCCTGCTTCCCTCTGAAAGGGTTCTCTGGAGGCCTCAGGAGAAACATCATGTGTTAATCTGTTCCTGAGTTTCTACAGGAAAATAGTAAGTGTGCCAACAGGCCTGAATATTACTTTTGTCAAATGAGTGTTCTCCCACTTGTGCTTACAAAGATTAATTGCTGCCTCCTGCAAGCTGTAATTTACTGGGAGGACATCAACCAGCTCTTTGTGGTAGGCAGGTGAAACCAATGCCTCCCCATTTAATTGCCTGTTTTTCTTCAAACTCAAACCTGGTTGACAAGTAGGATCTCACAAGGATTACCAAACCCAAAAGACAGATTTAGTAACACATTACCTAGCTAAGCTATCACCCAGTGAAAAACAGGACACCTTTGGAGGAGTTCCTTTAATTCATAAACTTTGGTTTGTTCCCTTTCCTAACTGATCCAAATGACCCAGTTCCCAAAACATAAGACCTTGTCTTTGCCAAGAAAACCTTTATTGCCAAAGCTTTCATCACTGACTGAGAAGGCATGAGTCAGAGCAGATGCAACAAAGAAATATTGACATCTAATTAATAGGTCGCATCTAGCTTCCCTCTCATAAAAAAAAAAAAAAAAAAAAGCAAAATCTACACTATGAAATAGAAAACATTTAGATTCAGGATTTAACAATGTCCTTCCATTAAATTGTCCATGAGCAAGTGCCCCAACCACAGAGCTACTACACAGAAAGCCAGATGTGACCGCCTCCATCCATTTTTATTATTATTATTTTTTTTAATTAAAGAGTGGCCACAAGATCTCACCTGCACAGAGTTCCTGTTGTGCATACGTGCATGACTGGTCGGCACACCCAGAGATCACCTCTCCAATCAGACCTGCAGGGAATTAGGTCTAAGAACATGCAGTTCATGAAGTAGAACAGCAGGTCCAGGCATGAGATCAGCATTGAGCTTCCTGACCCAGCCACAAGGGCACCACCACTAAGCATGTACTGCAAAGTAGCTGAGATGCCCTTGAAAACACAGACTGATATCCAGGGTTTATGGGTAAATTATACAGTTAAGTCTGCCTGGTGCTAGAGAGCTCTGTGCTGGCAGAGCATATAAGTACTTCTTGGTGCTTACATGTGTTTTAATGCATCTATTGCTCAAACTAAACAGTTTCCATGGGTAGGGGAGCAAGGGACACTGTGCCTTATTTTCTAGACTGTAAAGGAGATCAAAAGCACTATTTCAATTTAATTTCTACATCTCATTAATCCACCATGAACAATCAGGTTCTGTGATGCTGACAGCCACACAGATGAATATCTGAGCTGCTTATGGTGTTTGAACTAAGGGAGAAGAAAGTCCAATCCCAAAGCTTGGACTACATGATTACATGTTTCAAATATCATTCAGGAAGGTCTACAGCTTCTTTTTATATACAAGGTCAGACTAAATAGAAACAACTGCCCTTCAGACCTGATAATCTCTCTTTTTGCATGTGCTATAATTTCTATCCCTTTCTCCTTACAATTTTCCTCTGTTTCTGCTACTGGTTCAGACATTAAAAATAATCAGGATATTTAGGACAATTCATCTTACATCAGCTAATTCATTGTATCCTCTGGGTTAGAGGAATCACTAAGGACTAGAAAATTCAGAGATGTCATTTGTCAAAGGCACATTGACTATATTTATTGTATTAATACAATGAGCTTATCAGGTGCTTCCCAAAGGAGAGGCTATCAATGGAGATCCATTTTCCTTTTACAATACAATGTCATTTAATGTCAGTATACAGACTGTACCACATCATCACACATTTACCAAAGGAAATTAAGGGTACAAATGAGAGAGGAAGCATGAATTCTCCAAATACAGTGCTGTCCAGACAGTAGGAAACACTGAAAATACTGTCTCGTGTATTTGGAGCTGAGCCTTTCTGAATAAATTAGCATTCAGCCAGTGAGGACACATGGAAGGAAACTCTGCAAAGTGCCAAAAACAACTTGTCTGAAAAGAATTCAGTAAATAGATTCCAGTGTCTGACAAGTGTAAGCTGCATCAAATATTATCAGGAAGAGCAATACCTCTTAACCATGTGGACCGACTTGTTAAATGGTAGCTCCTACTCGCTAAAGTCCAAGAAAGATAATCTGAAGGGTCCCAACAAGGCAAGACAGGAATGGTCACAGTGAGAGATGTTGCTGAACCAGAGTACTCAGAAGTTGTTGCGTGAACCTTATCAATGTGTTATTTATTTTCACAGACTCATTCCAGATTGTATTTCTGGCACAAGGGGTAAAATCAAGAGCATTTCTTTCAAGAAATGTAGCTAATGAGCATAATTAATGCAACTCCTACATATACACACCATGCAGATAACGAGTCTCATTTGAATTTTGCTTTTCCAGCAAAAAGCAGACGGATTGATCTGGCCAGTTTCATGGGACTTTTGCCTTGCCAAATAAAACACACATGGTATCCCTTTAGCTAAGGGACCATAACAAGACCAACAGTCTTCTGCAGTGCTTTGAGGACAGTTTAGGCCCTGCTTCAGCTGACTCCTTGACTTCTGATTCTTCTGCCAAGCAGCTGGCAGCCAGAGAAGGGGATCCCCCATTGCTCTTGCTGTCAGCAGCATCCACACCATGTACTCAACCTAGATCCCACAGAAACACAGGTTCCCCCCCTTGCACATGGGTGCAACACAATGGGACCTCAAACCAAAATTCTGGATTAAGACCAAGTTAGCACTTAAACCGTGAGATCCTTCAGACATGCAGGACTTTAAAAGATTAGAAGATACTAGGTAACCATACCCTCCACAGCAATGAGGGGAAAAAGAATGATTAATGCAGTATTTTGTTTCTTTAAATAGGTGGAAAAAAGATCTGGGAAAATAATTTAGTACTTATGGTCAATAATGGCTGGAATTTAATCAATTTTGTACAAGCCAACAACCAAATAAATGCTAAGTGGATAAGGTCCCTCTTTTGGTGCCAACATGCAGCAAGAGACAAAAGCACCCAAAAAGTCACAGCACATTTTGTATGGTTTTTGATACCAATGATTCACCTCAGCCAGAGATTGTGACTGGAGACAGAAAGGAAGACCTCACAGACCACCCTCAGGAGCTATCTACCTAGACCTCCCCTGCCTGCACACACACATGTACATTTTTGGAGTGGTTTCTTATGAGTATTTGCTAAGTGGCCCAACATCCTCACTAGTATGGTGAAAATTATATTCTGGCCATCACCCTACCGAACAATCACCAGCCTCCTGTCATGGTTGCGTAGCTCACACCTACCTGCTTCTTCTGGACATCGCTGCAATTTCTTCCATCTTTGCAAGTCACCCACAGCATGAAGGTCTTCAACACCGAGAGGAGAAAGGAGAAAAAAGGAAAGGGGGGAGAGGGGGGCGGGCGGGGCAGGCATATGCCTGTGTTACCACTCATCTCTTGCAGTTAAAGCAATCCATCCCTCTGCAAATGTAAGAGATTTACAGCACCCAGAGGACTCTCACATCCTGCGTTGTAAGGCAAAAACCCCTCTGAACCCTCTGACCATGGAGAAGGTATCCAAAAGCCTCATCTGCTAACAAATTTTGGCATTTGATAGAAGGCAGAAAATGGCATGCTCCCAAAGTCTCCCTTCTCTGCTCTCAAAGCTTTTTTAAAATGCAGCCATACAGTTAAATTAACATGGATGATATTTTAAATGTGTTTTAAAATGCTTTCAGTGCACATGGAAAAAAGAATCTATCATGTGGGATCCCTGCCATTTAAAAGATATTTTAAACAGAACAATATAGACTGTAACGGTCTTTATTACTCAGACTGCAAATCTGTCCAGAAGTCCCTGTGAGACAGGTGATCCCTGTCAAGTTCACACCTGGTCATGCACATGGGTCTGATCTTTGCACACAAACCCATGGCTGCATCTACAAAGCAGGTATCTATTCACACATACCTGCAGCAGCACATGCTGGCAAGAGACAGAAGGCATGCCAGCATTAAACGCACTGCTCGTGCTCAGCAGCTGTCGTAACAGGTCTTCAAACACTGAGAAGAGACCGTGTATTTTCCTCAGTTTACATTCTTAATATTAAAATGGATCGAGGTGTAATTGTTTTGAATGGGGACTCTTAGAGTTGGTTGCCACTGTCTAGGTTAGGGGCCACAACCTCTGACACTGTGGCTCAAAACAGCTAAAAACCCAATCCCTAACCCAGTTCCATTCTCAGGGCACATGGTTACTCCTCCACCTTTTTCCCCTGCTAACACATAAGACAACTTTTGTACCTGCAGTGTCTGAACCCACACTTAGTCCTGCCTGCAGGAGCTAGGTTGAGTGGAGGAGAAGACGAAGCTCAGCATCATCGCCAGCCTGGGTACCAGACACCACAGGACCATGGACACCTTTAGTGCAAGTAACTCTAACTCAGCACCCTTGCCTTGAAAGCCTAGATCAAGTCAGCCCTACCTAAGGTCCAAGCAGTCTTTATTCATTATTCCCTCCACCAGTGAGGACACTGACTGGACCATCCCTGTGGTCTTTTTCCATTCCCCTTCTCTCTCAATGTATACAACACCTTTCATAATTTTTCCTTTTATGCACTATTCCACCCATTCAGAGTCCTCCTCTCCACTCATTTCTTACACGATGTCCAAAGGTTATAAATCTACAGTGCTCTCTCAAAGACTACATTTTCACAAACAATCACATCCCAGTCATTTCCTCTCTGGAGTTCTCCAGCACATCCTGTTTATTCTGTATCTATCTTGTTTGGCTTGCAAGCTCCTCAGAATAAAGGCTTCCCACATTTTGTGTTCTATACTTCTGGAAATACATGGCCTGCACTACTTGATTCATAGCTTTTAAGGCCAGAAGAGACCACTGCAATTATCTAGTCTGACCTTTTGCCTACCGCACAACAAATTCCATCAAGTGACTTCTGCATTAAGCCCCTGATAATTCTCGTGGAGTTATGCTGCTAATAGATGATGATGACCACAACTTTTCCTATTTTACATTTGCTCCAATCTAGCTGCGTATTTCGTGCTTCTCTCCTTCATGTTCAAATCCTTCCAATACTTTCAGCAATTAGCCCATGTTCACATTTTAGGAGACGTTCTAAAATACACGCATACCTTATTTCTGTGATGTTTGCACTAAAACAGTTGTTAATTACTTACTATACTTTGCACTCACCCAGTTTATATTCAACGTACTTGTGCTGAGATAAGATTTGTTCAAGAAAATAGAACTATAATATAAACCACAGGCTTACAATCCTGCTTTTAAGAAAGTATGTCTGTAAAAGATTAAAGAACTGAAATGATCTGAGAACAAAGTAAAGGGAGAGAATTACCTGATGGCATTGTTGGCAATGCAAGGTATTTTTGTGTTAAAAATGTATATACTAAAAACCTTTCATACAAGCCGAATACCTGTATTAGCCTTAAAGTTCAACATGCTATAAAATGATTATCTTCTGAAGGGAGAAAAAAAAAAAAAAAAAAAAGATTAAATTCCTTTGGGACAAGTATTAAAAGCATTCTTAAAGCAAACAGACACAAGAAGAATTCTCACAAAAAAATCTGGTTTTCATCTGTCCAAAAAAATGTACTGGCTTCAGCTAAAAGTCAATCAATCAATACCCAAAGAATAAAAAAAAAGCGCTCTATCCAGTTATAAATACTTCTTTAACTACAATCATCTGGCAGTGGAGCACCACTGATCTAACTTCACGAGCATCTGTCAGCTGGTGATGGCCACAGTGCTGTCAGGAGAAGAAAACAGCGACTCTTTGCTCATTTACTGAGCAGCAATCAGAGAGGCTAGAAGAGACCCACCACAAATCACACAGCAAGTGGCACAGTCTGGAGGGGAAAAAAAAAACACAGACCACAACAGAACAAATGTACAAGGAAACGTCAGATCCTGCCCTGTCCTTCGCTGCTCACCCAGAGCTCTTGGAGGTTGTAAGGTACAAAAAGGCTGAAATTACGAGGTGCAAAGATTTTACTCCATCACCACTAGGTGGTTATCCACCAAACTCAGATTTCATTATTTCTTCTAAAAAAAAAAAATATTATTCCACCCACAGTTGAAGTTTCTATGAACATGGCATCATACAACGCATTATACAAGAACAACAAAAACGCTTCCCCAATTTTCTTTTAATTGCCATGACAACTCTGTTTATTTGGATTTAAAGATCATCCTGGGATGTTTATATCGCAAACTGCGCAATGTAGCGAGGCAGAACAGGAAAGGGAAAGCCAGTGAGACACTCATTTGGCTAACTCTTGCCCAAACCAAGTAACACAAAAACCCACAGTCAACAGCTGTCATGAAAAATACAGGGGGATTAAGAATCAAACCAGAACAAACACTTCCTGCCATTTGCATTTTTTAACAGGGGTGGCAATCCTCTTACAACTCCAGAAGCTCAGAAACCAGGGAGAACTCCACCAACCTGCCCCGCTGTGCTTCTGCAACCCCACCTGGCTTCCAAAGCAGGATTTTAATTTGTGTCATCACCCACTCTGCACGTGGGCTTCAAGGGTTCATGGAAGGCACCCTGATTAACTGAAGATCTACTGCACTTATTGCAACAATTGTGCTTTCAATTGTGCTCATAAATATCAGTTATTAAACAGCTTCATAGGACACTGGTGGTACTTGCAGCGTATTTAAAACCCTTGAGTCTCTGCAAGGTTATGCTAAAACAATACAAGCAACACTCAGACCACCATGAAACTCTGCAGCAGCATGTAAGTTATCACCTGAACTGATTGGAGATCAGGATGCTGTATTTGTGTGTTGTGTTACATGCCACATAGACACACACTCTGCAGCACCACCACCCTGTAATTTCACAGTATGTCTACAAGTATGTGCAAACTCTATCAAGCACAAATTAAAGTGCACAAAGACTTGGAATCCTTGCTGTCATCCCATGCCGCTGGAGTTTGCTGGATCCTTAGTGAGTGAACAAGCACATTCATTCCACCCCATCACACCTCCACTGTCCCACCGCCCCACCTCTCAGACTGATGCTGACCCACATCACCATGTTTCCCAAACCCAACTCAGATGCAAGTGCAGGATCTCAACTCCAGCAGTGGAGGCAGAACTACCAACTTCCACCAGATTTAAGATTCAGCAATGCAGAAAATAAAATAAAAAAAAAAAAAAAAAAAAAAAGGCAAAAACTAGCCTAATTTACAGTCCTGACATAGTTAAGAGGAAGAACTGAACAATTGTTTTCAAATACAATAGGCAATTGTTGAAAGAAATCAAGAGAAGAAGATGCTGCAGCCCATCTCGGAGACTACCCAGCAGCTTAGAAAACAGTCACTTCACCCATGAGGAATTTCTACCACCCATCTGGCAATAACATGACCCCAGCTGTGAGGGAGCAGGACTGACGCCTCGGTTTTCTGCGAATCTTCACCCTGCTAAACATGGACAAATTTACCTGCACATTTTCCAAAATTACCATTACAAGGAGACTGCTTTTAGTTAAACACTCCGCAGGCAAAGGACTTTTGCTACATTTTTTTCTCCAGAGTGGCACAGAGAACTGGTGGAGCTATGATTAGCTAATTAGCTAACTGCCCCAGGCACAGTGCATCCTCCTACACTAGGGGCTGCCTACTACCCTACCTTCAGCTTCTCCAAGTTTTTGATGGATGTTTGTCCCACCCAAATTGGTGATCTTTACTGACTCGGAAGAGCTGAAGAACTATTTTGTAAGCACCACCGATCACACACATGGGATGGGGAATATGGCAGAGGTATGGCAGGGTCCAGTCTGCAGTGAGCACACTGTCATACAGCCTCTGTATTAGATTTAAGACATGCAGAGTTTAGATGCCTCCATATAAGCCCCACAGACGCTACCTCCACCACCACCCACCACCCTCCCCTTCCAAAAAAAAAAAAAGAAAGAAAAGAATATTTTGAAGGGACCCTCCAACCCTCAGTGTAGCAGAAAGGGCTCTGGATAGTCTCCAAACAAGCCAACAAACGTGGGAAGCCCTGACCTTGCAATTACAGCAGCCCCTTGGGACAAGACAGCAGTGATTACTCCAGGCAGATCAGAAACTGCAGAACTCCAGTACTGTCCCCTGGTGTACCTAGGAGCACAAAATCCATTGTCACATCTGCTACGTCTTGTTTGCTTAACTACCCACACAGAACCAGTTTTGTTAGGACTTTGTAGAGAGACGAGTCACACAGGCCAAAGGCAAATGTCTTGTCTAAAAACAGCAGCAGGGTGGGGATTATATTATTTTATTATTTTGGAACTGAAGTGCTATGGCAGTCTTTTTGACACAGAAAAACCAAGTTTTTCTCACAAAGCAATACACTTAGAAGCGTCTCCACAACTAACATAATATCTGTAGGTGCACAGAAAAATACTATTAGTTTCTAAAGTGACTTTTTGGGATCAGTCAGGCTTGGAGTTATTGATAAATCGCAGCAGTCCTTTCTAAGGAAGCAACCACCTCTAGCTGCACCTGTGAAACAAATGCAGAGAGGTTAGACCTGCATGGTAAACTATTTATCAAACACCCCAAAATTTTTGAACACAGTATATTTCATTTTAGTACCATCTCTGCAGAATGTGGTTAGTTAATCTCACATTTAACCCTCTCTGCCAACATCTGTATAGTTTCTGTTGCCGCACTGGAATCTGCACATAATGTGATCTTGCTTGGCGCTCGCAGTGCTCCAGGGATCAATTACCATTTTATACATCAGTGTTTCATTACTGAGACATGAATGTCCTCTAGCCAATCATACTCTCAGATCTGCGCTTCAGGAGTCTAATCTTTGAAAATTAGGTATTTGGCAAGATTTAACGTAAGAAAGGAAAATTGCTGGACTCATACTGTTTTGAATACATCCAGCTTCCATTCACAAATACTGCCATTGCAGTGGCCACTAGACATTTTCAGTGATGTGAATAAAAAGAAAGAGCTATGATAATTGCGCAGTGGAAATGCTCTCTCATCTGTCACTTCTCTTGGAAAATAATGAGCTCTCTTCTTTGTTACATTCATTGCAATATATCTTCTGAAAAGTCTTACAGAGATTGATGCTCATTTGCTGTAAATGAGCTTAGCTTTATTTATTTTAGGAGAGGATCTGGCCCCAAAGTCCCAATAAGCCATTGCTCCACCATCCTTATTAAAGGAAAATCCTGTATGGGAGCTAAGACAGGACTTTGGCCCTGTGTCTTGCCCGTAAATTCAGTGACAGAGATTTGGCATGCTTTATATCAACAAGCCATGCCTAAGTGTGTACTTTAAATGAGGCTAAGATACAAGATAGCAAACACTATAAATCTTGGCATGATAAGACAAATTTGATGTTTCCGCTGCACATCTTCAGCTTTGCCGCCTCTTCCCCGTGTGCTGCAATGGGGCCGTTAACCTCACCCAAGCTCAGGCTAAACATCACGGGAAACTCATTTGCAGCGATGTAAGTATCTGAAATATTTGGTTGTTGAGCAGCAGCGCTGTAGCAGAGGCTCTGGGGAACGGATGAACCTCGCATGCAGAGAGACTGCCTGGTTCCCTGCAGGACTGGAGGCTCCGGGGAAAGGAGCCGTGTCGCAAGGAGGAAGACCTTGGGGAGAAAGCAAGTGTGCTCTTAAAAACCACTGCGATTTCAGTCATCTGTTTTGAAACTGCAAGTGCTGTAAAGTGACAACACACGAGCCACAACCACATGTTAAGAGAGTTTGGTTTAAATCACAGGGTGAAAATAAGAATCCATTATTACTCAGTTTAACATTCCCGGGCTAGTATGCAACCCACGCAACACCACAGCTGTGTAGCAAGGTCTTGAAAATCTGCTCCAATGGATAGGAGAAAGCACCAGAACCAAAAATGAGGATAATGCCAGAGCTCTCACACAGACCAGCGCAATCATTCCCTTCCCTCTTCCCATCGCCATTTACACCCCAGCTGCATCCAGGCGGCAGGACAAAAACTGGCTCCCTGCTTGGGAAGGATTTTTTCAACAGGCTTCACGGTTCAGCAGATCCAAACCTGCGGTTCATAAGTCTCTTGGCCACCCAAAGTACAAGCAGTCCCTTAAATAATCCTTGTTGAGAATTGGGGCTTTCCACACCTATGCAGAAAATAACTGGACTTCAAGCAGAATTTTTTTTTCATTAAGTGATAAAAATCCTCTACCGTGTGACTGAAACAGATTAGCCTCTATGGATCCAAGAGCCATTAAGAAAAAAAAAGAAAACCATACACTGAAAGATTGATACACAAATGACTAAATAGTAATGACCCAGTAATATGGCTTTTCCATGACTTTAACAGAGATTCTGTGAACCCAACATTGGCATCCAGGTTAGCAAAGATGTGCAGATCGGCAGCAGGGAGCAGAAGCCAGGTTTTAAAAGAAAAAATAAAAATCCTACCTTTAGATGATTAACAGAAAAAGATCAGTTGAATACAGACAACTCCTCTACATATTAATACAAGGAGAAAATTCTAAATTGTCTCTTCAAGTACACATATACAGAACAAATTGTCACATGTGGATTTTTGTGGCTGGACAGCAAATGCTGTTCATTTTCAAACCAGTGTAGTCCAGACTCTTACTGCCTCAGCTGAACATCTTGTAGATGCCAAGTTTCTAATCACCCACCGAGCCATCAGGAATGGCTTGTTTGCTCATTTTACCTGCTAGAATTCTCCAGGTGAGCTTTAAAGCTACTGAACAAAGGAAACACAGCAGTTAAGAGTGGATTTTGAGTACTTCACCTCCCTCAGACGTTGATTTTATTGAACATCATTCAAGTACAGCATTCTCTCTCCCATACGCATACATGTATTCGTGAAACATATAGAGCTAATGCCCTAGGTCTGTTGTGTTCTCCATCAATAATGCAGATTATTGGCCATTTTAGGCATCTACAATGTATGCTTCAAAATTTAGCATTTTTTTTTTTAATGACTCACTTGGTGTATTTGCTGTTTTTAGAAAGGGCTGCGCTGCTTGCTTGAAGCTCTGGGAGACCATGGTACTCCTTTTCCAGCTGGAACAGTGCTTGGACAAGGCCCATGGAGATGGTCTATTCTGGTCTGTTGGCACTAGCCACAGAGGACAACATAAAGTTTTCCAGACCATTTCTGCCAGATAACACACTCAGATAAGCAAGGCAGACAGTTACAATACTCTTTCAGTAATACCTTCAATGCTTAGAGCTGACAGAATTTGTAATTTTCAGCTCTGGTCATTCCTACAGCTAATAAGAGTATAATAAGTTAAAAATGCCGTCCTCACCTTACATTCAAATCACTGGTTTCATGCACCTATAATTTCTTCATAATTTTGGTCTTTTTTTAAATGAACAAAAACCCTCTCCAGGAACTGTTAAGTGTTAATAACAACAGACCAGAATACAAAGCCATTTTTCACCCACCAAGAGGAAATATTTAACATCTCGGCTCTGACACATGTATGATTGTTGCCAACACCCTGCACATACAGTGCCTGCCTGCATGTGGATCACCCACCAGCCCAGCTTCATGATCCATCCTGTTTACTATTTAGGACAGACATTAGAGCCAAACCAAGCTCCACCTCCTGAAAGCCAGAAGAGCAGCTTGTGCAGATGTTGAAATTCTGGTGAGAAAGACAAACTATAAACAGATTTCCTAAAAGATCTGCCTTGGGACAGTCTTATCTAATAATTCCACTAATTCCCTTGATAGGGAAGGTAGGGGAGTGCAAATGAAATCTGCAGACAACAGATAGCTGGGAAAGTCTGTCAGCTCAGAGGATGGGCAGAAGTTTATTCAGAACATTTGAGGACTAAAACAACTGACAGGAGTTACAGCTTGTAATAAAGCCAAGCACAGTCATGCACTTTGGGATTAAAGAAATATGTTCTGCATCTTGGGAGCTCAACAGTTGGAAGTGATATAGAAAGACTTTGGTGGTTTAGTGGTTCATGGCAAGAGGGTAACAAAGCCAGATGTTGCCTGAGGTCTCAGTGAGGAACAGGAAAGTATACAAGGCACCAGTAAGGCCTCAGCTGGAACGATGTGCAACTTCAGGTTACTTAGTTCAAGAAAGGCTAAGTGAAACTGCAGTAATGCAAGAAAAGGTCAGCAGGATGACCTCTCTCATGAGACAAAAAGATGTTGGCTTTGCTACTGGAGCAAAACAAAGGCTCTCTTTGGAGAGGAAAAGGAAGATAATGCAGAATGAACCAGCCATAAAGAGGTTTTGCATGGAACTGGAAAGGAGGCTTATATCCACCAAAATAATACTGTTTGAGTGGACCTTGACAAAAGAAAAAATTAGGCAGGAGGCTGATCGTTCAGCACACAAAAAATCTACAGCATGGTTGCCTGAGATGGCCCAAAACAAAGCGAACCATGCAGAAGGTCCAAAGCTGTCCTGACAGCACACCTCCTCACCATATACTGCCCAATGATCCCATCAACCCAGGTGCTGGAGCTGCATCACTACCTTAGAACCTCCCAGACCTTCCCTCACCTGCCACCAGGTCTTGTGCTGTCACCAGAGCAACATGGTGTTTAAGTGTATGGAGAACAGACACACACTGCTGACACACAGTAAAAGCTACTTTGGATATGAACAGGCTTCCTGAGTCACTACACAGTGAAAAGGGGATGATTTTTCAACAGAAAACTTGCAGTTATGCCCAAATCAAGTCCAAGGAAGATGATGAAAGGAAGCTGGTGAAGAGCACAGCAGTTCATTCAAAATGACTAGGGGCAGAAGAAAAACACTACACTAAAGGAAATGAGAATGCTTTGGAGGGAAGAGATGAGATAGTTAGGCTGAAGGCTTTAGAAACCATCACAGTGATAGCAAGCGATTTTCTATCATGGCTGAACACCTCCGCTATTCTTCAACATTGCCCAATAAAATTAACAGTGCAGGCAGGTTCAAGCAAGGGCAGTTTACAATCTTGCTATTCCAAATTAATCTCTGTTTCAAACGAAAAACATGAAGTTAAAAAAGAGGGGGGGGGACGGGGGACTGCGAAGAAGGAAAATATAGAGGCTAATTAATGTCAATCACTATAAAAACCTGTGACTGATGCTTTTGACATGACCCTTCAAGACAGTGGTTCTGCAGACAGTTGAGAGCGTGAGAGGAGTGCGAGAGCGCTGCAGTGGGATTAGGCAGAGGGTGCCTGGAAAGCCACACAACATAAAACCACCTCGCTGTATTTATGTTGTATTTATACACAAATACCTTTTCCAGATGCTGCAGTAGAGACCTGTGGATGCTCAAGCCTTCTGTATCATCTCAACAGCAAAGGCTTAATATGCTTGTGTAGCAGGATAAATAGAAATTAGACTCCAAATTAGTTCCATGCACAAGTGCTGATAATACACTGTATGTGTAATGAAGGAGGACTATCCCTAAGAGATTTTCTTCTGTGAATCCACCATCCCACTGCCACCTTAGACTTAGAAAAGCCACAAACAGCACTACTAGCTCATTCCATGTTTTTCCCCACCATCATCAATTCTTTTGCCCATAGAGGGGCTTCACGTGTACATTTTTTTTGTTGGTTGCAGTACTCCACTCAAGCTTCAAACCTTACAACAAAATGTACAGTATTTCTAGGTCATGAGGTGAGAATTAAAATCTCTAGCCACAAGAAGAAAATGAGTCATTAGTCAAAAGTTTATAGAAACAGCAATCATCAGCCTCCCTCTATTCCTTGAACACAACCTGTTGCTTTCACTTTACTGCAACTTTGGAATTCATACACCTGACAGCCCCTTTGTTAGCTACAATTCAGAAAGTCTTCACTGCAACACCAAGGACAATGATTTCCTACTCTTAACTAAGCACTGGCAGAAGGCTTTGCTAAGCAATGGGATCACATAGTGAAAACTGCTCTTATAATACAGCTTTTGAGACATGAATTAAATTATGAGCAGTTCTATGAAGTGTCCTTAAACTACCAGCATGTGTCCCCACATCCCTCAAGTGCTCTCTTGCAATTCACCTGCAACAAAAACAACTGCCTTTGGCCAACTTTGTTTTGTTTTTAAAGGGCAGCTGAGCTCATGGAAGACAATGTAAAACTTACTTTTCCCTGTTGCTCCAGGAGTGCCCTGGCTGCACAAGCCAGCTGCTGCACTTTGCAGGCAGCTGGACTCTCTTAAATTTTAGTTTTAATGGCAAAACTAACTTTTTAGCCATGAACCAGATTCAAGTTCAGCTTTCTGCATCTCCAACAGCTGTTTCTGGAAGGCTGTTCAAGTACCACAGCTGAGTGGCGGCTTCTTTAGAAGTTTCGTCCCTGGAGGATAACTTCAGAAACCATCTTGGCTGGTCTAAACTTCTGCTTTAGAAGCTGCACTGGAAGCCACTTCACGGTTTTTAAGTGAAAGCAACACTTTAAAAGGATTGCAGCAGCTGGACTCAAGAAGACACAAGAGACTGACTGCCTTTATCCAAAGTTTAAAACAGAACCTACAGCTAGGAGAAAAGAGCCATATTCCTGCAGATGGGCATATACCACAAATAATTTCACTCAAGTCAGGGCTGCTTTCTCCAGCTGAAGAGAGGTATCCCTTTGAAGCCCCATAACTTCTCAGCTCCCTTGAATGAACCCAGCAACACCTCAAGCAGCCAGAAGATGCTGCTGCATGGACACCCACATGCTTTCTCTACAAGACGCAAACTGCCTACCTCAGCTCACTTCCCCTTCAAGCAGGCACTTCACAGAGTTTCTCCTTTGCTGCCTCTCTCAGATGTGTCCATCTCCCTAGGAAGCATCCCATCCATAACCCCTTTCTCACTCTTTCCTCCCTACTCTGCTATTCAGACACCAGTGCAGGGAATTCAACAGGACAACACAGTTTTTAGTCTTCAAGACCTCTTGCATCACTGTTGGGTCTCGTTAGGCAGGTGGTGCGTGGTGGTTCCCAGAAGATCTACAAGAAATAACTTCCCTTTGCTGAAGCAAGCAACCTTCCCCAATTTCTTATCAGCTGGCTCATCATCAACCAAGCAATGGAGAATTTATACTGGAGATGCCAGATGCCACTTTGTCACAAATTAATCCATTCTGTACTCAAACCCAAAAAGGCATGAGTATCAGCTCACCAAATCACACACCTCTAGGTTACTGGTCAAGACCCAGAGAATCAAGTCACTTTCAATAAATATTTTCACATTAAAGAATCTGGGAAAGAGCCAGAAACTTCAGCCAGTCGGATGAATATCCAGTACAAGCCAAGCAGCCCTCTACTGTTATCCTGTCTCTGGAAGCTGGCCTCTTAGCAACTCATTTACATCTCACGCTCATTCGTATTTTAAACAGCTCTTTTGAAAGCTGTTTCCTACATGTCAGTGTGTTTAAGGATTTCCATAACTTTTTGCTTTGGCTGCTGCATCCCCCTTCTCTCTACTCTTTCAGCTTTGACCTAGAAGAGCACAAGGGCCATAACTGGATCGGCCCACATCACAAAACATCCTGTCCCCAAAAGAGCAAGGTCAGTGTTCAAAGGCATAGGACACAGATCTTTCGCCTGGCATCATTACTTCCTCCTCAGACAGCAAGATCATCTGTGAACAACCAGCACAGAAGTTTGACCTCACCGAGGCATTCTTGACCATCCTGGATTACGGACAAGAACTTGAAAATGTGTTTCCTTCCTGTTCAGTAGGGTGAGATTCCTGCTCCTCTCTGCAACTCCTGTGTCAGCAACATTGACACTGCCCTGCTGCTCTCCTGGCTCACCAGCAGCTGCAGGGATTTAGGAATACATTCTCTATCTATTTTGTACATACAGTAGTACTTGGAAGCTGCGCCACAGTTTCTTGAGACAAAAGGTCAAATTCTGCAAGTTACTGTAAATCTTCAGCTCTAGCAGAATTCATTTGGAGCCAAGAGCTTCTCCATGCTGCAGGAAGTGCTTGAGATGCTGTGGGACAAACCAAGTGAACTATGCCAACGTGAACCTAAATCTCCAGACAGCAATCCTGGCAGCTACACAAACAGCTTTCCCCTTGGAGTGTTCAATTTATGTTTCAGATTTACATTAGATTTACATAAAATTAATTTAGTCCATCACCCATTGTCAGGAGAAGAGTTGTATGTGAACTATTAAAACATGGCATGGGTATCACATGCCCCAAAGCTGACACACCTGGGCCAGCTCACTCCAGCACAGGGCTTAAGCAAACACAGCTGTGCTGCATCCCATGCAGTTCTAGGAACAGTCACAGCAGAGCCACGTTCTCCTAACGCTCTAGGGATCTACTTGAGCCGAGGTGGCCCTGCTCTGAGACAAGCCAGAGTGCTAAAACCACCTTCTCACAACAAGAAGCCCTGGAGATGGACCTCTGGGACACCAGATGGGCTAAGGCTGAGTCCTGAAGCCGAAGTGTTTCTGTGCACCCTAGTTCTCTACAGTTCTGGAAAATGGGCCAGGATCTGTGCCAGCTTTTAGTTCAAGTGACAGTGACTTCAATCAATGTTCACAGATCACTCTGCAGAAATGGCAACATTTTCCCTGAATCCTGGGTTAAGCTCTCGCTCATTTACTACATTTTGGCCTACAATAATGGAATTCCACTGTGTATTTTAACTGAATGTATTATTCCTCATTAGCAGTCTCGGGCTGTTACAAGTCTTTAGCCTAGCAAAACACTCAGTGCATTTAATCCAGAAGTGATGGCATTCCTACAACGAGCAAAATGTTTCCCATCCATCAGGTAAGGCAGAGGTACCAAACCCTGCTCCGCAGGTTGTGTGCCACCTGGCAGGCAGCGCAGGCTCTGCTGCGAACTGAACCTCTCTGCCCCAGCCACAGCTGCCACAGGTCAAGGTCCGGAGGAGGAACAGGGAAGAATAAAAGTGACAGGACCCTGAAGAAATGTGTCAACAGCCTCCAGTGAATGTGTGTGTGAGTTCGTGTGTGAAGTCGGGGCATACTCGGATAACTCAAACTTCACTAGAGTCTCTGAAGGCAGCATCTTCACGAGGCTGGCTGTAGGCAGCTCCCCAGCTAAATCCTGTGAAGCGTTCTTCAAGGGCTGCTGCCGCTCTGCTGTCCTTTGCAAACACACAGTACCCACAACAGCATCCACTTCTACCCACACATGTCAAATAGGCTACCACCTCAAGTTCTCTGCGATCACAGCTCTAGCAGGACTGTGGACTATACCTTCAATTAATTTACAAAACGAGCCAGAGAGAACACAACCAGACTTGTATCCCTGAGCTGGAAAGAGGGAGGGGAAAAAAAACCCAACACCCAAACCAGCCAACAACTCTTTACGCCAAACAAGCAATTTTATTATGGAAATAACATCTGAACAAGACACACTGCACACACACACGTTCTGCAGCTGGAATCTCTTGTAGCTGATGCGTCTCTTGGTGATACATAAGGCAGAAAATAATTCAGCTCAGCCTTGGAGGGCTGCTGGTGGTGGCTCTGCAGTTGTAGCAGGCACAAAGCATGGTACAAAGCTGGGTGCAGACTTCAGAATATATACAGAGCAAATCTGCTGAGAAGCATCTTTGTTTTCCCTCTGCAGTGGACTCTGTGGACATAACATGCTTTCAGAGATTCACCAATGTTCAGCCTCAAGTGAGAAGTTCAGGATGACCAGAGAGAAGCCCTGGGCCACTGGAGCCCACCAGAGGCTGTCCTCTTCCCAGGGCTCTCACTGCAGGTGTAAGGAGGAACATCTTTGCATGCAAACAGGGCACACGGCAATAGGGCAGAAAAAAGTAGTGTCCACAGGGAGGGCTATATACTTTTTGACCAAGGGCGCCACACAAATAAAAAAAAAAAAACTAGGTAGCACCCACACCACACCATGCTGTCTTTGTCAGTCCTTACCCTAAGCCCACATGATACTGTAAACCGTAATAATGAAGCATTAAATGGCACTGATGTCAGCAGGCCTGTTTGGTATTTGCTGGAATACACAGAACACTTACACAGAAAAAAAGAGATCTTTGCAATTTCACATATCTGCCAGCTTCAGAGTTATACCCTATTTCTCTGCTCCCCGCAACAGCATTTCAAGGACTGATGATCAGTGTCAGAACAGTCTGCCACCTACTCCTTTCACTTTGGGGTACAGTGGTTAGATACAGAAGTCTGGATGTCACACGTAGGACAGGTACCCTGGTTCTCCAGTCTGGTTAAGGCTCTTTTTCCTCCTGTCTTTTGCACTTGAAGAAGGTTGTTCTCCACTGACGACAGGGCATACAGAAGATGTTCCACAAAGGAAGGATCCTGCCATCTCACTGAGCTTGCAGAATAGGATTCCCTCTGCTCATACTCAAAGTCCATGCATAGTCATACATCTGCTAAATCACAACAAGGTCCTTCCATACTGCCACAGGTTCTCTATTTCAAGTGGATTAATAATTTTCAGGCAATACACTTTCCTGACCATGCAGAAAAATCATGACATAAAGGATATATCATTAACATATTTCCACTAAAAGATTACACACGGAAATATATCAGGCGAGATGACTAACCCTTCCAGAAGATACATGCGAGGAATGAAATACTAAATTATGATTTTCTAAATACCATGATAATATTTAGTCACTACATCAAAAATCTTTCCAAGACATAAGAAAAAGTAACATAAGAGATATGCTCTCTTCCCATCAAAAAAAGGGAGGACCTAATTCCCACTCTAGATGGAAGCTGGAGGTACCCCGCAGTAACAGGTCCCAAGATAACAGTCCAAGTCCAAGAAGCAGCCTCCATCACTTTTTTCACCCACCTTTTACCAATACCACCCGGAGGCTTCCCATCTCTCCATACCCGCTCCGTAAAGGGGGATCCTCTTTTTGAGCCAGGAGATGGAGCCAAAGAGACACTCCCCATCGGGAAGAAAGGGTGAGTTGTTGGGATAAAGAAACTGGGGTAGAGAACCTCAACGGTGCTACTATCACTCTGCTACTATCAGTCGGTATGAAACAGCAATCCACAATAATGCTTTAGGATACAAGAGACAGTTGCCTAACACAAAAAACAGCTCTAGAAAAGTTCAGACACCACCCACCTGAGCCAGCGAACAACAGTTACTCTTTTTATTTAACAATTTGAGAATATTTTGGAACTAAAAACTTTGGCCTCATTCAGGTTTCTAACAAACATGCTGACCAGAGGTGTACAGCAACAAAAGTACTGTTGGGAGGCAGATGAATTAACCTTTCTCATCCGAACTGCTGCTGTTCCAGATATTAACGCATGATATTTCTGAACAGCGCAGAATCCAATTCAGATTGTGGATGCATTCATAAAACCTAGAGTTGTGTGAGCTGAATGGCACAGAGAGAGCGACTGTTGTGTAACACAATACTTAAGACACTTCCCATCTGCACTCCATTTCAAAGCATATTTTACTTGTTAGCTTCATTTAGAAGGTCCCCCCAGTTCCGCTGCAAGACAGGACCCTGCCAAAACACAGGTCTGAGCAGAAGCAATGAATTTGTATCAACATAAAGTAAATATGAAGTAGGAATGCAGTACACATATGCCCTACATGTACAAAACCCACTAAACACCAACAGACTTTTGTTTGCTTGAGGATTAGAAGATATTTAGAGAACATGATAGCTGTGGCACTTGAACGCCACCAAAAGCTCTCCTAACTGAAAGCCAGGAATCATGATAGATTTAGGAAGTGATAATTCAGCTCTATTTTTTGCATCCAGTTGGAAGACAATATATTTTCTTTATTAAAAGCCTTCAGTACGCAAGCTTGCCAAGCGAAGCTCCTCTGCAAGGCTTTCAGCAGCGCTTTCATTTTAAAAATCTGGTATTCATGTGTCCTACAGGAAAGCATTTTGTGGCTTGAGTTGTAAAGGCTTCCTCCAAGCGAACGGTTTAGCGGTTTTGGACGGAGTCCTGTCCCCACGGGAAAGCGCACCTTCACGCCAGACCGTAACTAAAGTTTCTGCCCATACTCGCGCCAGGAGCCCCCCGCCCGGACTGGGGGTGCGGGGTGGGGTGGGGGGGCTCCCCGCACCCCTCGCAGCCCCGCACTCGGCGACTGCCCAGCGCCGGCGGTGCGGCAGCGCGGCCGCGGAGGGTCCCCGCGGGGCAGCCCCGGCACCCACCGCCCGGCCGGACCCCCCGGCCCCCGCAGCGCGGTTCCCCCCCCACCCCCCCCCCCGGGTCCGCCGCGCACCCTCCCCGCTCCGGCCACCGACACAACTTGCGGCTCCGGCCGCCGCGCCCCGCGCACCTCTCCGCGTCCCGCGTCCCTCCGCCGCGCTCAGCCTCCACGCAGCAGCCGGCGGCCGCGGCTAATCCCCCCGCGGCCCCTTCATCCGCTTAATCACCTGCCGGCACCGAGCCGCGGAGCCGCTGCGCGGTGGCGGTGGCCGCTGCTGCCGCTGCCGCTGCTGCTGCCGCTGCCGCTGCCGGCGGGGAGGCACCTTCGCCGCCGCCGCCTCCCGGGCGCGGGGCGCGGCTGCAGGCGGCCACGCACGGCCCCCGCCCCGCCCCGCTCCGCGCCCCGCCGCGCACCGGCCTCCGCGCCGCGCAGGCGGGAACGCCGGCCTGCCGATCCCCCCACCCCCCCCCCCCCGGGGGCGCTCGGGGTCCCGCGGCGGTCAGGAGGGGCAGAGCGCGGAGGGGCGCGCAGCCGGCGGGCACCGGGGTGTCGTGACATACCCCACCCACCCCCCCCACACACACACACCCACGATGCCAAATGTCAGCCCCGGCCCCCTCGCTCTGCCCCCCCTCCCGCCCCTCCGGTGACCACCGGCCCCTCGGCGCTCCCACGCACCAGCCGTCCCCACCGCGGGGATGGGCAAGGCGGCCCGGCTCAGCTTTAGGGGTCCTGCACAGGTCGCTTCCCACCGGGCACGGTGTTTTACCCGTCTACACACTTGCTCCATCCAAACCATGCTTCTGTTGAAAGCCAACCTGCATACTTTCCCCACCCCTCTGAAAATGTTTCCACTCGGGGCACCCAAATTAAAATCTGCTTCTGCCTCTACACAACAACCGGGGGTTGGTTGTCTTCCCCAGAATGTGGCCTGATGTGCCAAAGCCAAGTGTCTTTATCACAGGCTGTCATTTAACATCTCACGGCCATTTTTCAGGTGTGTAGCAGCCGGCTCTCAGCAGGCCTAACAGCGGTCAGTCTGTACCCAGTATTGCATTTTTTTACTTCTAGACTCTGAAACATACAACTGTGGTCACAGTTGTCTTTTGTCAACTTACACCAGGAACAACACATCACTGTAACTGTATATTAAAAAAAAAAATAATAAAATGTCCAAGGAGTGAGCAGATCGGGCTGTAATCAAAATAGACAAGGATGAAACTCTTCCACTGAGTCCTATGCTGTAGTCAAGCAATCTTTTAACACATTAGCTTTGCTCACAGAAGTCCTGGCTATCAGGTACAGTACTACTCTACACAGAAAGAACTGTCCCTCCTGTTTTTCAGGATTTTCACCATGATCTTCAGCCTTCCACGGGTTTAGAGGGAGACAGGAGTTCTGAGGGAGACAGAAGAGACTCTGAGTTTTGTTCCTTGGAGCAAAATGCATAGCCTGGTGTCAGTGCCTCTGCTCCCAGGCAACATAGGTAACTAGCTGCCAAAATTGAACACACCAGTAGTTAACATACTTAGAGGTAACCTGAAGGGAAGCTTTCAATCCTTGGGATGTGCCTCTTTCTGGGGCTCAACACTGCTAACCAGGAAATGCCTCTCTTCCAACTGTGATTCATGGCCTGACATCTCCTGAGAAAAAAACCTCGTAAGCCCTTTAATTTAGAAGGTGGAGATCAGATTTTGAGCACGGGGAGAGGAGGGTGTGATGGCTGCATCTGTCCCCTGAGCAGCACAGGGGCTGGGGAGTTCATCCAGGGTACGGACAGCAAATCTAGCAGCCTCTGCTCTATGGGAGTGAAACGTGCAGTGGTGTTATTTTCCTAGGAAAGTAAGTAGCCTCCAGATTGCTCCTGCCTAAGCCCTCTCAGTCACCTTTCAACTGTATTCCTCTGTACAAAAGAGAATACAAAGTTCAGGACATTTAAGTGAGAGGAGAGCTTGTCCTGAGTCCCTGCCCTAAAAACTGTTTGTGTTGTAACCACAACCTGGCTATTACAATAATACAAAAGAGTTTTGCAGCAGGAATCATACTCTGGGATGCCTCCTTTTGTCTCCCTAACTATTTAGGTTACAGTCATAAACAGAAATGAGACCACAGGGGTTATCCTGCACAGTCGCCTATGATACTGGAAGTCCAGAAGTCTCCATGTAATGTGTATCCTATGGGCCACAAAATATGACCTAACTTCCTATTCAAATGCAAAGTAAAATGCAAAGTCCTGCCTGGTAAGATCTAGGCAGAAACAGCCAGAGGGTGTGAGAAGGTGTCAGTTTTAGGATGCACTCACCGCTGTCTGTGTGCCTGTTTGCTTGTGGGAACCCATCTCTCCCCATAGCTCTGCCATGGATTTTGGCATTTCTCCTGGGATTTTGGCATTTCTGGCCTGGGGAGGCACGGCAGGGAGGCAGGCAGCATGGGGGGTCCCCGCAAGACAAGGAGTCAGATGAGCTGCTCAGGCCCAGGCAAGTCCAAAGTGCCCTGGACAAGAGTACAGAAACAGGCTCTTGGGCACCAGGAAAGTCCAACATTGTTGGGCACTTCCCAGCTCGGTGACAGCTTTTCTACGCCTTTTTAGGAGCTGACATCCCATTGAAATTTTGAGGAATTTGACCTTAAATCTTCTCAGCTCTTATTTTGCAGAATGTTGATAGCATTTAGATATTTTATGTGCACACATGCAGCTGTGCATTTCAAAGTCATCTGCTGTGATATAAGCCAAAACAGGATTTGAGTCATATGTTTTTTTACAGATAAAGCATTGATTTATAAACACGTAGAGAAAGCCTATCTGAAGAAAACTGGCTTCATGCATATGCAAGCAACACAGAGATCTACTTAGAACAAATCATCCTTTTCTGCCCCACATCAAATTCCTTTCTAGCTTGAATTTCAGGAGTACAAAATGAAGAATGGAAAAGATTAAGGATGGAGTAATTGTGGACTGATGAAACTATTTCACAGAGCAGTCAAAAGAAGTCTACAGAAAAATCCAGTTTGCTACTTAGCTAATAAATTTGCAGTTGCATCCCATGCCACTTCACAGGAAAAATGCTACATTGCATTTTTGGGACTGCCGTTATTTTTGGTTCTTTGCTTGTCATCATAGTTGCACACACAGGTTCTTGATTCACATTCAGAAAAACAACAATGAACACAAATCACCTTAGAGCCACACTTGTAAAAACGAAATGTCAGTGAAATCAGTTTCACTGATGTATTAGTATTAGAAGTTAAGACTTAGAGGAAGCGACTGAGGAGAGTTCATAAGTGCTAGGTCTGTTCCCGAGTACCTAAAACTTCACTACATTTAAGCCTTATCTCAAGCGTTACCTTCACAAGTTGGAAGCACCTGAAACATTTGTTCTTTACAACATACACAGACATTTACATTCTCTCAGCACTGCTGTGTCCTGGGCACCAGATATCTGACATCCCTGACACACAACACACAGAGATAAAGTCAATTATATGGTACGCGTTCCCAGGATCCAAGACTTTTGTGGATGTGATGGGCTGCAAAATTAACATAAAGATTTAAATGAAATTCCTTTGGAAACACAATAAGCATCCAGGACCACATATTACCCAGAACAACAATATGATGTTCCATTTTTTCCTAAAAGAAAACAGCAAACTTCAGAACTCAGCCAGAAACCACAAAAATGACACTAAAGAGGGTTAACACTGCATAGGAGTCCAGCACGCCAAGGCAGAGCCAAGGACTGCAAAGGCCACATTCTGACCCAGCCATGCCAGTGTAAATACAAAAATCCCTTCCTTGACCTCTGTGTGGATCTCCCCACAGTTTGCTTGGTCAATGCAGTGCATTTAGACCACTGAGTTCCCTAAATCTCTGCAAACACCACCTCCAGAAAGCCCCATTTCTGCACCACATGCTATTACAGTACGAGATGAATGCCGCAGAGAAAACCTTTCCCTTACCATTTATTCTGCACACAAGAACAAGATAAGTCGTTGTTGTTTGTTTGCTTGTTTGTTTGTTTTTTAATGAAAGTTTAATAGCTCAAACACACAACTACTATAAACAGCCCTGGAGAGCTGAATACCACAGCCCTCAGTCAGCATCCCCCCAGAGCCACCCAGGGCTCAGCTAGGAGTTACACCCTTTAGTGCTGGCTGCAAACCCACCACAAGTTCATGGGGCATACAGAAAAATGCCAGTGACCAAAATAATTCCAAACAGCTCCAGGTCTGGCTGAAAACACCCCAGCCCTTAATCTTTAGTGGGGTTTTATGTGCAAATTGCAGGCAGACAGGCCCTCGCAAGAGCTATACTAGAATTACTTGTAAACATTCGCTTATTCTTCCCACCACACAAATAGTAGGAAATGAGATGGTTTTCAGTGATTGGGGGGAGGAGGGGAGTGTTCAGATGTCTTGTCCCTGTGTGTCAGCAAGCTCTTCAGCTGTGCTCTTTACTTACATGGGCTATAGTCAGAGATGTTTCCTCCTATTATAGAAGGCAGGGTTTCTCAGGCAAAATATGAGCTGTTGGGAAATTGAACATCTCAATTTTATTAATCTATTAATTTATCCACAATTATTATTTTTATAGCACTCAAAATACAGGCAGTAATTTGTAAGGAAAATACAGACATAGGGTCTCTGTCCCAGAGAGCTTATATTGTAACTTCCTACGTTAAGGCTAAGTGATATTTAAAATATGAAAGCTCAGTAGTCTTCAAATCAGAAATTTTAAGAAAATCTCTCCAGTGGAGGGTTTTGGGTTTTTTTTGTTTGCCCAGGGGGGTCTTCTTGTGGCGGGGTGAGGTATGACTGACTGTATTGATAACCCTCTCCCACTGCTCCCCACAAGCCCTTTTCTGGTATATGTCTGTCACATATACCCCATTAGCCAGAGTTTGAGCACTATAGGCAGAGAGCTGTTTGTAAAAGTAATGTTTAGTAAGCAGCCACATTAGAGTTGATTTTATGTATTTACAGTTTATTTATAAGCTAATAATTTTAAAAATCAATTATATACATTAAAAAATCCCACTTTTAGAGAATATTACATGAAATTCCAAACTGTGATGCAATGTATCTACATTTAATAGCTCTGACCTCAATTTTTATTTAATTTCTTTATGTGTTCGTACAATTTATTTAGAGGTTACTACAGATCTATAGAGGATAGAGCCTTTTCACCTGGCAGTTCTCTAATTCAGATGAGTCTGTATTACCAGAATAATACAATATCAATTAGTAGCCAACAGTGGAGATTTACATGGCATTAAGTATACTGTATTTAACTTCAAAATACAAGGCAGTAACTCGAAATTGGAGAGCAGAAAACAGATATAAGGAAATCTACTAGTACTACTGAAATAAAACAGAGAGTAATATCATAGATATCGCATGCTCTTAAAGCAGTTTGCCTTATCTGCTACATTTAACACCAGCTAGTTATTAAAATGAAAAAAAATCATCAAGCCATTTTTCACTTCTCAATCTGTATTTACTGTTTGCATTTCTCTTGTTAATGTCCTCTGTTTAATTTTCATTTCTGTTCACTCAATACATTCAGTTCTTTACAGTGTATGGCCCACGTTTGAGACTACACAGGAACATGCATTTGCTCAAAACAATCTGTTATGACTGAGATTATTCTTTTTTCCAGGGTGGAAACACTTATCTAAACTTGTTTTTAGAAATTATAACTTGGGGGCCAAATTTAGAATTTACATTACCCTTTAAAAACAAAACAAAAAAAAAAGTGAAAGGCCAGGTTTTCCCCTGCCTTGAATTCAAAGACTCCCAGCCAGACCTCCATCCACTACACTGAGCCAGACATCTTCTCCGAGATAATCTTTCAGGCACCAAGGGGAAAATATTTCACAAAGATATAATATCTTACATTATGTACTCACCCTCATATCTCTATTTAAATTCCATTCTTTCCCTCCCCAAGGTGATGCCAGTTTTCTATGCTCTTAACCTTTCTCCCATATTGTGCAATTAAGAAAACTTTTTTTTTGCCATGTTGAAGGCTATGTTCAGATTTTTCCTTATCCTGTTTGGTCCAAAGGTTACCATTTCACAAAGTATCCTAAGGACATTTTTACTACCAAGAAATATTTTGACAACAGGAACTATTTTTAACTCTGCTGAGCTCTGCTGAGTGTAAAATGTTGCACGGGGTGCTCAGCAGCCTAGGGGAACGCAGCTAGCTATTGATGGGGTTTGTTTTCTTTACATGAGAACAGCAATCTGAATCTTCCAGCAACAAAACTCTGTACACACAGTACACAATGTACATCTCATTATAAACCTAAAGGGTCAACAGATAAGGGAAAAATGTACCTGAGACCTGCCAGCCACTAGCTAGAGGCAGCAAGATGCTGCTGCAGGTTGGGAGGGCTCTGTGTAACCACTACTGCCCACGTGTCATGCTGGGATTTTCAAATCGACCAGAAAAGATTAATTTGGCCAAGAGGTCAACTACCCTATCGTGAGATTGCTAGCAATCTGCTCCAGGATGGTGCCTCCAGTTACTCTCCCTGCCTTCCCCCACTTGCAGTATTGGAAGTGATTTCGCCATGACATGAAATGGGACAAGACCACACATCCCAGAAAATGCATGAAGGAGCTAAGGTAAAGATGAGAGAGGGAAGGGCCAGCACAAAGGAAGGCTGGTGCTGGTTCCCAACCCCAGCCTCCACCTTGACTACACAGTGATGTTGGGATGAGGGAACAAGGCCATTCCCCCTGCTGATGAAAGCTGCCAGGAGCATGCTGACACTTAAACACACCTCCATGGGGAGTAATTCCAGCTCTGGCAGGGTGCATTTTCAGAGCACCTAAGTTACCCCCTCTGCAAACACCCAGTGGGATGCTTAGGCACTACTTGCACTGCCAGCATCCCAGCTAGTGGGACTTGCATAGCAGGCAGGGCTACACAACTCACCCCTGGCAAATACATTGCCCATATGTGCCTGTTGACTAGGATTTCCTATCAAAGCAATATTTTTCCCTTCTCTTTAACTACTAAAATAACGTAGGTTACAGTAGAGGCTGCCTCCTCCAGCAACCTGTGCTCCACCCTGAAGTCATTTTATATTATTCTCCCCAGTGTCCTAAACCAGGGCTGCAGAGATTGCTCCAAATATGGCTTTCATTTTATGCTAGAATAGCCTCCATTAATGCAATGGGCTGTGCTCCATACCTTGTGATATTCCAAGTGGAAGCCCGGATCTTGTTTGCTTTTTAACCACCAACAACCATCCTGCATTTTATCTGTGCATACTTCCCAGTGCGTGTCAGAACCTGCCATCCACTCGCCACTTATTAATGTTTCAAGAGTCTTCCTTAAAACATACATGAGATTTAGGGATGATTTTGTTCCTGGAGTCTTCTGACCATTCTGTGCCGTCAGAGAGAGTAGTTTTATTTCACAGACTGGATTTAATATACAGAAACATACTGCATCTGTTTCCAAATATTTTCTTTCTAAAACCGTTATGAAAAACAGTGCCAAAATGTGCTCATTTCTCTTTAAGGAGGAAACCTAATTTGGATTTCTTGATCCAGATCATCTTAACACCCAGGCTCAATTTTGCTTGCTAAAGCAATCTACAGGCTCCAACTAATACAAATTTAATCTGCAAGGCTTCTTGCTTGGGCTGGATGTGTCCAGCATGTCCCTCTTATAGGCTCCACACTATGTATCAGTAGCACCTGGTACTGATTGCAGATCTCAGGCATCATGCTTATGGGTTCCATGGGCAGAAACCTTCCTGGATTTCCAATCCAGTTTGCATTTTTCACTAGGATGTCACTGTATCTTGTTGGGTCGGAAATTTATGACTGGTCCTTAGCTTCACGTTAATTTTTTGGAGCTGTGATGTTTTCTTACGGACCAATCTGTGGCAGGTGACCATATCTGAGAACACATCCTGCAGGTCCAATTCTCCTTTTACATGGTCGTAAACCAAAAGTCACCTCTTTAATTGATTGAGATACCCTGGTGTAATGCTTACACATATGAAAATAAGGAACTACTCCTCTATCCCCTAATATTTGGGATTCACCTCCTTCCCCTCAATGATTATGTAAAATGACTGGGGAAAAGGGTGAAGTCATTTTGTAAGGAGTGAAAAATAATTTGCCTTCTGATTGTACCCAAAGAGAAGGTGTATTATGATCAACAAATGCTCTTCTTTGGTTTCAGGCTTTCATTTGGTAAGGTCCTAAGCCTTCCTCCCAAATCAGAAGCAATTTTGTCATCAATTGAAAGAAAAAAAAATAAAAATTAAGCCTCTGTAGCTACACAGGAACAGTTTGATCAACTGGCGCAAGCTAGAGGTTAAAAGTTCCAATATGCATCTGACTTGGGGAAAAATAAGAGCAATGGTGATTTTAAAATTTAAATATCCAATCAAGCTTTTTCTTCAGGACACAACTTTCAGGCTACTTTGATGAATGCTGCTGAAAGAACAGGTGGCAAAACATGACCAAGATGGAAGTCCTCAGCCTCACCTCACATTCACGTTTTTTGTCCCATTCCTTGAAGCTAGTTCTCAGAAGAGAAGTTTGGGGAACCCCAGAAACAGGATTCATGAACAGCAGCACAAACCTCCTCCCCATGTCCATGCCTGAAACTCCCACACCGCCCCTGCACATCTTCCATGGGCTCCCTGAATGCCAAACTGGGAATCATAAAACAAGGGGGGCATGTGTGAAGTGTGCATGAGAGAGGGTTATGTTTGGAGGCTAGGTTAGGGGGATGCTCCCAGCATTACCAGGTTGTTCCCAGTATGTGGCCATGCAACCATGAGCTGAATTCTATGGTTATATTTAATCCTATTTTTCTTTTTCTTACATGCTTATCTTGATACTGATACTGGTTCCTCCTCAGCTCAGTTGCTTCCCAAGGAGCCTGTTTACACTTGCAAGGAAGTTCTTACTAATTATGAGTTGCATTGAACAGGAAACCATTTCACCACATTTTCCCCAATAAAGCCCCAAAGTGGCACCTTTTTCCTCAATAAACCCACATCCCACATCCAGAGCTTCCCTGCTAGGATTTTGTACTGTTTCATCTGTAAAAGATAACCTGGTGAGGGTATAATATGCAAAGTTTTATAAACTGGAGCAATCATTCCAACCAGAAAACTGGCAGCTCAAGCAGGCTTGTCTTTTGACCTTCTCACTCCACAACAAACCTTAAATACCGTATCTGGAAATCAAGCTTCAGCTGCATGTTGTCTAGAACACCATGACAAAAACGAGGTGGTTGGTTGTTTTTTTTTGTTTTGTTTTTGTTTTGTTTGTTTGTTTGTTTGTTTTTTCTCAAAGCCTGCACTAGCTGCAGAAAAGGACTGTGTTTTGGCTCCAAGGCCTTGGAAAAACAGAATTCAGTTTTTCCATTCTGTCATTATTCTAGCAGAACTCTACAGGTAAGTAAGTCTCACTTGTTTACACTGACGCCTCTTGGAGACACTTGGGAAGACTGGATAATGGCTAAATTCATAACCAGGCAGGTATCTTATAAGCTAGGGCTTATTTGTATTGCTCAAATGTACTTCTGCGGATATAGGTATTTCAAAGAATTTTAGCCCTTATGAAGGTGCTCTGACTTTATAACCCTCCAACAGACAGGCAAGTACCTGGAAAGAAACACTCCACAGTAAAACCCAGCTTTTAATAAAGTGCTTTCCCCCTTGAGAGCTCAAGCACCTGCAGAAAGTAAGCTGCTGTCATCACCTCCCTGTCACCGATGCCATGACTTGTTTGCAGTGGGGGAAAAAGGCTTGACCAGGACCCAACACTTCTTAAGTCCACACGTGCTATCCATTAGGCTGTAAGACCCTGACAGGAGTTAGATACATAGCTCTGAGTCATATACAGTTTATGCAAATGTAACTTATAAGTAAATGAGTTAAAATAGAAGCATGCAGAAGAGAAATGGAAGGTAAAGCAGGCAATCAGCATGGGCTCACAGCAAAAAGCAACACAAACTAAGCAAGTAGCAAATGCCACTAATATGTGAAGAAGGCAAAACTTTACATGGAATTTAAACTTGTTCTTTAAATTGGGTTCAAGCTGAATTCTTACACCAGCTTATGACTCAGTATATAACAAAGTATATGACATTTTGTAATCTAAAGGATATCTTGACATTTTTCTTCTAATGTAGTACATGGCTAGTGGGTCCCAAGTGCGCTGCTGTGCATGTTGAAGATTATATAAAAAGGGAGAATATGCCTCCTCATATACTTTAGTACTATTATTGATACTATCATTAAATGAGAGACTATCCTTGAGGCTGGGAAAACCTCAGGGAGTGTAGGAGCTGACACCTGGACTCAGGATTGGTTTCCTTGGTTATTAGAGCTGGCTGAACTGTTTTAACAGATAATTATATCTAATTTAATTACATATTAGACAAAACACTTTTGATTATTATTCAGCCAGCCAGAATTAAGGAATTTCTAAGTCCTTCTTCCATCCTAATTTTTTTCTACCATATTGTCTTTTACCTCTTTTGTTTTCAAGCTATTCTGAAATCCACCTTTTTAAAGACAGATATTTACTTCTCTACTAACTTGCATGATTTTTTTTTTTTTAATGATGATGCCCCTTAAACTCCTTTCCACAGTTTATAGCTTGATTCTTGGGTCATCAGAGAAAGCATTTGAGTCACAAAATAATTCCAATAAAGCACTGAGATTCTGCCTTTCTCATACACTATTTAAAACAGAGACCATTTAAAGGCAGAGCCCTGCAGTAAACCCTTGTTGACTTTCAGTTCCACACACTAGCCATTAACTTCCGATCCATTTGGCATCCGTACACTTTTTTAAACTATTACTATTTCTTTCTCCACAATATAACTGGTGAATTATTGAAATCCGATTTATTTTAACCACATAGTTCATCCTGATGAAATTGGTTAGTTTACTAAATAATTTTCTGCTCTGTTGTACGTACTTTCCGAATGCAGGCAATGATTGAAAAACATATCAGAGAGGAGACAATTTTGTGTATTGCTGCGTCAGATATGAAGTGGCAGGTGGGAATCTGGAAGGCAGTCTCCCCATTTCCATGGAGGCAAACTGGAAGCAATTTCACCAAGGTGAGAGTGTTATGGTATTGTCAGAGACCTCAGGCATAGCTTTGTTTTTCTGTGCAAGAAAGCTGCACTTCAGACCACTCACCAGCAAGGAAGGCAGAGAGAGTGAGCAGGACATGAAGTTATGAACCCTTGGTGGTTCCTTCAGTGCCTGCAGCCATTCAGGCATGACATTCCCAGGGCTACTCACGTACAGAGATCCCAGCTCAGGGTGAATCAACCTCCCTGCACACCTACAGGCCCAAACATAGCTCCTTCCAGCTGAAGGCAAAGAATAATTCCCTATGATTAAGCATTAAGCTGTCAGATACCTTAGAGCCAGTGAGATCCAAACATGAGCCCTAAACCAAGGTGGTGATGAATACACAGTTCAAACCTGAAGCTATTCATCAGATCCATGCAGCATGAGAAATTAAACTAAGAATGTTTAGTTGCCACTAGTGTCTCTAAAAAATTTTCCCAGCAACTTAAAATTTACAAACTCCTTATCAAGTTTCTGTTAAGAGATAGTTTAAGAGAGAGTCCTGCCTGGCCATCAGCAGTAGTTAAAAAGCAGTTCTCACCTTTTTAACTTCTAAAGCCTATGGGAGAGCTGTGTCCTCAGATTTTTCTTAGAGCTCCTATTACTCAAAAGTAGAGGGCAAATCCTGCTACCTAATGCCTGCTGGCTTTTAAGCCAATGCAACTACTGCTCCTTTTATTCACAGGCCTTTGTTTTCAAATAGACTGCATTTGGGAATAAGTGTTTTACTTTATTTAGTTGATTTTCCTGTTTGGGGAAAAACAAACAAACAGGTTTATTCATTTAGAGAACTTGGCAACTGCAGATTGCCCACTACTTTTTTGGAATTGATATTTTACAAAGAATGTTAACCCACAAATTCAGTAAACATATGGGATTTGCAAATTAATCCAGTAAAGCCATTATGGTGATGCTTCAGAGGACTAGTCACCATCAGGAGGGGAAAGGAGGCTAATTCTAAAAGGATTTCCCTAAAGCCATTTTCATGTTGGGAACTCAAAAGCAAATTTCCCTTTTAGCAACGTTGGTTTGGGAGAAGGGAGGAAGATAATGACAAAGACAACAAAAAAGAGGTTTGTGCCCATGTAAGTGTGTTTCAAATTACACATCTGATCTTTAGGAAAAACAAAACAGCCTTAATCCATATCTGCCATTTTTTACAGTACAGTGTCTGAAAATAGGAGAAAGTATCCCTTAAATTCAATTATTAAGGCCTAGAGTAGCCATCTTTGATTCATACTAATTTTAGCAACTGTTTATGTGGACAATTAATTTGAAAATTCAGCTGTTATTACCATCCATCAAACAAGCGATACAGTTAATGAATTTGGGAATACCTAAATTCTTAGGGAAATAAGTAGTAACACAAACCCCTTCTGTTTCCTAGATTGTATGGACCATTCAGACTCGGTATTCAGATTTATCATCTGCACTGAAGTTCCAGCTACCAGCATAAATTACAGCAGTTGGTAACTTCATTCTCAGAGGACTGGATTATAATCTCTTTTACAATAGTTTAAATAAGAAGTGGCTGCTGAAAGTTCTTGATGCTGCATAGGTATAAGAGAGAGTCAGGTCTTCATGAGCAGTTCCCTCTCTGCATTCTGGCACAGGCAAATTTTAAAGGCATTAGCTACTGCACTGAACAAGGCTACGATACAGTTAGGGTAATTATATCACATATATACACATCCTAAAAAGCATGTAAAGAAACACTTTTCACTGCTATCTTATGAATTCTTAGATAAAGCAAACTAAATTCCCAGTTGACATAACCTAAAAATGGCTTAAAATATTTATATGACATTGCCCTCTAGAGGAAAATGAGAAAAATCCGTTTCAGTAGAACTCTTCTACAGATGAAAATATGAAATGTTGTTTTCAGAGGAACAATTAGTGTGTTTGTTAGAAACCATTTTCAGTGAGAACATCACACACTGGTTTGGCTCCATCTATCATCCGTGAGTTTTCAAGAATGAATTCCCCAACCTCTAGCCTATTTTCATCATCTGGGCTCTGTGTTCAGATAGATAGTACCACAAAGTTTACTGTTTCCCACATATCTGTGTTTTTCTCTTCACTACCAGAACAAAAATACCCCAGGCTATGAAAAATTGGCAAGCACTCAGTAATTCTTCAGTTATCGTGGCACAAAGAATCTCTGGTCAATGTGTATAAGGAGGAGGACATCACTGATTTCTGTTTCATCGACTAGTTGCTCTGCTAGCCTGAACCCATTCCAGTGATCAAGTAACAGACTAAGAAAACACAGTAAAAACTATTTCTCAATTAATCAATTCTTTGTTTTGCCACGTGTTTTTTTTAAGAAGATAATCCAGTTATCTATAAAACCCACTATTGAGAAGGAAAAAAACAGGCCTTGCCACCTTTTTAAACAATAGAAAAGAGTCTTAGGCATCAGCAGAAACAATAATTTCTTTCAGTCACATTTCAACAATTCTGTTGCCTTTTGAAAAAGCTT
The DNA here is from genome assembly GCF_018691265.1 of Tyto alba. Classification (NCBI taxonomy): domain Eukaryota; kingdom Metazoa; phylum Chordata; class Aves; order Strigiformes; family Tytonidae; genus Tyto; species Tyto alba. The sequence goes on from NW_024881318.1 coordinate 15,368,265, forward strand.
GAATCCATTTTCCATCTACCTCTAGTTTCTCACAGTCTTGTTAAAGAGCCCTCAGTCTGGCTGGGTTTCCTGCGTCTTGGATGCTCAAGGGTGAAGTTTGGTGCTAATAATCATATTTTCCCTATTCTTGATCTGTCTTGGTAGGTACGGTACAAGTCTTCCTGAGCTGCCCCAAACCTTCTGGCAGCACCTGACAACTTATCTTTTTACTGGTACTGGTCTGTTAAAAGTGGTTCCTTTTGGAGGCCCATATGATCTTCCTGAATGCCATACTTTTTATCCAGAGAAAGTAGCAAGAACAGTGAGTGATGCTGCAGAGCCTGCAACTGATACGTAAGCCCTTCCCATCTTAGCCTACATCTGGTAGAAAGTAGACAGAAAAATAAGTTTCAAGAAGCATGTGATACTGCTCGGAGCTAGAGGCAAGTGTCACATCAGATAAGAAAAGCAATGAGTTTTCCACAAGAAAAAAAAGCCCATCCCCAAAGCCATCCACCGCAGCAGCTGTCTCTGGAGTTATATACCTGCCTCTCTTCTGATCACACCTACATTTCTTATATTTATCCGCTCACTTATGTCCATAGCTGACAGGTTCATGCTGACAAGTCATCTCTCTGAGGGTGATGTCAAGCACAGCCTCCCCCTCTGGAACCGTCTCCTGTTCATCATCTTTCAACCCTTCCCACTCCTGTTCTTTCCAAGCCAGGCCCGATTCCCAGTGACAAGGGATAAACGGGTTTTAAGCTGCCACCACCATTAATGCTTTCAGCTCTGGAGGGTCATGGCTCAGTCCTAGTGCATCTTCCAGGACAGCAACCATCACACCCAAAGGTACATGAAGTTAGCAAGAAGATATCATCATTGCTTCCTTGCAGAGCAGCCCTGAAACCCTTCTGAGAATAGGAAAGCTGCTTGCTTAGCTCAGTGATATGAGAAAAACATTTCAGTGAAGACTGGAGAAGACTGTGCCTTTCCAGGACTCATGACACATGAGTCAGTACAGGTGGGAAAGGACAACCTGACACGTATCTTGCTGCAACCCAGTAACCTGGCTCCAGCCATCTCCTCCCCCTGCAGCAGCTTGGTACTCCTGTCTCATAGAAATCAGTCTTTAGCTCACAGCCTGCTTTGTGCAAAACTTTGGATTCCCAGAATATGAAGAGAAATTCACATTTACAGATTAGAAGAGACACTGTGAATGACTGCACATTGCAAATTGGTGTGTAAGGGCAGAAGCATTATAGAAAGAGCAAGAATAATGGGCACAAAATGTTCCTTGCTCGTGTTTTTTAACATCTCTATTTTTAATTATTGATGGCTAAACCACTGTTCTGTGCTAGCAAATGCACTGCTGGAGAGGCTGTGAAAATAACTACTGCTGTGGCTGAAGGCCTAACCTAACTCCTTGGCTGGGTGGTGGAAAAAAGTGACCCTATTTTGCACATTCCAGCAGTTTGCCAATTAGTTAAGTTCTGCTGCATCCTGACTGTGCTTCCAGATGACCTGAGAGCATGGGATGCTTGTGAGGCTGAAAATCTCACTCAGGATGGAAAGAGGCTCGTGCTGGCACTTTGGCATCACGGATAAATGACGAGGCACGAGGCTGATTCACCAAACCAGGCTGTTCCCACAGTAGATGAGTGGGGAGGGCAGAGATCCCTCCCAAACAGTGGGCTTGTTCTCTTGTAATTACAGCACAGTCAGAACAGCAAATTAAATGGAGATGCACAACCATATATTTGGCAACAAGGTACAGCCTTCTAAGTAGAGGCTTCACAGCTCAACTGAACAAAACAAAAGCACACAAAAAATGTTCTGGACAACCCATTCTGTAACCTCTGAAGTATTTATGTCTCCTAAGGCAACACCACCAACCTCTGTCCGAGTCTTTTCAAGCCTGATGCAATCCCTCTGAAAAGAAAGCATTCAGAGCCAGGGCTGGGGAGCGTTTGCTGTAGATGACCCTGGGGATGTTGCCTAATTACACATGTATGTCCTTTGGGGATCACACTTTCTACTGAGAGAGGCCAGCTCTGTTTTTCAGTGGCAACGGTGTGTAGAAGGCAATCCCAAGCATATTGTGCCCAAAATTTGGGGACAAACATGCCAAGACATACAGGACATGAACCAGTGAAATCAAGTGGGAGTCTTTCCATCATCTGTTATGGGTTTTAGATAAAATTGAGCTGACGGAGAAAATAAATAAGATGCAAAGTTGAGGAGGACAAGGCCTTTGGAAAGCCTATTGAAGAGGCAGTTGTAGCAGTGAGATGCTGCACATGACCATCGCTGCAAGGGAAAGGATTTTGCCTCCACAGAGGCTGGGCTCGGCCTGGGGAGGTTGAGAAAGAAGGCAGGAACCAGTGTGTGCAGAGGTGAAACTGAGTGAACTCATGCTCTGATTAATAAAGCAAGGAGGACAAACAAGCTAAATGATCTCTTCTGAGTCTGGGGATTAGTGACCTTCTGCTTAAGTCTTTGGCTCTCGAGAGAGGATTTAGGATAAAGCTCATTTCTTCACAGCAATTTATTTCTCAACACATGGCTAAGTCTGCCCATACCTTTCCTGAAGACATAAGAGAAGGGAAGAAAAACATCTCTTTCTTAGTTTCTTAGTCCTGTTATATTTTAAGGCTGGAATTAATACCCATGATCAGCATAAAATACAGCAGCCGTGCTTCAGAGGGGGCTCCAGGCTCCAGTGTACAAGACTTTAGGAGCACAGTGAGATTTACACTGTGTCTGAGAAATGTTAGACATCCATAGGCTTCCTCTTATTTTGCACAGGTTGAGCACACATTCACTGTCTCCCCACTCACAGCAGCTCAACTAGAGGAGAAAACCCCCAGCCAAAATCCCTACCTGCTGTTTATTTTCCATCCTCAGGACTCACGCGTCAGGCAGCTCAGAGGGCATGTCAGCGTACACTTCCCATCCATGCCCGTGATAACGAGCCCCAGGTCTCAGCTTCTGTGCCCTGATCCATCACTTAGCAGCATGAAGATTGGTAAGATGGTATAAAAAAGGAAACTAATTCAACTCCACAATAGGTTGAGTGTATTTCTTAGGTCAGTTATGAGAAATTTATTCCCTGAGATTGTATTTGGAGGCTGCAGACTCCAGGACCATTGTGTTTGTTTTTCTCTGTGTAGTCAGTGCTGTTAATATTTTAACAAGGAGCTCCCACAGAAATGTTTGCCCCTTGGCCAAGGGCAAAGGGCCAGGATACATTTCCATTTGTTTTCCTATTAAAACAAAAATATTTTCTTATGAACATAACCAAGGGAAGGCCCTACTAACACCAGGCAACACAGCTGCTTATACTGAGCAGCACTTTGTGTTGGCAGCACTTTTGCTTTAGGAAGGAGGTGAGGAAATACAGTAAAACAGAGCAATCGATCCACGCACACTGACATGCCCGGGAGGTGGGGGTGTGGTGACACAAAGCTTTCTGCAATGACCAGGGATAGTTTTCTTGGAGTGATTTTTCCCTAAGAAAAAGGATGTAAAAAGAAGATTGCTCTGTCAGGTGGAAAATAAATCCATAATAACTTCCAGAGAAACAAGAGCCCATCACAGGCACAGAAACCTGAAAAGCTCCCCTTCCACCGTAACACTGGCATTCATACACCTTAACACCCAATCCTACTGAAGAACGGATTTGTTATCAAAAACTTAAACTGAGGGCCCCAGCTGATGAACAGAGGGAGCACAGCCCTTGCTCCCCATTCCCACAGCATGCCATCCCCACATGCCAGTCAGAGTACCTGGAAGCGTTTTGAACACACTGATGAGTAACACGGTGCTACAAAATCCTGCGGATGCTATAAAGACAACTGTGGCCACCAGCACAGGGACAAAGTGGCCATGGCAAGGACAGCCGCCCTCCTGCAGTGGCAGTGTCTCACCACATCGTGGCAGGAAGTAGTGCCCCACGGAAAATGCAAAATTGGAGCACTGCACTTTGGTTTCAAGGAGTTACCACATTTGGTGGAGTTTTTTCTACAACAAAAAAATCTTTCTGTTGCAGGGGCAAAGTGGTTTATGATAAATAAATAAATAAATAAATAAATCTTTCAGTGCAAACTTCTGAGGAAGGGAGAGCTTAATAAAAATTGCCTTGAAAGGTGTGATCTTCTAAAACACCAGTTTTCAAACCACACTGTCAGATTTTTGAGCAGCTCTACTCAGACGCAGAAAAGGTCCCCATTCTCTGTTCCCGTCCTTTCAGCAGATGTACCACTCTGCATCTCCTTGCATTCTGGTCCCCTGACAAGGGGGCAAAGAAGAAGAGCACCTTCCCGGAGACCACTGTTTAGAGCAGAATTTGGCTCTGTGTACAGCCAGGGGCTGCAAATTGGCTTTTCCAGCACCAGCAGGGACTGTTTTGACATAGAACCTCAAGATTTCAGCCAGATGAGCACAGGACTGTTATTGACTGCTTCAGGCAAGCAGCACAAAGTGCTTTGCACATTTTGAGACCTGTAATTTGGTTAGACATTCAGTATTGTGCTCTGTAATCAGCTGCTAGCACTTAGAGAGAAGCAGGACTGTGTTTATAATGTCCATATATCACACAACTATTGATAGCATTGACCTGTTAAGAGGACCAGGACGTTACCTTCATACTTCCAGCTATCCTGGAGCATGTAGATGTGATGTGCAGTAGCAACAAGCACTCAGGAAAGACCCTGGCTTTGCTGGAAACCCCCAACTTCAGGTAATGTCAAACACTGGCCTTCAGTAGTGGCACCTGAGGCTCACTCTCCATTGCACATCCGATTTCCAAAGGTCTACCTCAGCATCTTTGAAAATAAGCTGACTTCCCTGACATTCAGCATGCTGTATCTTGTGCTGGGGAGGAGTGCTGGCAACTCCCCCAGGACACTGGCTGAGAGACTAAGAAAGCACTGTGCAAAGGTATGGCTGTCAAAACACTTCTCTGTTCATTTTTTGGACATGACTCCCGATTGTGGGTTAAAAAGAAGCCAACTAGTTCTCTGACTGTCTTCCCACACATGGCAATGTCTGGTCATTTTTGGCAATGAGGAACATGATATTTTGAAGCAGTGGTAGGGTTTCCTCAATGACAAAATTATAATAATATCTCATGTTTATACCACACTGTCACCACTTGTAATGTATCTTACTCTGCTTTCTTCAAAAACAGTTTGAATTTGGAAGTCTATTCAGCACTGATTTTAAAGATTAGATATACATGGTAGCTGTGTCCAAGCACTGAAGCTATGCATGATGAAATTCATAACCAAATATTTCAAACTGAATGATATTCATGACAAAATAATTCTTTTTCAATCCTCCCAGGACTTGCTCAATGAAGCCCCACTCAGTCATGCTCAAGAAATGAAGGATTCATCTGTCATCTGCAGGAATACTAACAGCATCCCTCCCGTAAATGAGTAATAGCCCAAAATGAGAGGAGTAGTTCCAAAATACATAGGAAGTTGTTGTCTGGGGGAACATAACCCATGTGTTTTGGAGATACAGTTGTATAGACAGAAGATAAATAAACATGCAGGATTTTGACTAACCTTTATTCAGTACTCCAATACAGCTCATTTCCCTGCAATTGTGTTTGATAGACACATACAATTTGCTAACTCTGAAAAGAGCAATAATTTTCCCTCAGTCACTAACATCACCAAAAATGCCACCACCTACATCATTCCTCTCTAATGTAATAATACCCTGTTAAGAGCTTTGATTATATTACTGCATAATGTTTCTCCAAATGAAAAGAAAGGGAGAAAAAAAGAAACAAGCTTAGTAACAATCAACCCATTTCTGTTGTTTACATGGAAATCAGGTGGAATTTAAATAGATAACGTTTCTTTAAAGAAGTCAGATTCAGCTTCCCTGGCAGGGAGAGACAGATGAGCCCTTCTGAGAAGTGGCGTGCTGCTCTTCTGCACTGTGTCTGACCCCACCACCGCTCTGAGACCTGAGGAACTGTAGGCACAGGACCTACACCGAGCAGGTGTCAAAAGAGCACAGTCTCTCCAGGGCTGCCCAGTCTGTTATGGCTCCTCTAGAGGCTGACCACATCCATAGGACAGCCAGAAGAAGGGACCACATGCCACTACCTCTCTTCGCCCGTTGTCCAGTGTATTGACGTAGCCCCTTGGAACAGGGAGGACTTGCATGGTGGGATGGAGCTAGAGGTGAGGTGACATGAGGCCCAGAGTATGTGAGCACATTTCTTGCTGCAGAGGTGGTAACTCCCAGGAAAGTGGCAGAGTCATGAGACCCTCATGCCAAATTTTCTACTGCCATGGAAATAAATCAGGAGATTCCCTAAAACACCAGTGTGGAGAACATGCTCACCAGGCAACAAGGGGTTGCTCTGGAACACTTGGCATGTGAGGAATAAACATGCAAGCACTGATTTTGCTTGCCCAATCCAATCTGGTGCTACAGGACAGTATTTTAATTTCACTGACCATGTGTAGGCTACACTGAGTACATCACACTGCACGTGACAGTACTCACATGCTTTTGTATCAACCTGGAAGAGTTCCTCATCCAGTCAGAGAATAATTAGGTGCACAGAGATTGAGCCAGGACTACTATTCAGTGTGCTGTCCTGCCCCAACGCCTTGAAGAGACAAAAGGGCTCTGCTACCACCACTGTAGCAGCAACATAGAAATACCCTAGGAAAGCTTATTTGAAAGCAGTCTTCCTGTAAGGCAAGCTCACATTGCCTTTCAGCCGATTATAAACCTAGACAGAATAATGTCCCTTCTGAGCATCCCAATGGAGAAACCTACTGAAGGACTCTCAAAGCATCCTGGAGCAGATCAGATGAACAAGGCAGTAACATGGCGTTGATGCTACCAGCCAGCTCCCTGAGGGGCAAAACCATGCACTCCAAACTGAGAGCATCCTTATGGTCCCAAACTGTCATCCATCAACATTACCCTTGTCCAATAGCTGTTGACAGTAAGTTATTCAAGGATGCTTTGGATGCTGAAAATAAATCAGCTTTTTACTAAGAGGTGTCCTAAATTTTGGCCTAAATTAGATGTAGACTATTCTAAAACAGGATCTTACGAACAACAACACTGGCCCCACACCACCAAAACTCTGTTTTCGTAATAGCCAAAAAAATATCTCAACTAAGGCAAATGGAGCACTTGGTTCTCATTAGCAGCAGTCACAGCTTGCTGGTCTAATAACAGAACATTCCAAAAGGAGCAAGCCTAAAATGAAGCCTTCAGGGATAGGATGAAAAGAACAGATATCCAAACATTTTGGACTCTACTGGATATTATCTTTCATTTTGCATTAACAATAAGATAACATTATTGCTGGCCACTGCAAGCAGTTCCCTTGGATTTTAGGAACAGTGACATCCGGCAAAGGGGAAACAGAAAACTAACTGCTTTTTGACACAAAACCTCTCAAATTTGGGGATGCCACCGATTGATACTGCCTCAGTACCAATATTTATACAGTCATTGAATTACAGGCTTGAAATTACAGAGGGTTGTCATAACATCTGCAGAGCCACAGCCAGGTTGACCCGATCAGCACCCACAGATCAAGGAGTCACTGCTTTTATTCTGCCATGTGGCAGAATCGGGAATGATGGTCACCCCAAACCACTGCTGCCTTCACTGCCTGCTGGGAGCAAAGGCTACGCACTTTGCAGGTTTGTAACTTGCAAGTATTATCTCCCCTGAGGCCTTTCTGGTTTTGCAAGCCCAACAACTAAAGCAGCGGGTAAATAACCAATGAGTCTTCCCATCAATGCTATATTCTCACTGGAAGAATCTGTGAAGATGAAATTTTTTTTTTTTTTTTTTTTTCAGTATACAGCTTATTTCAGTTAGAACATTTGTTGCTGTTGCAAATCTCACTTGATGAAGCAGTTTCTCAGCTGGTCTAAAATGGCATATTACTCCCCAGGCCCATAAAATGTGCTGGATTACCCAGGCTGCAGATCAACGGTTTCCTTTTAAAGGAGGGTCACTTCACTAGCATTTTATTTCCAAAACTGTCTGTCCCCAAGATGAACACCCTTTGACAATAAGGGGAGGATTTCATTCCCTTCTGTCCATTGAAATCTCAGGTATGAATGAACATTTACATCCTCATCTTTATCAGAGAAAGGTCTTTGCCTTTGCAAAAGGAAATTTGAGCAAGTCTGCTGACCCACAAAGAGCAAAGCTGGGACAATAACTGATTTTGCAGCATGCAGCAGCTGAAATAATAAAGCAAGAATAACCTATATCATTGCAAGAACCTTCATGTCTGATTTGAACTTGTAAAGGTTTCAAGCTTTCTGGGACAGGAGACAGCAAAACAGCAAATGCAATAAAATCAAAGGGAATTTATTAAAATTAAGTTGTTCCAATCTGGGAAACACAAAAATGTCTTGCTTTGAAAAAGTCTCAGACAACATTTAGCTGTCAAAAAAGCTTCCCTCAGCTCAAATGATTCAAGAAAAATAAGATGCACCTGCAAAAAAATCTTCCAGTTCTGCTGAGTCTGTGTTCATTTTTACTTAAGAAAACAGTTTTATCCAAACCCAGGAAGACTCCTGTTTTAGTGGAGACCCTCCAATGTCTACAACACACTATTTTTTGACACAATGACTCATCCAAATTTTCAAGTTCATGGGCAGATGTAGGCTAATTATTGATTTTCTTTTGTTACTTATTTTCTACGCATCTTAAGAAGGAACTCAGAGCTCTCCCAGAGGCTGGAAAGTGGAGGTCAAAACCTCTGCTCTTGGACATAGAATCAGCACCAACCACGACCTGCACCATGCACCAGGAGCGGTGGCCGCCAGTGGCTGCTCTTCCACCCTTACCTAGCACCGGTGACGTCCACACCAACCATCAACTGGCCGTTCAGAGAAAGGATCTCGTCTTTCAGGCGCACTCTCCCGCACTTCCCAGCCGGGCTGTTTTTCTTCAAGTCCGTCACCCAGATGCACCCAACGTCGAGCACTGGCCCCTTATGCCCCTTCCTCTTCTTCCCTCCCCGACGCTTCTCCCCATAGTCCCCCAGAGCAGGGATGTTCCCAAAGCTCAACCCAAGAACCTCATTTTTTCGCATCTCCTGGGCCAGGTACATGGTGCAGATCTCCGTATCTGAAGTCCCGCAGCTCCCTGGCTGCAGTTTGCTCTCGTCCACAGAGAAGTTGAGCTGGATGTACTCGCTCAGCTTCTGGACGGCCGAGCGGCAGAGCTGCTGCTCGGCCCCCTCGGCCCCCTCCCTGCGGCTGTTCTGCAGCCACTGGCACAGGAGGGGGAGGAAGACCCCAGCGTTGTCCTGCGTGATGGGCATTGCCGTCCCCGTGCATCCCCTCACAGCATCAGCCCTGGCCCCGATCGGCTACCCAGACCTCGGCTCCGTCGCCTGCCGCAGTCCCCTGCAGCCCCTGAGGCCATGTTGGAGTGGGGCTGCAGATCCAAAACAAGCCCCATCTAATCTCACCAGGACGTTTCTGGGGCTCCAACTGACCAAAAGCACAGTCAAGGCAGGATGGTTGGTGTGAATGCGTCGCAGCCGGCCCCACGAGAAGGTCGTTGGATGAAGCGGTGGGGAGTGTCTGGGGCTGTCTGGGTATACCTGCCGTCGGGGTCCCCACTCTACTGGGAACAATGTCTCCTTCCCACCACGGTCACCACACTGTCTTGTCCTGCAAGGGGGGAAACGGCATGGTTAGAAGTGCCAAAAACACTGCAGGTGTCCAACAGTCCCAGCCCAGCATCCTGCCCGGGGCGGGAGCCCAAAACCGGGCTTGCATGGCCGGAGCTGCTCTCCTTCTACGATTTACCACTTGAGGGCACCAGCTGCTCTTCTCAGCAAGGGAATAAAAGGTCACGATTAGCTCCTGACCTCCCCAGTAAAACAAGGAATTGATGAGCCGTGGGAGCGTTCCTGCCACAGCTCCAGGCCTGTCACCAAAGCAGAGGAGACACTCGAACCAAACCCACTCCGAGGACCACCTAAGGGGCACAGTGCAACACTGGTTTCACCCACGAATGAAGCTGGTTGATGCTGCTGCTGAAGGCAGCTCTGCTCTCCTCCATGCCAGTGTTTCTGGGCTGGGATAGGCTTAATATGGTCATTTCTCTGATTTAATTCCCCAGCAAGTTGCATGAGGCACAGGCAGCAGCAAACATGAAGGGTGAGGAGAGCCAACAGTGTCCCTCCTCTGGCTCCCAGCGGTGGCTTACATCAGACTAAACTTACCCCGCAGGTAAAGCATCTACAGGAGGTGACTACCCAGTTCCCTGGGACAAGAGTTGTGCAGGGGAATTCCCCGGTTCCCTGCAATTCGGAGAGGGAGGCACACAGGCAGCCAGGAGGCAGTGAGAGCTGGGGGTTAGCAAGCAAGAGGATGAGAAAAGGTTTCTTTTTCTAGGATCATTAGGATCTACAAAACAGGGAAAAACCCTGATTCAAGTCAAGGCTGGTTGATGAGTTTCTTTTGGGGTAGTTATTTTCTAGCAGCAGGGGCTGCTCAGTGAGCTGTGCACCAGGAAGGTAGAAGAGGACAACAGCTTCAAGCTTGCAGCCTGCACGTCTGCTCCTGCAGATGTGGGTGCAGGGTTTGGGTTAGGCAGATGAGGCTGTAGCAAGAGCCTGCAACCTCAAGAGCATGAGCATAAAGGAAGACTCGCAAAATACTGCTGCCTAGAAGCTAGATCCAAAGTGTTCTGCCACCTCCCTGGCTGCACGGCACTACCTAGATGGACAGGATTGACCCCAATGAAGCTCAGGCAGGGACAGGGACAATACATCGAGGCCACACATGATGCTCCTAGGAGGACCTCAGCATCTTCAGCAACAGGGTGATATTACACCAATGGCTGAACAGGGATGGACATCAACCTCAGAAAAGGTGAAACTGGACCGTTGCTTAGTGAGAGGGATTTCTGTGTTAGGCTCAGGGTAGGAAGCATAGGGGACCAAACCAGCAGAAAGAATAAAGTCAGAAGCAGTCTGGGCACAGGTCTAAAAAGAAGGGGTGATAATACAGTCACAGATTGACCAGGGAATTGTGTTAAATTGTATAAATATCTTAGATATCTAATGCAACATTGGTGAATATATTGCTTTTAACACAGAACTTAGTTCTTATTTAAGATCTCAAATTTAATTTTAGAAAAAAGTGATGACTTAACTGACATAACTGGAACTTGTTGTAGTAAGACATAGATCTGGAATAGTGATACAAAGATTCACAGTTTATATATGGATCGGCAGAGAAAAAGTAGAGGCCCATCTCTTGGTATACCTAAGATGATGCATATACTTGCTCAGAGGTCCACAACACAAAGGGAGGAAGAACTGCTAAATTCTCTGGTTAATAATAAAAGGGAAAAAACACAAGAAAACAAAACGTGGGGGAGGGTACAACAACCCCCAAACCAAAAAGATTAAACGGATCAGGCTACTTGATAACAACTGACTTAATGGTAATGGGAGAGTACAAGCATCAGATATCTGCTAGGAAAGGAAAACAGCAGGAGACAGAGAGTCCTGGTGCCTTTGGAGCAATATTCTCGCATAACTGCTAGGTCAAGTAATCTGTAGGGAAGTGCCTCCAGAGGGGGGTGTGTTGGGGGTAAGAAGGTGGAAGGATAGTCATGTAAGAGTGCCTATGAAATTATGAAATCTGCCATACTCAAGGGATTGGGGACAGCAAAACAGAAATGCCTGACTTCAGTACATTAAAAAAAAAAAAAAACTGCTAGGCAAGAATTCATGGAGAAGAGTTTAAAGGAAAAACAAATCAAGGTGAGCTATAGTTTCTCAAAGAAATAATATTTTGTGCTTAAAAGGCACAGCCACAATAACATCTCACTCAATGCAGAAGAAGGATCAGAAGACTTGGCAGCATCATGAGCTTTTCATTTACCTCAAAGAAAAGAAGAAAGAACACTAAAAGGTTATTGAGCAGGTGTTAAAATAGTATGAACACACAGGAAGAAATATTAGAAACATCAGGGCATAAAAATGAAATGAAACTTGTAGACGATAGACACACACACAAAAAAATGTTAACCTTTATATGTATATTAATACCAAGAAGATAGTCTGGAAAAGTATTGCTCAAATAGAGAGAAAGTTATTGAAAAATTACACTGAAAGAGACAGTGCTGGTTTGATTTTTGCTTTAGTTCTTGTTAAAATTGCCTACTATGAACAGGGGATTAGTACAGGTAATACTATGACACATGATCACTGAAAAGGTATACTATCCTCTTCTCTGCCCATTCCATGGTGAGATCAGTCCTCTGTTCCAGTCAGGTATTTCCAGACCATCAGGGCGGGACAGATCACCTTTTAAATTCCCTACCAAACCAGCTGAAGACATCTCAGATACCTGTCTCCTGCTCACCTGTGAGAATTCAGACAGGTAAGGTGCCAGAAGACAGGGCAAAGACAAGCTTGCCTTCAAGGGTAGAAGGAGAAGCAGCAAAAGGATAGCCACATCAGTCAATCTAGCTTCAATCCTCGTAAAAACTCTAAAACAAGCAAACAGTTTGCATATATGTGGAAGATAACAAAAATATAAGCAGTGGCAGATACAGAAGAGACAAGGAAAAAATAATATAAAATCAAATTAATTTCTTTTCATAATGGAGAATTTGTTAGATGTCATTTATCTGAGCTTTATTATAGCTTTTGACACCATCTCAAACAACTTTCTCATAAATATACTAGGGAAACATGATTAAATGAGACTACTATAAAGCCATACCCAGGGAGTAGTTATTAATGATATTCTGTGAAAACAGAAGGACACTGTGAGCAGAGCTCTGCTGGATCTATATAGTCTAGTTCTGCTCAGCACATTCATTAGTGACCTGGATGATGAAAGAGAGCACCCTTATTAAATCTGCAGATTACATGAAGCTGGGAGTGACTGCAGACACACTGGAAAACAGGATTAGCATCTAAAATCATCTTGACGAGAATAAAAAAAAAAAAAAAAAAAAAAAAGCATTGTCTAAAAATTAGGATAAGCTTCAGCAAGGACAAGTGCAGAGTACTACAAATGGAAAATCACACACAGATATGATTGGATAGGTGGCAAATCTTCAGGAAGAGATGCAGGGATTGTAGTGAATCATTCCTGTAGATAGAGTCTGGCTATTGGGGGGAAAAAAGGGTCATTGTCCTGGGATGTGTCAAGAGGGACAAAACCCACCAGGCATATGAAGTACCTCTGTAGCCTCACACAGGGCTGGGAAGGTCTCAGCAGCAAAACTGCCCAGTTGGTGCAGAGCTCTAACATGACTACCAGTCTAGAAAACGTGACTTATTAGGAAATACTACGAAAATGAGGGCCTGCTAGTCTAAAAAGGAGAAAGTATTGCAGGTGGAGTATAAGAACACAAGCTAACAGTTCTCATGTAGTTAAAAATGCTCCAGAGTTACCAGGAGGAAAAGATCAGCCTATTCCCCTTGCCCATGGTGGAGTAATGGATGTGAATCACATCAGGGTAGGTTTAGGTTAGCAGTCAGGTAACACTAATAAGTATAAAGAATAACAAAGCACTGGAGGACACTGTCTCGGGTGACTGGAGTCTCCATTACTCATGTTCTCTGCAGTGGGTTAGACCTGCCATGGAGCAATGATTAGAGCCAATCTCTCTTGGGCTGTAGGATAGAGTAGATGTCCCCATTTCAAGCTCTCTTACTTTTTTCCCTTCAGCATAATTTTCTGTTAGTGAGAGCATAGTGAGAGGTCATATAACGGGTAACATCCAGGGAGTTATGACAAAGATACCCTCAGCACTGCTTCACTAGCAAACATCGGTACAGCTCCCTGTAACCACACAGTGTTCAAAACCATTCAAGCTCTACAGATGAGATCCTTCAAGGCCCTTTTGGGCCTAATAATTTTAATTCTGATCTTAGCTGGTTAATTTTGACATTGGGTGGACATGTTATGGGCTGCCCTTTGCAAACTACTCCAGAGCAAGCACGCTGCCCCAATCTCCAGGCTGGAGAACTTGGGGGTTCTTGAAAGGAGATTACAGGTTTAACTCCAGAGTCTCCAAATCTCCTCTGCGTTGACCAAGGGCACAACTTGATGTCGACTTCAGCTTCCACCCTGCAATTACTTGGGTAGGCTGGGGCATTCAGAGGCATTTTCATCCCACACAAAACTCATCCATCATTCATTGAATGACACTGCTGGAGGGCTCTCCCCGCTCCATGCACACGTGTCCCTCCAGAGATAAGAGGATGATGGCCCACTCCACCCCACCAGAGACAGGCAGCCTTCAAAACCCCATTCCTCCTCCCCACAGGAAAAACTGTGGGAATTGATATGCTGCAGGTTGCCTGTCTATGCCCCTGAGCTCACTGCAAAGCCGTGGCAGACACTTAAGATAATCATATAGATAATTATACAGTACTTTCAAGGGATTTTATTTTTTCAGACAAAACCTTCTGGCTTCAGAAAAACCACTCTTGACAAGCATAAATAGGAAATACTCCTTCCGGATGAAACAGGTGGCGCAGCACTGAGCTGAACACCTCTGTGCTGGTGAGAAGAGCAGCTCAGGCTGTTCTATGCCAATGGGAGCAAAAAATAGAAAGGTGGCAAATTGTTCATCAAAGGAAAAAAATAGATCTGCCTGATAAAAATGGCAAACTCAACAGTAAGATGAAATTGATTTTTGCTCTTTATTTCCACTGAAATAGACTCAAGACCCACGTGAGAAAATTTACTGGAGTTGCCACCACCTTGCTGACTTTCTGTAGGTGCCAGACCTGCCAAACCATCCCACCGTCTCACATGGAGTACAAGACTCACGTACAAAAGACTCTGATTTTATGCCCACCCTGGCATTGACACTTGACTGGAGTAAACCAGGCCAGCACTGAGAGTGGGCAGCCCTGTGGGCACATAGGTCCCCTGTCCTGGGGACAGGAGTCCCTGTTCCTGGAGACAACTTTCCACCAATGAAGTTTTGTCCTCATTGTTGTGAATCCCTCTGGGGCTACTGATTCCCACTTTCTGGCCAGTGATTTAACCTCACAGCCTACCTGAGTCTCAGGAAGTGTGATCTGTTGAGATTTTGGATAAATAAGTGCACTAAAATTTTGCAACTAGGATGTCTGCTGGCTCAGAACATCTCAACTGGAAAGATACTGGGATGGGAAATCCCACTCAATTTACTGAGTGCAATATGGAAACAATATTAGCCCTATACGAGTAGCAGGGTCATGAGGGAGCAGAGACAGCATGATCACTCAGTTTGAGGAGGACCCTTAAAGAAGGTTACCCCTTTGTGGGCTCTCAGTTTAGAAAGACCCTCAGCATGCTGAGTATTGCTTTGAGAGCTCAGATTTACCCTCCTCTGCTGCACAGGCTGCACCCGTAGCCAACCCACAGCACGGGACAGGCACCCTCCTTCACAGGAAGGTGAAGCTTTTGGATCAGATGCGTTCAGAGGATCAAAAAGATGCTGAAGCAAACACCTTGAAAAAACATGGTCCCTATTCACCCAGCAATGCCTACAGCCCAAGTACCACCCCTCTCCATCCAACCACAGAAACAACCAGCAACCAGAAACAACCAGCAACAACGTGGCTACAGCCTGCCCAGCACAGTACATGCCTCCCAAAGATGTGCCACCACCACTCAGTGAGCAGAGCAGCCTGGTCCCTCCCTGACCAGCCACCAGGATCCTGCTGGAAATCATCAAATCCAGCCCCCAGAAATCACAGCAACTCTTTCACCCTCTACTCCAGAAAACTCGTTGAATTTTAACTTGAAGTAAAGAGGATTTACATCTTTGTTATTTTGCTGGAAAGCTGTCCCACTACATGGCATAGTTGGAAACAGTCTGTATTCCAGCTTAAATGTACCATAATCAGTTTATAACCACAGACAGGTAGCTTCTACAGCTCTCTGCTCTTCTTGGTTTTTATCAGTTCTTCTCACCTTCATCCTTGGAGTATTTACGGCCAGAAAAATCAGCCTTTACCTGCCCTTCTTCCACCTAGCACTCTTACATAAGATGTGATCTCAAAGGCTGAATTACCACCTGCATGAACGAACCGGATATCTTCTTTTCCCTTCCACAGTGAAAGTTTTTAGTTATGGCTCAGGAAGTAACACACTTTTTCCTTCATCTCCAGCCCTTTAGTTGAAAATACTGAGTTAAACATAGGTGATGGAGGTGAAGAGAGGTTGCTTCTTATAGCCTTTCTTATGGAAGAGCAATCTGAAATGATTGCTTATGGAAGAATAAGAGTATTTTCATTAAATGACTTGAGGCTGGAAGTGTCAAACAGCATATATGGATATTCAGAGCATAAATGCAACTTTTTTATTTTCTGACATGCAGATCTTTTTCTTCCTGCATCATCCTCAAAGGAGTGATGTAAAAAGCTCCAAGAGTCACTTTCTCATAGGGGGAAAAGGAAATATAGAGGGTCATTAAAATGTCCCATTACTAATTTTTAGAAGGTGATTTGTGCAAATGGCCAACACGTAATCCTCCAGGATAACCCCTCTGGCATTTCCAGCCCAGCCTAAACCTCTAGAAAAAACTTGCATACAGTTATTCCAAAAATTCCTCTCATCCCCTGAGTGAGATCACTTTATAATTGCTTTAAAGGTTATGTTTGACAGATACTGTTAATCTTTTATATATAGATGAAGGCATTGTACTTGTTTTCCTAAAGTCATCTGGGCATTTCAGCACCAGAGAAATAAATCCACTACCAGCAAAAGACATTCACGTACTAATTTCTATTCAAGTGTACCTTTCATTTCTTCTACTTTTTACTTAGCAACTAATAGCAAAAAAAGTAACAATGGGGAAAAAAAACCACCTAGGAACTGCACTGATGTTTTTCACTATAAGACACAGTATTGCTGAAAGACTGTTTTGTTTTAACTGTCCAAGGTCTGAAATCCTTCAGGACAGTAGCGAAACTGTTTTATTCTGGATTACCCAGTAGTACAAATCAGATCTGGGTACACAGTTATGCTTCTTCTGAATTATCCATAGTGCACATTTACAGGTCAGCTTTATGCCATTCATAGGAAGACTACTGATATTTGATCTGGCAATACAAATTTAAATCTTTCACTGGCATGCTTTGAGAGATTTTGAACAAATTTGAATTGACAGTGAGTTTTATAGCAGTCAGCATTTTGTATTCCATGGCTTCAATGCTTTTAATCCAGCTGCAGGAGCCCTAAAGCTGGATTTACTGCACAGTCAAACTACAGCCTCAGGTTTGACCTCAACACAAGTAATCAACAGGAATTCAGGGACATAAAAATTGGGATTTCTGTTCCTTAACACCAGCTGAATCCTCATCTGAGCTTGTCACCATGGGCTCCCTTTCTGGACAAAGGAAAGGAATGGGCATTCTTACGAAATGGTTATCTGGCCTGTTGTAAATCTTTATATTCAGTCTAGATGCATGACACCTTTCAAGCGCGCTTTTTGTTCCATTGCCTGGAAAATGTGTGGCTAAGTCAAATAAAGACATCTGAATATGATCAGATGGATCCTACTCTAAAATATGTAGCTAACCAGACAAATTGAGCACAGAAGAAAAATCTAATATAGACAGTTGACAGTGGCAAACTCTCTGTCAAATCCTGAGGAAAAGTTCCCTGCAATGCTTCCTTAACTACTTTGATTTTCAAGTATTTATGTTGACTACATCAAAAATCAGAAGATCTGTGCAAACATGTGGACTTCCTAAACCAAGCCTAGTAATTGCCAGGATGTTTATAGTATCAGCCCAAGCAAGCCCTGAGAACAGAGAACAGTACACCAAAAGAGCAGTGAAATAGTCAGGCATAGAAATGCAAAATTTGTGCAGGAAAAGTTACACAAGAAAAGGGACAGAACAGTTAGGTAAAAACTTAGGCATATACTTGGATTTGTTTTGAAAAACTCAGCATCAATATGATAATGCACACAAAATAGCTGTCTGCAGGAGGTATTTATTTACCAGGTGTTCTTATAGTATCTGAACCACTGGCAATTAGTAAAATCTCCAGTTGAGGAAATGGGATTGTCCCCATTTTTATAAAGAGGGAATAGAGCTACAAAAGGGTATGCTTTCCATATAGCCTCATCTAAAGTCTTCCTGTAGCCACAATACCTCTGGAAAATTTTGCCAGCACCATAAGTGCCCTTGCCAAGCACCACTTGGGGCACCATGTCCTCACACTAAACATGAATACTGGCAAAAGCCACTGCTTGAGAATGCGCAGCCCTCCTTCCCTTCCACCGCTGCTGTCCTACCCACTGCCTGTGCTGCTCTGCTGTGCGCAGGGAAGGCAGGGCGAGGCCATCCCTTCCCCGGGCAGTGGGAGGGGAGCGAAGATCCCCTCATCCCCTCTGTCCTCACCCCAGATCATCTGTGCACAACGTGACACCGCTGCAACACCAGATTGCAGGAACGGGTGGTTTAACACCCCTGTAAGGTCTACAGAGGCTTCCACCACTGGTATGACCTCAGAGGCCATTGGGCATGTCCTCTATAGCAGCACCACTCAGGAGAAGTTACCTCAGCTCTCACAAACCAACCATTGCCCCTTGGTAGGAGCTGCTTGTTACTTCTGGAGCCCTGAAGCCATCCACTGCCTCCTTCACCCTTATTTCTATGTCCATACAACAGAAGTGAGCTCATACAAAGAGACTTATTTCCAAAACATACCATATGAAATTATACCGGAATTCAGGGTTTGTGATATCCTGGATAAGGAACATGATGGGATTTTACTGATATTACTAAAATACTATGAATAGATGGATGCTGAAAAAACATTTGATGTATGTCAGTAGGTAGCAGTAAAACTTGGAAGTGTGGCATTGACCAAAGGCTCCAGCTACCACACCAAGGTCAGGCAGTACAAGGCCTTCCCTCACTGCATGTCGCTGCAGGCGTGCCTACCATCAAGGGGCTGATGTCCTCTGGGGACAGCAAGTGTGATGCCTTTTAGGATGGTGGGGCAATCATGCAGGTGGCCCCGATCTGAAAGGAAGGAAAGCCAAGGCCAGTCATGTTGTACATAGTAAGAAAATGCTGAGTCAGGGCCATGGTGATAAAACTTCACGGTTTTTGGTCTTCTGAACATTAAACAACTAGGTTGTTTGACCTGCTCAGCTTGGTAAGGAAACTTCCGAGCATAGTTTTTGACCTGCCAAAACTGCTGTGGTGTGAGGGGAGATTCAGGGACAGACCCAGCAAGCTTTTAAACTGGAAAGACTGCCTGGCTGTAACTAATGGACTGTATTTTCCACCATCATTCAAATGAATTAAAAAGAAGACAGCAGGGGAGGAAGCCATCCATTATGAATGAGAGGATCAAATCTAAAACTGTTTCTGATACGGATAGAGAAGCCCTTCAGTACGATCAAATTATTATCTTTAGTTCTCACCCCCTTTTTACACAAACTGTCTCCAGCAGCCAGACTCTTCTCCAACTCCAGGTCAGGTGGGACAATGGAAAAGCTTTGCAATTTTTAAATGACTTTTTAAACCTTTCCAATATTCTTTTACATTGAATGTACTTTGAGTATTGAAGGAAGATAAGCTTGACTTTCTGCATTCATTAAAACCAGAATGAAATTACTTATTTCAAAGACAAGACTTAAAATCAGCTTATTCTCACATGATCTCATGTCTCAGACTATATCAAAGCAAACTTCTATAGCTGTCAGATAATATAAAATATCTATCTACCTATGACCCCATAAAGACTACTCAATTTTGTATCAGAACAGAAAAAGCTTGCTTAAGGAAACAAGTTATTGCAAGCTTGTTGAATGATGGAAGAGCTACATTTAAAGTTTCTTAAATAACGGCACACATACAATTCTGCAATTGTTCAGCATCCTCTGTACACCAATATGCCTAATCATCCTTTGGATCTCTTCCACTTGCTGAACAGTTCGGAGCTGGTGCTGGGGAGCACCACTGTGAATTTTCAGAGTATTCAGAATTAGTTTCTGACATCATTTATAGAAGCAAAAACCTGGAGTAACATAATTAAAGTCAGTGACGCTTTTCTGGATTTACTTTACAGTTGTGTAACCACAGCGGAAATCTAATTTTAAGTATGCAGATTGCTAGAAACATCCCCTTCCTGAGGTTTTAAATAGCATAGCTCTCTCACACACTCATATGCACACAGAGAACTAGTCAAAACTACAGACATATAAGTAACAGTAAGATTTCAAACTTATATTTAGGACCCTAAATAAGTGACCCAGTTTTCAAAAGTACTTACTAATGTCACCTGTTCCTGTATGACCTTGAAATAAGAACTCATAGACCTACACCTCGATAGCCAAACCCCCAAATTTCTCAGTTGCAAGGCTTTCTGAAGAAAAGGACTGGGCTTCTATGTAATGCTTTGAACACTCCTATAGGAATTTACTGCAGACTCCAGTTCTTTCTGAAAACACGTACATAAAATAAGAGACAAAAAATGCTTTGTAGATCTATAATTATTTTTAAATGCTTGTACTCTTCTCAAGACCTTCCTGTGGGAAAGTCCTCTGTAATAATTATTCATAAAACAAGAAAATGCAAATAACATGTTAAGTTTGGACTACATTGTCTGGAGGAGTCATGAATCCAGAATTATAAACAAACCACAAACATCTGATGTTCTAATACTGCAACTCTATATTAAAAAAACCAAATGTGCCTAACAAATTGTTTAAATTAAATTTTGATAAGCTCCAAGAAAACCTACAGCTTAAAACCCTGCAAACTGAATACAGTTGGAAGATGGACTGATGTGATTTTACTGTGTTACTGGAAAGGCCACAATTTAAAAAAAAAAAAAAAAAAAAAAAAGAGAGAGAGAATAAGAAAAAAGCTGTTTTCTATTATCTCTTAAATCTGAATTAAGACCAGCAAAATTATTATTACTACCAGATTTAGCAAGAGAGATTTCCACATCATCATTCCCTAAATCCATGAATCAACTCTAATCTAACCTGAGCATCGGAAATAATTATCAGCCTACTATGAGGGCTCTCAAGCAACTTTACCAAGCAGAGCTTAAGAAGGGACTTTCAGAGAAGATCCTTTCTATCTCAGCTTTGCCAGATATCATAACACTGCTCACTTACTTATCATCACCAATGGTCTCTTTCACTTCCCAGTGAACTGCATCTCCTTTAAACCTAAGGATGTTCAGATAACAGTTTGCATCTCTATCACTAATATCCACCTGAAGGCAATAACTGCATTTGCCTTCAACCCTACACAGTCCCACTTCACTCATTCTCCAAGAAGGGTCACTTCAGCTGTATGAAGCACTTGGACACACTGGCAGAGCTCAGCTTTCCTCCAGACAGCCCTGACAGGCTATCAAGAGCACACATGAAGCCAACTGCCCACCACTATCTTCGGGAGTGCATTTGAAATTGGGACATTGCTTCAACCACAGCCAGCAGCATGGTGCACCTGAAATGCAGGATTTCCACAGCTGAAGGGTCAGTCTCTGCACTCTGCAGTTTTAGTTTAGCTCCTATTCCCACTCTCAAGTCAATGCAGAGGTTTTTGTGGCAACAAGGGCTCATCTGTGATCTCTGAAGGACACAAGCCACTGAACCATAACCCTGCCATTCCTGCCTCTGTCCTCTTAACCTCCAGCTGAACTACAGCAGCTTCCCAAAGCATGCATGACAGACTGCATTTTTCTTTCCCAAATTGAAGGTTAACCCTGCTGGTAGAAACTCACTGGAAGCAACGAGCTGTCACCATTCAGAGATAAGATGCTGCTGATGCTGATGCTGACCATAGCATCCATTTCCTTCTGTCGCCAGACATCTCAGAACAGGGATTTGGGAGCCTCAAACTAACACACAGTCATCAGGAGCGGACATACTGTGTTCAGCTGCCTTAACAACACCAAGGATGTAAGCAGTGCTCACCAAGAAAGCCTGAAAGTGTGAGATCAGCCCAAGCCTCCTCTGATCTTCCCCAGGTGATGTGTGATCGTGCGTTTAGAGGTGGCCAAATTTTACAGCTGCCCCTGAGGTTTCACACAACCAAGCCCAGCATGGTCCTCTGGTTCCAGCAATAGTTGGACAGGCTAAGACACTGCAGCCTTTGGTCCCGTTCTTCTCAGAAAGCTTTTTTGGCTCACTGAAAACTATTAAGAAAAATAAGGGGATAGTGCAGGCTAAAGATAGAGCAAGTTCAGCTTGTTAGAATGTAAGGGTTTTTTCCATGTTTTTGGCAATTATTAAGTATTTTCTGCCAGGGCTGTAGGACCTACACCCAACCAGTAGAGCTTGTGCTCTCAGGATAACTTCAGGAGATGCTTGCCTCCTGGAAGTCTCCAGACAAACTTCAGCAGAGTCCAGATGTCACAATCCAGGTACACACCGTGCGATCATCGACTTCACTCTTCAGTGACCCCTGTTATCACTGTGTATGGGTTAGGAAACTAATTTTTTACCCATTCACACTACATATGATCTCACTGAATCTTCACACAACCTGGGGCAGAGGTTTCAAGCACAGAAGTTGCTGTCATGATAATTCTCATGTATCTCTTTGGTGCTTTAAAAGACTTCAGTGTTGAATTGAGTCCCAATTGAAAATACATAAATATAAATTATGGTCTAGAAATAACGATTCAGTGCTTTACCTAATCACATGTTTTTATGCAATCATCATCTCTGCAATGACAAAGAGCAAAGCCTGAAAAGCAAAGTCTTGCCTTCAGGCACTTTAAATATTCAGCTTTCTGAGCCAATGTTCTTACTGGGCTGAAAGAACAAAATAACAAATCCATTCAGAGCAAATACACTTAGTAATCTTTACCATCCCATACATTAGTGGTATATTAACCATACACTGGACTTACAGAAGCATCATATGCACTTTCATGTATTACACTGTTCAGATGTGTGTAACAGTAGATCATATTTAAAAGAAGCTGGGCAGACTTTCGGAGACATGGCAAAGATTTAAGAACATGCAACAAGCTGACATCCCCATGTAAGTTCTCATCATAATCACTTTCTGTAATGGGATGTAACCACTAAAAGAAAAAGACACAAAACAGAACTACCATACACTCCCATTTTCCTCCCAAACCTTCAACCATTAAGCTCAAGCTTCAAAGTAAGTGTCATTTAAAGCAAACTTTTTAAAACTAAAAAAAGTGCTACAGCAATGTTGGATTCAAATACTATAAATTAAATGCACATTTTTGTGTTTTGTTTTGCTTTGTTTTAAAAATAGCAACAGCAGCATAGGCAAAAATCCAGATATTGAAAACTAAATTAGTAATCCTTCAAACACTTAAGCAGCTATGTAATACAGCTCATATCAACAGACTTACAATGCATCTGTTTTATCGTGTGCTTAGTAATACACTTGGGATGAGGAGCCTAAATATGTATATGTTGTCACCAGAATATTCCCAAAGACTGTATAATATATGTTCAATATTCAACATGTATTTCAGTGCAAGAAAATCCAACCCACCTCTTCATACTTGAAAACCCTTTTCTTAAACACTTTCATCTTCAAAGTCATCACAGCATCCCAAGCAAGATATTAAGATGCTGCCAAAAAGAGGGATTTGATAGCCACATCACTGCACTATGTATCTAAGCAAAAAAAAAACCAACAGCTTTAGTGCTATGATGATTAATGTTTCACGATGAGAAACCCCCAGACAGGGAAGACCCAACACCAACAAGAAAACAGAGAGAAGGAAATACTCTGAAATTGCAGCAAGAACCACTTGTCCCAAGCAGGAAAGTTCATGAGGAGTTGCCAGCAAACATTGACAACACAGCAGCCAGGAAAGCCAGAGCACGATGAAGTGTTGTTCTTCCCACCCAGTGCCAGACAGAGTGGGTACACCCTTCCCTGCTTTGCTAGCCCCACGTTCTCTAGTTCTGGCAACAAACAAGAATGGACCTGATTAAATAGTGGCTCTTTTCAAATAGTTGCTAGCATGGTCCAGTTTAGGCCGGGTAGGTAAGGAAAGGAGAAGCAGGGTACCACACATGATTTTAAAAAGACCCAATAAAACCTAAGCAACCACCACCTCTAAAATTAAAAAAGGAGGACAGGTGACAAACTTAGAAACAGTCACCTGCACATTGATGGCAGTGGGTGGCAGAAGAGGATTTGCTCCACCGAGCCCGATCTATCCTTGGAGATGCAGATGGAGGGTGCAGCAACCTCTGCCTCTCACTGTATTGTTCAGTCATCTTCAGAGATCCTCCTAAATTAGGTCAAAACTCAGTGGAAATCCCAATGTGTAGAGGGATTTCCCCAAGGCAGAGGCGAGAGCACCATGGAGACCCTGCACTGCCCTGGCTCTCCCAGGTACCCCAAGCAAATCTGCAGCCATCAGACATCAGTCTGTCTCAGAGCTCCACCCAGGCGCGAAAGCAGGACTGTAACACCTCAAACTCAAAGTAGTGATGTGGTGGCACCAAGAAACCATGTGGCAACATCAGCTTTATCAGCAGCCTCAAAATGAGCTGGGCTGACGTCTCCAATGACAACTTCAGGAGGGCAAGGCCCTCTTCTGTCTGTCTTCAACTACTTTTATTCCATTAATCCTACCAAAATATGCAAGACTGCCTTCAGACTACTGCATTACTGCATATTTTGGCTGACAGCTTAGATGATACCCAGGGCAGGAACCATCCTGTGGCCATGCTGTGTGGAGAGGGGCAGAGACAGGCCACAATCCAAACTTCACCCCCAAAATTATTTCATAGGAAAACATGCTGAATAAGACCACAAAAAAACAAATCAGAAATTATATTTACAAATTACAATTAGAACAGCACTCTTATTACCTGGAAAAGGAAATTCTCCTTTAATTCCCTTTTTTATTTTTATTTTTACCAGAGCCAGAAGAGCTCTCTGTTGTTGCAAAGCATAGAAACTCATTTAATTATCTTCATATCATCTGGACAACAGCAACATGACAGTCCTGTAACTCTGGGCTTTAACAGGTAAACCAATTTGGTATCATAGCATCTATTTCATATATTATAGCACAACAGTTTGTAACTTTGGTTTCACTGACTTTGTTCTGTCCCATGATGAAATGCTGGGCAAGTATGTATGTATCAGTATGGCACTTTGTTTGTAAAAGCTAATTAAAAATACATATATTTTTTAAAGGAAATATATGGAAATGACTTTGGAGGCCTAGATTTTAAGCTTCTTTTGTTTTTTTGACATCTGTTTGCTGAGTACATATAATTTCTCCCTTTAATTATTTAAATGTCCCAGTGTTTTTCTCAGAAAAAGAAAACTAAAGCCAGATGCCCAGCCTCAAGATGGAAAACTCTAAAAATACAATAGAGTTAGTCAAAAATTGGAATTCTCATCCATTGGAAAAAAACAGTATTTTAAAGAGACATATTCACTGGAAAATCAGATTAAAACATCTGTACAGCTCTGAAAGTTCTAGAGAACTATACTAAGAAATCCCCAAGTATTTCGTTTTCTTTTGCCCTTAAAAAGCTGAAGATTTTGGGTATCCAATACTGTTCTTGCAGACAAGGATGGTGATCACACATCCTCATTCTGCCAGTCCTCTATCTGATGGAGAAAGCCCAACGTGCATTGCAGGAGGCAAGCCAGAACAGGAGATGTTGCCTGTCATGAGGAACAACACACCACACAAATTGCTACTGCAGACTTTCCTGTGAGGAATAGATGTTTTACAGACTCTCTACCGACAAAACACACTGATAGAAATTTCTCACCGCTTCTACAAAAAGCTTTCAAGTACAAACCGTAGCAGGAATCCAATAAGGAAAAAAGCAGAATTAAAATAGGATTTCTTAAAACCATAATCTGCCAAGAGATACCTTGGATTACTTTTCTTTGAATAGGCTCAATACACTAGGTAACAATATTTAAATAAAAAAAAAAAATTAAGCCCTTGTTTAACCCATCTCAGCTACACATCCCCAGGGATCCCAACCCTGCAGCCCTGCTAAATCCTCCCGGGGATAGGGAGGTTCCTCATGACTTCTCCTCCTGCACTGAAATACTATATTTGTACATTTGCATCTTAAAACTGCTCATCTTTCATTAAAAATTAATTTTATTTCACACACACACCAAAAAAAAAAAAAAAAGATGCATGCAAGATTTCTGGAATGTCATATGAAAGGGATAAAAATAAAGCAGACCAGCTTCCAAAGCAGAAATACAACACTTGGAGAGGAAAAAAGGTGCCAAAAATAAGGTTGCTCGGATACATTATGTTGCAGTTCATAATTTTAAGATGCAAGGAGATGTGCAATGTTTAGTTTTAGCCTTGTTATCCACATGGCCACAGCTCATTAGAACACCAGTCCACCCCATGGGCCCTAACCAGCCCCTGGAGGGGGTGTTGCAGGAGTGCAAACTCCTTCCCCAACCTGCTGACCACCCTCTGACCTCAGCTCGGGGACTCAGGACCCCAAATGAGGGACACCAGCTTGGTTGCAGCCCAAAGCAGCTACAGTGCATTCAGGCAAAATTACTGCAATGGAACTTAATGAAGATCAAGCAGGCGGGCACCAGTCTGCTACTGCTTCAGACACCTTGGGAGCGTGAGCTGCAATGCTAATCTTTACACTTAACACAGAAAAGGCTTTGGAGAGCAGAGATTTATTTAAGAGAGCAAACAGAAATCCAGCCAGGCTGCCCTGTTCAACTGGCATGCAGTGAATCTAGAGCAGGACCATGCCCTCAGAGAGGGGTTTTGCGTTCTCCCCCCACCAAACAAGTCCCAGCCTCTCCCTGGCACACACCAGACACCAGCTTCCCGGCCAACTCCCCGCTCCCCTTCCCTCTTCTGCCCTCTCTTCCTACCATCATTATTTTGGGATGTTGCAATCCAAATCTACCCTGCTCCAAACACTTTCAACGCCTGAAAAGCCCCACCAGTCTGAACCGTAGCAGCGGTTCGGGAGCCTGAAGGCAGGATTTCCAATCCCCTGGAAAGGACATTTAGAAACCAAGACCCTCACTTTAAGAGCAATGATTTCTAAAATGCATAGGCAGCCTCAGCAAACTTCAGACTTATTTTGAGAATCACTAGACTAGAAGCAAACCTCATCTGGCACTGGGAAGTAAAATTTTTTATTTTTTTTTCTTGGAAGCTACACAAAACATTCATTGTCATGAGGGTGGTGAGAAAGTAGAAATTCAAAATCTGACAATCATCTAGCTACAAAAAACTTCAGAGCCCAACCGGGTCATCACGGCTGAGCAAGCTTCTCGCTGCGGCTTTGGGGATGCAGTGTCCTCATGTGCTCTCTCATCCCAAGGATGCAGATGGTGGCTGGGCTGAGGCCGGTCCCCTTCCACAGCTCTGGGGGATGGAGGGCTGGTGGGTGCACACAGCCAGGCTGGAGACCTGGCCACACAGGCACTGGTGCTTGAGAAAGGGAAGGCACAGGACCACGCACCAGCAGTAAGCGGGATAAGGATCCCTCCAGTAGACTCGTTTTGACCTCTCCTAGGTCATCAGAGGCAATTACTGAGCCCCAGTTATCACAGCTCAGCTGACTTGCATGAATTGTTACCTGATGCAAACTCCACTGTGTGCCTGAGCCTGAATTTCACCTCCAAACATAATGGTTCGCTCTCAAGTCACCTCTATTTTTTATTGCCTGCTGCAAACCGGGTTTCATGCAATGCTGTGAACAGTCTGTTGGGGATATTAGGTTTCAAGGTCTTGCTAATCAGCTTTCCATTGAATAATCAGTGAAAAAAATCTTCCTTAGTTTTACTTACGTTTATACCACTCTTTGAATGAGAGCGATTGAACAGTGAAAGGAAACCTCTCATTTACAGTTCTGTGCAAACATGCACAACCAGGTGCTGAAGAGCATGATATCTCAGAAATCATCCCTGTTTTGGAGAGAAGAGACATTTTGGGCACTAACAAATAGAAAATCTTCCTGAAGCACCAAATATGAAGCTTTTGTTCACACCCTAGGGAACTGTAAAGTTGTAGCAAGCTAAAGAATAAATGCTATTTTAACATATGGAAAACAGTTACTTTTTGAAGCCTATGACCTGCTTAGGGTTAGGGCTTTCCAGTGGAGCTGTGTATGTGTTATCATAATTACTACATGTCTTCCAAGCAAATTTTGTGGACTTACACTCAGCAGGAAAACATAAAATGAATTTCAAGACCTGACAGCTCTAGACTTCCCCTTCTCTGAAAAGCCCTTAGGCTGGAAACTTGCTGCTAAGAAACCCAAATGTCTGGAAAAAAATCAAAGTGACTTTTTGCAGCCATGGGGATCTGGACCTTATCCTGCTCTGGTTGTACATAATTCTTTAATGTCAAATACTCTTTTCATTAACATGCTTTTCTGTCTTGGGCAAGGACAAAGGGAGGTAAGACTTCTGCTTTCTTGATTTTAACCTAGCACAACTGTCTTCAAAGGTTGACTACCCTTTTTCTGTCAGAAAAAGCATACTACCCTAGTTTGGAAGGTACCTCAACAGGCCTCTGCTCGGTCTCCCTGCCTGAAATAGCAAACAGATTCAGCACATCCCTGCAGATTCCTTCATGACAAATTGTTTAAAATCCCCACTGATGTGGATCCTCCAGCCTCTCTAGGTGACTTCTCCCAGTGACTCCCACCCTTACAGTTAGTGTTTTCTTCTCTAATGTCTGAATTATTCCTCCTTTGCTCCAAGCTTATGTCCATGGGCCATCTTCTATCTGGTGTTAGAAGAGGAGGGGGCATAAGAGTTTGTGTCTTTCTCATCTTCAGAATTCTTGGAAAATCACGGACACAGAGCAGAGGAGAGAGTGGACCAAAAGATGCAGACTGGGAAGAATTTGTGTGTTAGTTTTATTCTCACATTAGATAAATTTGCCGTTTTTATTTTATTCTAAATGCTAATGTGTGGCAACACCAGCTGCCAATTTAGAGAGACATACTTGGCATGCCAAGATTTATGTCACTAAGATTCGCATCCCTTACTTAATTCTTCTGACAGTCACCAACCCTTCCAGAAAGACAGATTTACTTGGCACTCTTCATAAAACACTTACTTGATGAATGATGCTACCTCAAATCATGAGCCTCCCAAACTCAAAGCTCTTTGTCTAATGAAAACTATTACTGCTTTTTAATAAGTTCTTCAGCATTTAAAAATAGCACTCCTAATTTCCTGCTCCACCGAGCACCACCTTGACTTCAAGTCAAATTATTCACAACCTCTTCTCCACCAGCCCTGGGGGATACAAGTCTTGCATTTTGGGGCTAAGTACTTCTCTCAACAGCTGTGAGAAGCTCTCTGAAGCAGGAAAGTGCAACTCAGTATCAGACATCAAAGCTAAGCCACCCTTTTTTTCCTACTACTTTAACCCAAATGTTGTAGAGTAAGGAGCAGCAACAGCAGTAGGATTTCTTTGAAGCAACTTATATTCAACTGCATTATGTTGTGGGAGAGAGGAAGTATTAATTCAAAAGCCCACCAAAGAGATTAACGTTGCCACGCAAACAAGATTTAGCAGTTTTAGCTTGCTCTAGTTCTCGCCAGGCACATTTCTACCAGGAAAACACCAGAGGTAAAATACTCACCTACCACACAAAACCAAACAAAGTGTGTCACATTGTGCCACAGTGTCATAAGCCTTAGCACTAATATTTAGAGCAGCTGTTTCATCCACAAAACTAGCATGTGGGTCCTGCACAGAGCCCTGAGGAGAACATCAGATCTCCTTGCACACGTGTTACCCTAAGATCCAGGCATGCAAATGCTCCAAGAGCCAGCAAAGCCTTCACATGGGTGGAAACCTCACCCCTCACCCCAGCATGAGCAGCATCAGGACCCATTGCACCCAGAGGGCACAAACATCACCAAGATCATCATCTTTATATTCTGTTGTCTTACCCTTTTTCAGAAGTTGTCACTAAACACCTCTTGCACTGCTTCTTGAATTTTTCCAGACCTCCAAACCCACTAAATTTCTTCACACATTTTTGTAAATGACTTTTTGGGTTACCTTATTATTTCTTGTTGACATTTCATGCATTTCAAATAATCTTACAGGTAACTGTATCTCTTAAAAGTATGGTCCTTTCCCAAACTGCCTGCCTTCCTGGAAACTTGACATTCATCAAATGCTTTTACAAATTTCCCTGTTAATCGTTTCATTAAAATGCATCCTTCTATGATTACATTTTTGTTTGTAAGCCACAAAAAGAAACAGTGCACCCTAGTGTGACCTACTTTTGTGTAAGACAAGGAAAAAAATGTTTTTAACAAACACGGGAAATAAACTCTGCACAGAATCTGCCTTTTTAAGTTCAAATGGAATTTTACTAAAACCTTGAGGGAAAACAGTGGTTTTTTTCAACAAAATGCTGTAACTGAGTGCTTGGTCAAATACAAAAGTAAATATCAAACACCAAGAGAGGTTCCTAGCTTTGTCCTAATGGCCATCTTAAATTATTTTTGATTTTGCAAACTATGTAATAGGAGAGAAAACACTCAAGCCCAAGCTGCACACATATTGGGATTGTTATCTAATATCTCTGATAAGTCTTTGTGCTGTGAAGCTGTGAATCTATGAAACAAATAGGAGCAAGTTCTTTCTCTATGAATTTTTCTTTGGGCTATTGACCTGTTTAGTTCATGCAAACTGTTTTTTCCTGAGCATGCAAGTTGTACATCTAAAGAAAAAAAGTAAAATCCCAGCCCAACTACTGGTTTGCCATGTGGATAAGATGCAAGCTGATTCCAAGAGAACTACTTGCAAAGGTTGTAACTACAGAGGAAAAACAACAGCCAGAGGACACTGCAGAAAGAGGGCACAAGAGCACAGTGAGAATGCATAATCATAAACCATGAAAAGGTCCTTTTACAGTATTTAATGCTGACCTTCAAAATACATTAGAAGGTCTATAAGAAGCTTTTATTCCAAAAGTTTTTTAAAAAATTACTGCATCACATTCAATGGTAGTGTTTAACCAAAGCATCCAGCAAACTCACTTGTAGTTTTTCCTTAATTTTCCCATTTGCAAACTGAGAGAGCCTTCACTCCACACACAGAGGACACAAGTGATGCAAATATGAAATGAGTTTCTATAAAAAAAACGGGACACAAATATGCAATGCCTAGGACACGGCAGCTCCTGCCTTGATTCTCCTGTGTTACAAACCTTCCCTGAGGATTATTTTCCCTCTTTTCTATAAACAGTTTTGCTGGACACAGACTGCTGAAAAAAAAACAGACTTGCCATTTCCGTTCAGATTTTTCTTCAGAATATCTTTCTTTTGGTAGATAGGTGGATTTGAGGATGGGAAAATTTTAGTCTATATTCCAAGAGTAGTATGAAGAAACAGCCTCAGGCAGCTAGTTAAAAAACAAACTTTTGACAGTGTACCTAAATATATACATGCTTTTATATATATATGAAGAGAAACCACACACAGGACAACTTACTCTTCTAGAGAAAAACTATAAAAAGAACCGATGGTTCCAAAATGAGACTGTAATTGTAAGAGTAGGACAGTATTTTTTTTTTAATAGCACTGCTCGGGAAATTACTTCTAATAATAATTACAGGTATGTGAATTCCTTAAGTAAACAGCATGTTCCCTAACTTTTTACACTAACACTGCCTTGGCCTTATTATGCAAAAGAATCTGGACTTTGGCCACAGAGCATTTTTGTACTGCCTTTAACCAGAGCTTTCTGAAATCAATAGCATCCATACGCTCCAGTGCACTGAGCTTGTTCCTCCAGGGGTCAGGGAAGAGGCCCACTTTAATACGCACTTAATTCAATTAAGAGCTACACAGCAACAGCCTCTAGTAAATTTTAACCTCTCATCCACGCATCGTTTACTAACCCACCATTAATTAAACACATTTATTAAACTAGCATGTTTGTAATTACTGTATTTTCCATGAATGAACAAAAGCTATTTATGGGATGCAAACAAATGGCGCTTGTTCATTCATGGTGCGGTACTGAATGCGGATGCCCAAAGCCAGCTGGCATTTCGACAATACAAACAGCAGTCAATGAATGCACAGAGACAGGTCAGTACAAATATCTTCTGCCCAGAAGAAACCATACTGAAATATTTAAAATTCCTGCTTTTAACATTTACTGCCGAAAAAGGCACCACTGCCAGGTGCCTGGATACCCAGAGGAGCCAGTGCATGCATTAGTAAGCCCAACTCACAGGTATAACCCTTCTGCAGACCCAACAGGTTGCAATCCATCGCCTTTATAAGTGCATTTGAAACAGCTTGGCACAAAGAGCCATTAGATATTAGGAAATACTAAATACTAGTGTTACCACCACCCTCAAACGTGTGTCTCCCATCAAACAAACCTTTGGAATGACCTGCTTTGGGTGGTGAGTGACGGAAAGATGTGGCCACAGATGATTGACTGACAACTCCTTTGCATAACCAGTGGCATGATGTCACAAAACACCCAAACCTGTGCAAGTGGATGGGGATACAGGATGTACAGCCCACACCTTCACATTAAATCATGTTCTGCACCTTCAGGTAAGAACATTAAGATTCTTCAGATGAAGCAGCTCACTTGGCACATAGGTTTGACATTGCTTGAGGTCCAAGGCAGCTGAAATTCTCAGATTAGCCACAGGTCTACCACCATGCATTATCAAATTTAAACAAACTAGTCAAGTGACAGCAAAGCCAGAGAAACAAAGGATTTGTTGTTTACACCACTAATCCAGAAATGTGTAACAAACACATGAAAACTCATGAACAGATGTGAACTAAAAAAAAAAAATTAAGGGGTTTTGTCTGTCTGCCAAAATAAAATGCTATAAAGCATGTGGTTTTTCATTCACATGTAAGTATACGACCCCAAACCCCCACTTTGTTTCTATCTGAGAATGTCTTTAGCATAAGCAGACCAATGGGAAAGGAAGAACGGGTTTAGATTTAGTTCACAAAATCGGCAAGAAAATTGCCAGTCTTTCACCTAGAAATGTAGCGAATAGGATAATTCTCAAGATGCAATATGACATATTTGTCATACTGGTTTTAAATCTCTCACAGGGAGGGGGATTGTACCCTGGCCACCTGCCTTCTGGATAGATCCCATTAACATCTTCCATTTCATATCAGATACTTCCAATATTTGGCATGGATGACTCCACAAGGCACATGAAGGCAAGACCTGGGCATTTGGTCCCTGCTGCACTGAATGCTAAGGCATGCTATAGAAAAGTAGAAGACCTTCTACACTGAAAGGACCATCATAATTCTGCCCACTCAGGTGATGGTGTCCTTCTCCCCCAAAGTGGAAGAGGCCTTACATGAAGAGGAAGAAACTGGGTGACCACTGTCACCATAGGGCCAGTGGGCAGAGGGTGCCAATGCCATCACATGGCGTGCCTGCAGATCCTCCACCCTGAATTCAGGAGGATGGTTTAGCAAACTGAGAGGCAGCTCTTGTGACAAAGTCACATTTTGCAATGGATAAATGGTTCAATGTCCAGATGGAGATCAGTGACAAATGGTGTCCCTTGGGGGTCTGTACTGGGACACATGTTGTTTAATATCAATGACATAGACAGCAGGATCGAATACACCTTCAGAAAGTTTGCAGATGCCACCCATGAGGGACAGGATGCCATCCAGAGGGACCTGGACAAGCTCAAGAAGCAGGCCCATGTGAACTTCATGATGTTTAACCAGCCAAGTGCAAGGTCCTACACCTGGGTCAAAGCAACCTCTGGTTTCAATACAGGCTGGGGAATGAAGGGATTGAGAACATCTCTGCTGAGAAGGTCCTGGGGGTACTGGTGGATGACAAGCTGGACATGAGCCAGCAATGTCCACTCACAGCCCAGAAAGCCAGCCATATCCAGGACTACATCAAGAGCAGTGTGGCCCCCAGGTCGAGGGAGGTGATTCTGCCCCTCTACTCTGCTCTTATGAGACCTCACCTGGAGTACTGTGTCCAGCTCTGGGGCCCCCTGTATAAAAGGGACATAGACCTGCTTGAGCGGGTCCAGAGAAGGCCACAAAAATGATCAGAGAGATGGAACACCTCTCGTAAGAGGACAGGCTGAGAGAGTTGGGGTTGTTCAGCCTGGAGAAAAGAAGGTGCCAGGGAGACCTTATAGTGGCCTTTCAATACATGAAGGGGGCTTAAAAGAAAGATGGGGACAGACTTGTTAGTAGGGCCTGTTGCAATAGGACAAGGGGTAATGGTTTTAAACTAAAAGAAGGTAGATTCCGATTAGATATAAGGAAGAAATTTTTTATGATGAGGGTGGTCAAACACAGGAACAGATTTCCCAGAGATGTGGTGGATGACCCATCCCTGTAAACATTCAAGGCCAGGTTGGACAGGGCTCTGAGCAACCTGATCTCATTGAGGATGTCCCTGCTCATTGCAGAGGCATTGAACTAAATGAATTTTAAAGATCTCTTCCAACTCAAACTATTCTATGATTTGCCAACAAACAGCAGAAAGGCAGCCACATGGAACGGGACCATCATGGCCGTAGCCTCCGTCCTTGGGTCTCTGGTTTTGCAAATGGGAATGGTTCAGAAGAAGATAAGTTAGATAAGAAGCACAAAAGCTTTCTTCTTAGCCCTCATTTTAAAATTCTTATGAAATCCTCATCTTATTTTGCTTCATGGTCAGAAAGAAACACCATTCATCTTTGGCAGCAGCATTAAAAAACTTTCACACGTGTTCCCAACAGTGTTGCTACACAGCCTCTACTCACTGAACACATTTGCAACTCAGGAACACTAACTTGTGTAGCATACTGCATTTTGGCCTGCACATTTGTCTTTTAACAATTATTCTGCTTTTCAAAGGACAAACTCCTCCCCTTACATGAGCAGATGGGGAAATGTCATCTCTTGTTCTTAGAGGAGCTTTGACCAATGTTCTGATTTGGGCATTAAATAGAGCAGAAGTCTACAGAGCTACCTATGCTTTATGGCATACTTTTTTTTAATGCATGAGCTCTGCTGTCAACAATGTCAGCAGGAATATGCATGATGTTATGTGCAATGTTTGTCAGCTGGTCGCTTACTATGCAGCAAGGGTCTGGGAGCAGTGAAGAGTGGAAAATCAGAGCTCTCCTCATTTAAATTTATAATCTGCAAATCAGGACAAAGAAGGAAAATAGCAGAAATTGGCCCAAGCAGTAAGATTTGGAGCAAGATTTAAGATGATGAAGGTGCAGGAGAGCTCGGGAGCATGGGTGATGACTCACAGGCTGTTAAAACATGTGAGAGCCACACAGCTCAAACAGCTGAAGGAATACACACGACATTGAAAGCTGTAAGGCAGCAGAGCCTTCCCCTGGACCAGGGAAGGAGAAAAGCAGCTGAGTGACAAGGAGCACAGGGGAAGGGACAGCCTGTGAGTCATCTCTGCTCAACCAAGGCCACAGGAAGATGAGCAGTAGCGGTGGGGACTTGCTGAGCAGGGACAGAGGGGAGGGGTGTCCCCCTCCAAGGCAGGGTGTGAGGGGGATGCATTGGGCACCATTCACAGCATCTCTGGAGATGACAGCAGGCTCCCAATGGGAGGAACACAGTAGCACTTCATTGCAGCCAACAGCTGGCAATGGCCACTACGCTCAGAGGTTGCAAATCAGTTTGCATTATAGTCTCCTGGGTCTGCATGCTCAAAATGTATCATGTTTGGTCTCCAGAGAAAGATCTGCCACTTTTTTTTTGAGGAGAAAGAAATAGGTTTCAGACGAAACTATTGACTTTTGTATTTCAGGTGAAGATAAGTGGGAAACGTATAGTTGCCTAAACAAAGAAATATAACTGCATTTCAGCTGAACAAATCCTCCTGAAACCTGGGAAAGAAGTGATTCTCTGGAAGGAAGGGGGTCCATGACAGTGGGGAGGGAGATACAAGAAGCTATGGGAGAGGTGAGCTTAGTCCCACTTGAAGGACATACTTGTACATACCATGAATAACTCTTCAAAGCAATAGGTAGCAGTAAAAATAAGCATAAGAAGAGTTTTCTTAATCACATGATTCTCTGCACTCACCATCATGATCTACCCAACACTCAATTTCCGGTGGCTCTTTATAACCAAGCTTACCAACACGCCTTAAGACTGTATCCAACTGTATTTGGAAACCGAGTGGAGCAGCTAGATTTAGCCTCAACATACTGCATAACTGCTTTTTTTTCCTCTTCCTACCTGTTCATCAAAGATGTATATTATAATCTCCATACATCAGAAGGCAAACTGTGGCATGCAGGCTACTATTGTTACTTACAAACTTTGCTATCCCATTTGCAGGTTGGATGGGTTTATTTGGTTTTTACATCAAGCATCAAGCAACAGGAGTAAAACAAACAGAACAAAGCTGTTAGTCAGCCAAGTTTTGGTGCCTCAGATGGGACACAAGAAGACATCTCAATGATGTGCTTTGGCTCTCAAACCAGACTACTGGGAGCATAAGAGAAATGGTAATCTACTGAGTAATTATGCATAACAATGACTGAAGGATGCAGTTGCAGATGCAGCTGCAAACACATCTTTTAACTGTTGTCTTGTTGGCAAAACAGGTGTTTAGAAAAAGTACAAATGACTGCAAATGCCAGGAAGCTTGGGCTGCACATCATTGCTTGTCTCCATGAGGGAATGAAGCCCTTTGTGTTGGTATGGCTCAAGTCCCTTCTTGGGTGTATTTTTGGTTTTCCTCCAGGTTGTTCTTGTAGCGTAACTGTTTTCCTTTGCATACGTTAAGGGCCAATGTGAGATTATGCTCCACCTTACTGGAAGAGAGATCAGAAGCCTGGTTGGAAACTTGCCTTCTTTCTGCCCTCTTCTGAGCTGTGAGGGTCTTCATATGCAATTATTTCTCCTCTTGTTTTCAGCGCTTCATTCAGGGATCTGCTTAGAGACTTTCTCATTACTTAATCACACAAGAGAGTGTTTATGTAACTAGTGGTGCATATACTGGGTTTGGATGCCTAAAATCCCTTCTTTTATTGGGATTTGGGCACTTTGAGGTTTTACTTTTTAAAAATGAAAGGGCCAAATGGTGAATTTAATCATGCCAGCATCCCCACTCATCCAACACAAAGGCCAGGTTGCTCTGCATCCCCTCAGCAGCATCCCACCAAGCCTGGGCACTGGCTTGCACTCTTGACAGCAGAAGCCTAGAAGAAGGTACTAGAGCAAGATTGGATTTGCCCCCTGAAACTCCCATCTCTGTCCCTCCATCCAAACCTCTCTGACAGCATCACTCTTCCTCCTTGGGCCCTGAGGCTACCATGGCCCATGCAAAACTGCCTGCAGGGCAGAGAGACTTCAGCTGAGCGAAGAGCATGGCTGGGGAATACATCTCCACCAGTCCAGCAGCCAAGTCCTGCCAGCGAGGTGGCCATCCCAGACCCCCACGTGCCAGCAGCACTGCCTCCCCAGACCCAGGGTAAGCTGCCCATGGCAGAAATTCAGATCTCCAAAGTCAAAAAGCTTTTTGTCTGTTTTCAGTAGCATCCAAGCATCACTCCCAGTGCAAAGGAGGGGACAGATCAAGGCAGCCTGGGGAGGATATGAATGTGCCACCAACCGTTGCAGGGCTCGGCTGCATTGTGGAACTGCACCCGTAATGCAGACAGGACCCAGGGTATGCCACCAAAGGGCTCTGACAGCAGACAGAGCAAGAAGCTGTTCAGAGAGGTTATAACCACTCTCACCTCCAAAGACTTTGGAGCATAAAAGATATTCTTGTATCAGACAAGAGTAAGGGGCTCTGTAGGGAGGTTAGGGAGACAGAGACAGACTTAATTTGCGAAGTTAAGCCATTTCATTCATGGAGCTACTCAGCAGCACTTGCAGTATTGACATGAGCAGACAGTAATTGCCAGGATTGTTTTCTGCTGAGCTCTCACTTTCCAAAAAGTCATTACCCAATCAGTATGGAAAGTCATTAGCTAATCCCCTTAGGATCACACTGTTAACAAAATTCGGTGGACTGCCTGGACACTGGCCGAAAATATTATTTATGAACACATAAATGAAGGAAACATCTTAAGCATTACTCAGTGGGGTCCTCAGCTGCACTGGGCAGAGCCCTGTGATCATACACTGGGTGCTTTTCTGTGCCAAATTCAATCTAACCAATTTCCCAACACAATTTCAGAGAATTTCTGAACTGTCCTAAATTGCAACAGTCTATAAATCCCCGTAGTCGCTGCTGCATTTCTAATAGCATGTCCCCTGTGCCAAGAAGAAAAAGAGCTGGAGAAGTGGCTCTGCACCAGTGGAGAAGACGACCATCAGTGGGCAACTCAGAGACTGTTGGGTGCCAAAGCAGAGCACACAAGAGCTGTCCTCTCTCAGGCTGCCAGAGAACAACTTACATAGCATCTATGCTAATTCAGCAGAAGCAACAACATGTTCTCTTGATCCAAGAGTTGTACTGCAGGATAAACCAGCCACGTGCAGAACCCAGATTAACTAATTCAAGACCACAGGCTAAAGAAAAAAACACCTCAGGATTGAAGATTAGAGCGTAGGGAATTGTCTGAGGCACGGGGAAGACATAACAGGCAAAGGATGTCAAGGATACCTGGATTTAGCAATATCAGGGAAACTAGGGAAAGAGAAAATTGCTATTTGAGATGAGGAGTTGCAAGGATTACTTCTTAAGAAAACAAATTCCAGGCAGCATCCTCGAGTTTGGTGGGAGACCATTGCTAGACGGGGTAAAGGCAGACTGGGTGCCAGCTTGAGTAAACAACTTCCCTCAAAGTAATGATTTAGTTAAAGCACATCTTGTCTCTAAATGCACAGCAGCTCTGTTTTTTTACCAGTTATTTCTCCATAAAAATGTGTCTTCATATGAAAGACAGTGATTTGCACTGAGCTGACAGAAACTGCTGGTTACCATGGGAGAGAAAACAAACTTCAATTCCCAGTAGGTCTGCAAATCCCAAGTACTTCCCTAAATGAGTTGCATGCATGCGAAACAACTACCTTCTGCCCCTGACACACAGGAGGGTGCACTGCTGCACAGACGGGGATGTGATGGTGGGTTGATGCTCATCTGCATGTAGTGGCATCCATGATATGATGGTGATGGAAACAGGTAGAGGTAAAAAGGAAAAAAAAAAAACACCCTTATTTAAAGTACAAATTCACATTTTTAAAGAGGTGGGAATACAAAGCTAAGTAAATGCACTAAAAGCCTCCTTGTAGATATTGAGGGCTTTCTGGTTGTATTACCCAGAGTTCAGACCTTATATTTAACACCCAAAACTGTGAGCACCCCAGCTGTTATGAAGCTTTCTCCCAGCATCTCTGGCATCAGAAACCCTAATATACAAAGTACTCTGGCTCGAATACAGATATGTTATTCTCTGCATGTAAGCTATTATCGCAGCTGTATTGCACTGACAGGCACTTGTATCAAGCAAGGCAATGCCTATCAGCCTTCTTCAGCTACGTATTTATTGTCTACAACACAGCACTTAAAAGATTTGGGGAAAGAATAATTTAAAAAAGGAAAAAAAAAAAAAAAGCACCTGCCCTCTACACATGCTCATGCTTAGGTTAGGCTTCACTTAGTTATACCCAAGGCAGTTAAACCTGTCTTAGCTGGCGATGTATGCCTTTGCAATGGCCAGAGCCAGAGCCCTTGCTTTTACTTGTATGGCTGCTTAGAGCGTTTCCATCCTGTTGATGCAGGTACCTGCAAGGGACCAGCACATCCTTCCACGGCAGTGCCCAGACCCGATCCATGGGGAGCAAGAGCAGCAGCCCAGGCGGACAGATGTTCACCCCATATTTTTCATACCAGCAGCCCAAGTTTCAGGGTGCGTAGCATGGGAAGCTGACTAAAAGGCCAGGCCAGGCAGTCATCAGGCTGGCTGCAGCCTGGCATCGCACTCACAATTTTACTGTCTATAATTTGAAGAGAAGATACACCACACCACATCACACAGCACAAATAGCCCTCCATGTGGTACCAACTGTGCTTTTTATAAACTAAGTATCAGTTTCTGCTGCAATGTTTCTGCCAAGAAACTAAAGCAGAGTGCAAAATAATGCTTCAGAAATGCTGATTTTGTATATAGGGAGAATTGGGACAGCTTCATCATAATATTTTGCTGAAGTGAAATATTAATTGCAAGTCTGTGGCGCTGCCTCCTTTCTTTGTTGGAAA
This sequence comes from Tyto alba, assembly GCF_018691265.1. NCBI lineage: Eukaryota > Metazoa > Chordata > Aves > Strigiformes > Tytonidae > Tyto > Tyto alba. Next base: position 15,408,443 of record NW_024881318.1, read on the forward strand.
TATTAGTGAGAAAGTCTGTATCCATGGTATGGAACCTGATCTGTTGAATAAATTTGGAACTAGAATTTACTTAGTGGCTTTTTTCCCCGCTGTTTTTTCATTGCTTTTAGGAAAGAGTAACTAGAAAACCCACCCACACACCCAAATATTCAGCTACAAGGAAATAGCCTGAAGTCATTCATAACCGTAGAGCGACCCCAGCTCTGGTTGCCCCAACATTTAGAAAGTTATCCTGTGGTATCCTTGAAGATGCACAGTTTCTGCAGCAGGGATTCAAGGTAAGAAAGGAGAAAAACTGTCCATGATTCCCTTAATATTTGCATTTTAGATTTGGAAAGGAAGGAAGAAGAATTTTAACAGCTATTGTATGAAAAGGATCTTCAGTAATGTTTTGTCTTAGAGAATTTTTTTTTTTTTTGCTTACATCCGTACTCATATCTGGTAAAGTCATCTTTATAAAGAGGTTCAGAAAGAATAAAATTCTTAGAAATAAAGATAGCCATCACAGATTACAACCAGCGTTTTTCCATGAATCATCTCTACTGTATACAGCAAAAGAGCTTCAAAGACAACCTACTAGGTGACCAAAAGAAATATTCCAGATTTTGGATATTTTACTGCAAGGCTGTATGTCCCTCTGAGAAAAGGCTAGAAGAAAAAAATTTATTTATTCTCAGAAAAAGAAGTCTGAACATAATAACTGTCTTCAAAGCTCTGTAAGGTTATAAAAAGGACAGCAGTCAATTGTACTCCATGCCCATTGAGAGTAAACCAAAAATTAATCAGCTTAATTGCCAGCAAGGAACATACAGGCTATGCATTAGAAAAAAGTTGCAAGAACAAGGCACATAGGAACAAAACAGTAAAAGATACTGTGTAATGTTCTTCCCTTAGGTTTTTAAAAGAACAGGCTAAGTAAGCTAGGATCCATCCATCAGAGATGGCCTAAGTATATTGTTCCTGCTCCAGGATGGGCAGTTGGATCCCACAATTCCCAATACACCTCTGGTCCTGTATTTTGTTGACTTTCTGGTCCATATGCCTCCTTGGAGCAAAAATAGATATCCACCAGAAAACAGACACAATTCCCCCTCAATGGCTGAGAGCACTCCTATTGAATGCTGTGTCTTCATCAAGACCACAGACTTATTTTTTCTATAATGACCCCAAAGCCCAGTGCAGGAAAACAGATATTCACATAGTTGCACTCAGTACCTATCTTAAGGCAGCTAGGCATGGGTAAAACAAACATCAGAGGAAGAAAAATTTCTGCTCTGATTTCAAGAGCAAAGCAGATACAGTCCTCAAGCAAACAGGCTTGGGAAGGATCATATTGTTCAGTCAGAGACAACTGTTCCCATAGTACCATCAGAGGCAAGAAAATCCATGAGGGAAACATAACAGACAGCACTACCAGTGACCATGAGTGCCATTACCTTGGTTACAGACCCACATCAAACTCAAAGTACTTGTGGTAGCGATGCACCAGAGACAATGACTCAGAGACCCAGCTAGTCCTGGAGTTCCAAATCAAGTGGGAAGATGTCCTGGATTCCTATTAAACTCCTGGTGTATATGAGCACTGTCTCAGTGTCCACAGGCAGCACATATGTTTGGAGTCCACGTAAGTTTCTGCAGTTTGTACAGCAGTAGATCACACCAAATGGGTGAGTGTTTTCAAAGAAATTCCATAAAGCAGAGGAAAACATCTGGAACCCCCCTACAAAGTCTTCCTTGCCACCCACACATGGGCTGGACACTACATTGTACTGTCAAAAACTTCAATATGTTTTTAACAACTAAGGAAAAATATTTCCGACAAAATGAAACTTAACCTAAATGTTCCTTTGACAGATGATGCCACCTCCTTTCTGGTTACATTTCTGGGGGAAAAACAATCATTATTTAGGAAAACAAATTAATAAATCACTTCCATCCCACAAAAGGTCTCCTATCCCTGAGAAAAAGGGCTTTAAAATGCTAAAGCAGACCATTACAGAGCAGCAATGCACTCCAACAAAAGCTCTCACACGAACCTAAATTCTACCTTATCTTGATTTCTAATTGATCTAGAACTTACAAACCTCCCATATAAAATGCCAGCAAGGCAAAGTGCTAAGCAGGACACAAAGCACTACCCATGCCCGGGATACACACACATGTAAGGCAACAGCAGCAGCCTATTTCCAGCCAAACCCCAGAGAAACCAGTTGTGAGAGTGCACGGCTCTCCCCCCAGAGAACCGCACAGCAACAGCCAACAAGTCTCAGTCACAGCCAGATTTTAATTTTCAGGGCTGAGGTCCGTAGGCCAGAGTTTAAAACAGAGACTTACTCTTTTCTTGCTGCTGGGAAAGTCAACTAATCCACAAAGAAGAGAGAAAAGTTTAAGTGGCTTTGAGGAGGCAACGGTTCTGGTGCGCTGGCTGATTTACGGGGTTTGTCAGGGCTCGTTGCAGACTTTTATCACAACCCTGTCCTGTAAGTCTTCTGTGCCTACACGCTGCATCTAACATCATATCCAAATGCACGCCATTACGTATTCCTGCAGTATGTTGCTATCCTCTGTGTCCTTTTTCATGCTAAAATATTTTTGGAGTTCAAGGATGTGGAGCTGAACCATTCCTCCCAACAAGTTCTTCCCTCAGCACCAACACTGTTGCTGGCCTCAAGGCTTCTCTGTTAAGCCTCTCCTTTCAGTTTTACAATTGGCACATACTTCTGTGTAATGTTTAAGAAAACTGAAGATAAACAGTAAACAATGTAGCCCTAATTCTACAGCACACTCCTTCCCAAAACAAGGATGCAGGATTGTAGCATTCAAAATCATAGAGGCATCTTAATCCCCAGCTTCCCAATATCTACCCTGGCTGTGGGAAATCAGACTGGTTTGGAGAGTACCTGATACCCTGCCTTTCTGTCCTACTTTTTCCAGCTATCTGAAAAGAATTTAATGAAGTCCTTCAAAAGGACATAAGAAGCACATACTCACATAAGAAGCTCACAAATGAACATTCAAATTACTGCTTTTCTGTTTGTCATACAGGGACAAGCACAAAAAGGAAGGTCAGCACACCAAGTCTGCTGTTCATGCAGGTGCACATTAACACCAGGTACATGGTACCACTCTGAGTCTTAACCTTCCCATCAAACAAGACGAAAGCATGCTCATATATAACATCACAAATAGTTAGAAAGTCTCGCTATTCCCAATGAATTCAGCCCCAGCTATAAGATTTTATGTATCTCAGACAGGGATCTCTGCATGTCTGACTCTGCAGCTACAACCTGGTATTGCAGATCTTCTTTGCATTAATTCTCTCATAACTGAAAGGACCCGATGTTATTAGTATTTACATCCATTCAATTTCATATGCTTTTGCTGGCAAATACTATTTTGTGATGGTTTCCATTTAAAAAAAAAAAAAATTCAAAGCCAAGAAAGAGAGGCAAACATTAATTAATAAATGCATTCACAAAGCAAGCTCTAAACCTCTAACAAGACTTTGCCAGAAATGCTCAATAGCCGGGAGTTTCTGATGAATACCGCATTAAGTCAGTTTGTAAATCAATTCCAGATTTTCCTCTGTAATTCAAGAGAGTCTTGGGTACTTACAGAAATTACAGAATTTAGAGAGGGGGAAGGGCAGACCGAGGCCACAGAGCAGAAGAGTCTCACACCAGATTTCCTTGGAGCTATTACAAGTGTCTATCATCATTCAGCCTAAAAACCCTTCACAATATAGGCCAGCTCAACAGTAATCATCGTCATCATCAGTCCGTTTGTAGGAAAGCTGCTTGTCAAAGCAAAAGCAAACAGACAGTAGTTTGCTCCTGGCTACAAATAAGTCTTTTTAAGTCTAGCAAGGGTCAAGTCAGGACCACTCTACAAGCTGCTGTTTTCCTGGCTGGTTTTCTGTTCAGCTTGATCAGCTGGTGGTGGCTCCTCCAGATGAATATTTTGGTTAGGTACATTGAACATCACACCACAGAACCCACCACTTTGGCCATCAGGGCCCCAGTGTGTCCCCCACAGCGGGCTGGATGATGTGGCTGGGGACCAGCACAGAGCCCAGCCGCTGCCAGTGGCCCCCATCCCCAAGCGTGCAGGAAGGGGGAAGGTTTTTCTAATGACCCAAAACACCACACTGACACTCCTGCAGTGCTGGTAAGTGCAGAGCAGACACACAGAGACTTCAAAGTAAGGACAGAAGGGAGTATTTCATAGAAGATATTTTAAAGTGAGACAAAAAAAGGAGTTTCTCTTTTACTTACGTTATGAGCAAAAATTTATTCCCATCTCACCTTCCTTTTTCATGCTAGAAACTTTTCTGTAGATGCTCTCTCTGCTTAGAAACAACAGACTTACTTGACCTGTTGCACACTCAGCTTGAAAAGCCAATAGTTCATTGTATCAAGGCAGAAAATATAGCTTTATAACCACTGTTAAATAAATTACTTAAGAAATCATCCAGCTTAAATAGGTTTTCCACAGCTATGATAAATTATAGAAGTGATTTGTTGCCATTTTAGTTACAGATGCAGGTGCACTGGTCTGCTGGACAAAACACTTCAAGATCAAAGGAGAAGCTGAAAGCGGACAAGAGTATTTATTATCTTGATGAACACCATGTTCAAGAAGTCGTCACCACAGCCGTGGGCTGTACAAGTACAGAACAAACTGATACTGTCTTCAAAAGCTGGGAGCTAAAGCACAGGCCATGAAACAGAGCCAGGCGGGCAGTACATGTCAAGGATGAATGAATGCATCAACACCTCACTTTTTAATTTCAATGTATTAAAAAAGGTATACTTAAATCTCTATCACTTCATCATGCTGCCTCTGTCATCATGTAACCATTATGTAAGGCAGCATAATTAAAAATAAACTTTTCACTCCCTAGCAGCAGTTATGCAATAACTTTTAATTAACTGAGATCCTTCATGTTTAAGAGAGCATTTAAGGAGTTTAAGTTATAACCCAATGCCTTTCCTCATAGCTTCATATTAAAATACTCCAACAGAAACTATCTGAATCTTCCTTCTCATCTCTCCAGTACAAAGATGGTTTGTCAGGTTTTATTTGGTTTTATCTTTTTGCAAGATGCTGTCTTGGGGTCCTAAAAATGCAGAGACATATTTTGTGCAATCTGTCAGCAACTGTCTTCAGATGCAAGGCTACAGGGAGCCGATGAGCTCTTTTCTTATCAGAATGAGTCACAAAAATGGATTATCCACACTTAATCCTCCTCACACTGGTGAATTTCCTGATTTTTTTGTTCAATACAAATAAAATAAAATGAAAATTGGCCTGATGAAACCTTGTAAGAACAGTTTTCCCTCAGGATGCCCTGGCAGGAGAGAAATACTGCTCTGCCATTTTAGAGGACCACAGAGCTTCCAGCCCCCATTCCCTACTTTTCCAAAAGCAAGCATCTCCCTGCTTCCAGCACCCATTCCTAGCACTGTGGATAGATTCCCCCGTGCCCATTTTTTTTTGGTCACATCATGTGCTCCCTTCAGCCATCATCATGTGTTCAGCAGCTGGGTTTTGGGGCTTTGGGGGATTTTTGCAGTCCTCTTCTCCCCACAAACTAAACAAATAAGGAATCATTTAACCTGTTTTCTTCACAAAACATTTTCACCGTAAAAGTCTTACTAATCTACATTCGTTTGAAATGCAAATACTTCTTACAAAATCGTTCTGCTAATTTTCATGAAAGCCAGTACCTTGCACTATCAGAACCCTCTCACTGAAACCCTCTTTCAGTTAAATCTCAAAGGAGTAAAACCTGGGGTTGGGAAACCTCTGTTCCATTTTAAAAAGGGATTTAGAAAGAGAAGTGTGAGTTTTGCTGCTGTTTGCTAATCTCAGCAGAGAGAAAAAGGAATCCAAACTGCCTGAAAGCTTATCCCTGAAAATAATGTGATTTTCCTATAAGATTTTAAAAATGCATCTATTCATAGATTTGAGCTTAAAGAGAAAAAAAGAAGTCTTCATACTTCTAACATATGGTCCACAGCCAACTTTCAGTGCAAAGCTGTCCCATCAGGCAGTGAGCTGACGGACAGAATGGAAACCAGGGCTTCATCTTTATGGTTATTTCCTTTCTTATTGGATTTGGGGTTTGAGCTTCACTCTGAAACGCTGCCATGCTACATTTAGTACGTAGTAGCTGGCATCGCTTTAAAGGCCCCAGCAGAGCTCAGTCAGCAAACCAGATTAGTTACACCACACAGGGAGGAAGGCTTGTGTGTTTTGGGGAGTGATGATGAAGCAGAAGACATCCCGTTGCAGTGGTGAAAGTGGCAATAGTGGAGGGAGAGGGAGGGGAGGAAAACAAGCCTGCTCTTAAATTTTACTTTCACTTTAGACAGTGTGCTCTACTTAACTTGCACAAGGCCATTATGCACGGATAAAACTCAAATGTCCTAGGAGACTTTGGCAAACTGTACTGCACATGAACAGTCTTGCTGCTGGAGCAGAAGTCGGTGTCTTGTCATGCCACATCAAATTTCAGGTTAATGTACCCTGTCAAAGCTCTGGAGAAATGCAATCACTGTCTGCATCAGTGCAGCCAGCATCCTTTGGGTGACGCGTGAAGACAGAGGTGGGTGAGCATCCTGACCAAATCAACGGCACTCAACAGAGCAGCAGCACGTCTGGCTAACTTTCCTTCTCCATAAAAAGTTCTGCCATGCGAAGTTTCATCTTCCTCCCATATGAAGAAGGCTGATGTAGGATCCACCTCCACGTGCCTGTACTGTACATAATTTGCCAGCCACTTTGAAAAGCATTTGGGGCCAAGTGCTTCCTGTAAATTATCCTTTCTCTGCAAAACCCACTTAATGGAATTAAATGAAGGGTCAATTTGGCCCATGGAGTGTGTGAAGTGCAAAATTAGATTTTATCTCATTCCATTACAGAAAGTTCCAAAGTGGAGAAAAATTTTCAGTCATAGGCTGATAAAAGTTATTACAAAAATACAATGCAAAAATCGGAAGGTTTTTTTTTAATTCTGCAAACCATTTAAAAGTATATGGTTTATTCAAAGCATGTACATCATTAAAGAATTATAGATGACCGCTATAGAGAAAGTGGATAAGGAGAAAAGTTTCATTATTTTAAAATTTTCTTTTTCAGTTTTCCAGCCAGATAAGAATCATAAAGATTACTCTGCAAGGAGAAAAAAGCCCCTCACATGCAACTTAAGACACCATAAGAAGTTAAACACATATTTGACAATCTTCTATTCATTAAATCATACAACCTCTCAGGCTTAGGAATTTCCAAAATGTATCTGTAATGTAAAGTTAAGGTACTGTATTTTTCCCTCTATCCTGTCACTTTTTTGAGTATTTCAGCATTTTTTCCTCTAACAGGAAGAGGAAGGTTATTATCATTTCGGACCTACCTCTTGGAAACTCTGCTTCCTCAGCAGTCAGATTTTGCTTAGGGTGAGACTCCCTTCCCTGTCAGAGGAGTATACACTGCATGGCTGGTTTTGGGAGGAGATAAAGGCATAGCAAAGCAATTGCATAAAATGAGTATCTAGGAATTACACCACCTTATCAACATGCGTAAAGCAAGTAAATGAATAAAAACACATTAGGTCATGTTTTGGGCATCAACCACTAGTTGGCTTTTGGCCACCAAACCTCCTAGCTTTGCTTGTGTCCCCTCTGACAACGCTCTTGCTGCACTCATTGACCATCACTCAAGGGCTGTGTAGCAATACCCTCATGCACGCCTGTCACCTTTGGCTTACCCCTTCTTTACCTCACCAGGAGAAGTACGTGGTGTTTAGATAGTAAAGATGGTCTTTCGCAACCGTAATATTACTTTAGCATGATGTGCACACAGAGTGCCATCTTGGGGCAACCTGGTATTAAGTTATCTAGATATTTTGTCACTATAGGAATTACAGACTAGATTAATTTCAGTTCACTTCCACTGCCTGTATTGGAATATATGTTTCAGCCATCAGAGAAAAGCTGGCTTTTTTAAGGAACAATTAATGGGATTTTTCTAGATATCTACTTGAAGGCTACCTGAATTGCCCAAAGTACTGCTAGTTTTTATGCACTGAATGCAAAAGCAAAAGCTCTGAGAGCATTGGTATTTGGTCAGATGAGCACAAACCTAGACACCTGTATACTGATTAAGTTGATAAAAAGACAAAAAATACACCCTACAAGAAATCTAACCTCTGCCTCCAACACATCAGCTATTGCACTGGGGAAAAAATACACACAGCTAATTCTTGGAGAAATTACTAAAAACTAAACCACTGGCATAAATGCTGAGCTGCTCCTACTATTTGCTTCCTGTTGTGGAGGCAGTGCGAAACACCTGGTCTCAGGGCTTGGTTCTGCTGGAGTTAGCCCAGGATCAGCCCAAAAAACATGCAACATCTTACCTCTGATGGTCAACCTTAGCCTCACATGGCAAGCACAAACTCTTAAACCAGCATCCAAGAAACATGGAAAGCCCACTGACAATCCCACAAACACAGCAACATAATGGTGCAGAGGGGTTTCCAGGAGCTGTGCCCACCACAGAGGAGTACAATGATCCTAAAATGATCATCCGATCTCTGCATCACACAGAGTTATTAGGCAGCAGAGGAGAAATGCATGGAGCAGATGAATAACTGTATTTTAGTAACTCTTCTACCCTTCTTCCAATTATTTAAGAGCAACAGCAAAAAATAGCAGCCCTTTCTATAAATATACATGAAGTATTACTAGCATGTGTGTGGAGAAGGGTTTTTGCACTTGCCTTCATTGCAGTGCTTAAATCCTGGAGCAATCTTAAGAGAAAAATGAAGCCAGGGATCAGCTGAAGAGCCTGTGTGTGTGCACCATAAACTGCCAGGTGTTCTGGCACAGCCCAGCCCCATGAGCAGCTCTGCTCCAGAGTCAGGAACAAAATAACTGGGGTGGGAAAACTTCTACAGACATTACCTACCCACTTTTACTCTGCCAAATACAATTAGTACTAATTTTCAGAAGTTCCCTATTTTTACTTCAGTAAATAATAAAGCTGCATGAGGAAATCAGCAGTGGAATTTAGAGGAAAGAGGTTCAGTGCTAAGAGTAGTCCCCATGAAAATGTACAAAGAGACTAGGGATGGACAAGAAAGGTTACAAAAATAAAAATACATCATATCACTTTCTGCTTTAATATACAGTAATGGCACCGTGTATTTAATACATAGAGGGCAAAACCTGTAGGAATACAACTGTCGTTACGCAGAACCTGAACAGAAAAGCGCACGTATGAGAAATGCCCTCAGCTTGCAACAACCTGGTGTCTACTTGCCAACCAGGAAGCAGATAATCCATAAATCCATCTTCCTGTGCCCTTCCTTACAGTGTTGAGTGGTTGGATCTAAAGAAGCATTTAGGAGAATGAGGGATGGGCTATGAACATCTCTACATCACAACCACAGACCAAGCAACATTGTGCAGAAGGCTAGAGACTACATGTGTTATCAGAAGGGCAGCTTCAAGGAATCTCCATCTGTGTGACCTCCAGCCCACGTGGCTGAACTTACCAGTTGTGCAAAAGTTGTAAGTATGGCAATGAAACACAAGCTACTGTCTCCTGTGCGGAAGGGTCAGGGAGGGTCAGTCAAAGACGACTTTGCTGACACAGCACTGGACCAGCTTTGCACAGATGCAGATCCTGTGACACCCCAAAGCATGTCTACACAGCAAGATTCATCCAGGTTAAAGTCTGGATGCAAAACAACATTGCTGTTCTTGGGTAAAGGGACATGGCAGGAAATAAAAACAATTTGTAATAAAACTTCCCAAAGGCCAACTGACTCAGAATTCATCATGAACAGTATTTCATGAAGACAGGTCTTTAGTTTCCCCATACACCACCTGAAATCCTCCAGCCAGGCAGATCACCAAATACCAGCAAAAACAGTGAAAACAAATGGTCTCACACTTTTTCTGTGGAGACGTTTGCAGTGGGCAGTGGGACCAGTGCCAAGCAGAGAGAATGGAGACTCGCAGCCATGTGATAAATCATTCCCTGAGCTAGACACTGTTTTTTCAGAGGGATATTTCTGCAGCCTGCAAAGAGAAAGTCAGGCCTCAGACTTGCATCATCCCACCCCTGAGTCATCTCACCGCGCACCTACTCTCCCTACCATCACTCCTCGGCTGGGATCATGTAATTACTACCACAGAGCTGCAATCATCCCTGTGCAGTCGGAGCAAAGCCAGCATCCCCACCCATGCAGTGAGAAAAAGACACGCTTGCCCTAAATTCAGCAGCTGAACATGAAACTGGGACCCCAGGACAAGATGGGGAAGTAGGAGGGCCCCTCCCTGGGCTCATGAAGGGATTAAGGCAGGGGATGCTGCCTGGGATAGAGGATGCCCTACATACAGAGGATGGGAGCAGCGACAGAGCGCCGGTGGGGAATGGATGATCTGTGCCTTGCTCGTGCCTATGACCAGGTTATGTCAGGTGCTATTAAGGCACGAAGCGTGAGTGCATGTGTCTGAAGCCCTGCTGCAGACTGCCCCAGCAACCTTGAAATAAAACCTCCTATTAAAAAAAGAGCTTTTTTTAAAAAAAACAACCCCACACCCTAGGCCACAGTTGAGACTGAAAAACATGCAACCAAATACAGAGGAGCAAACCAAGGGGGTCCTGCACCTCCAAAACCACCAGCCTCCCATGGGTTTTGGGACTGCTGCTGCTGTTTTGTCCTCTCAGCTCTACTGCCTGTCCGTGTCCCCCCGAAGGCAGAGCTGCAGCCGCTGGGGAGCTCCGCTGTGCCTTCAAAGAGACTAAAGTGGGTCAGCGGAACAGAGAGAGAAAATCTGATTTCAGCATGAAGAAAGAGGGCAGACCTGCTGGCTGAGAGATGGCAGAAGGTAGGGGAAGATGCTCACAGGTTCTCCATCTCCATGGAGGCACAGAAAGGCAAAGACTGCTGATCCCCTCTCCTGAAATCACAGGGAGGGAACTGTGCTCCCCAAATCTGTAATGAGATGCAGAAAACAAAAGTACATATGGGGATAGGGGAATATAAGAAGTTAAGTGTGTCCCTCTGTCCTCCATGCAGCACTCTGCCTAAGGCCACCCTCACCTACCCTCCCAGTCAATTTCTTTTGTCTAAAACTGCGTGAGACAAGTTTACTCCATCCAAATTTAAAGCCCTTCATGAGCCTGATGGCCATGTCTTGCACCCTCCTTCCTTGCACCTGAACAAACTTAGAGACATCAGAGGAAGAGCCTCAACTGCCAAATGCAGGTAGCATCTTTTGGAAGCAATTAAAAATGCTAAACAGGATGAACAGAAGACCAGGAGGAGGAAGCTTTGTTTTCTCCATTACGCTGTTGGAGACATTTGACCTTAAAATAAAATGAGCCAAAACCACTTCTGCATTTGTAGGAGGAGTGCAGCAAATGGTTTTGGGGGCTGCCAAGTTCCAGGGGTGAGATGGACCCTCAAGAAACACACAACTGCCAGAACTATAATTGGAGTGGCATTTGAAAAGTAAAAGAGTTTTGCAAACCATAAAACTCGGAGCAGCTGAGAGCTCTTGCAGGGACCAAGACTTTGCTGATGTCCAGAGCAGGTGACAGTGGCTAATAGAGACCTTGTTATTCCCTGGTGCCACTGAAAACCAAAGAACCATGCATACCCTCTCCCCACCTGGGTTTTCTGAAACTTAGCATAAATCTGACCTTGCTCTGGCAAAACACCTTCCCAAGCCACATCTCTGGAAGCCGAGCAGGTTTTTCTCCACAGAACCTGGGTAAACCAGCTCAGATCCCTCTGTGGAGCTGGACCCACCAGTGTGGTCTGTGGGCCCACATAAAACCATCACACCCTCATCCTGACCGCAGACTCCAGGGTGGGCTATATATTTGCCTAAAGACTTCCAATGAAAACATCAGCTTAAGAAACGACAGCAACAAGGGATGGGTGGGGAGAACATTCCCTGCGAGAAAGAATCTGAGCTCTGTAATTGCACATATCAGATCTAGGTATTGTTGTAAAGAGCTCTGCCTACAGAAGGAATTGGAGATTTGATCTAATACGCAAATAAAAATCAGAAATCTCTCCTGCCAGCCATGAAAAAGGCTATCAATAATTCATTTTAACAAAAAAGGAGAACAAAGAAAAATGCTGTGTTAGCTTGACATTTGATATGTTAGTTCAGGATTCTTCTTTAATGTAATATGTAACAAACAGCAGTGTTCATCTATAAATGCCAGACACGCTTGTAAATTGCTGAATATAGCAGGTCCTATTAATATTCACTTAGACATTTTGAATTAATTCACTTTGACTGCCTTTACATCTCTTTTACTACCTTTATCCAGCGGTTGTAGGTCAAGTGGAGCTCTCAGAAATGCTACACAGAATTTCCAAAGATAAAGTTTCAAATTCATAACCGTATTTCCACCTATTTCTTCATGTTTACCTACCACATAGCCTAGTGTCCAACCCAACTTGTTTGACTATCACGTACTTTCTGTGAATTGGTTCCAAAAATTGTATGGTCAAGAGCCAGAATGAAGTGCTTGTATCCTAAATCAACTGTCTGTGCAAGTTCACTCTCACATATAGTGGTTTAATTTCACTTACAAATTCCTTATGGGCATTTGGTTGATTGGATGAAGTATATTATACTCCAGAAAGCACAGGCTTGCAATCCACAGATTTCAGTGTTATGTTGCAAGAGGTATTTATTACAGTGGAGAACCATTGGCGAATTTAACATATATTGCTCAAACTCAGTCTGTATTCCCTTTGGTGCACAGGAGACACAAGGGCACTCACATCTTCTAAATTTAGGAACAGTAAGGCAAATTTCTTCCAAGACAAAATCCTCTCTAAAATGCAGAGAATGGTTAACTATCTGTGACTTACCAGTTCCAGGGTCAAGTAGAAAAGTAAATACTCCTGTTGTTACATCACTTTGATTAAGGATTCTCTTTAAAGTACATTTTTAGGCAATATTCAGACAGTTCTTTAAAAATTTATTTATCTAGAGGAAAGTCCTTGATGGTAATAACCTTCCTTAGAGGCTGACACTGCATGTGCTATCTTTGGAGTGAAAGCAGCTGTCACTCAGGTCCTGAGCATGGCTGGATCCTACAGACTCTTGATTATGGATTTGTGGATCTGTGGGTCTTCTATGTATTGTAGTTTTTAAATTACTATTTACATTGGCTGTTCTGTCTAGAAAAAAAATGTAGTTTTATGAAGAGGGTAACAGTTACTGAATGTGATGACAGTCCACATGGTAAAGCTGTTATCTAATCCAGATGATAAAGTCACATCATCTTTGTTACATCCAGTCAGTTGTGAACAGAAAGTCAAAAGGATATTTTAATTTTTTTTTTACCAACTGTCTGCAGAGCCCGACGCTGACAGTTTCATCTACTGGTATCCTACGGCACTGCCAGACATCCGAACACAGTCCCTTGGTGGACTGCTTTTACACATGCTGGCTAAGAGGGGGGCCATCTTCCCAGCCAGAGAGTAGCTGCTAGAGGGGAGCTTTTTCACCACCCGCTTCAACTCCAAGAAATCCCATCCCTAAGAAATCCCATCCCCACATACAGTGCCTCTTCGCTCAGCGCTATTTCTAGGGAAGCAGCTCCAAGGACGAGGTCTTCATGCCGGGGCCATCCACACCCGCCCACCCACCTGGCTCTCTCTTGGGCTTCCCCCAGACCACGCAGGTGCTGCACCATGCTGAAGAAAGCAAGTCCTGGCCATGCTTGCAGATGGCATACCTGCAGGTGGGACCAGCTGGTCCCAAAGGTGGCCTTGGGTCTTCCCTTAGTCACATGGAGAATATGCACAGGGATGAGATAAAACATTCACGCTCAAGACAGCTCTCAAGTCACTCTGAAAGCAAATATGATTTTAGCCTTTTTTCTGCAGATGACAATAAATCTATTAAATCATTTGGATGCTTTGGAAAACTTTAGTCACTGTTGAAATAATCCTAAAAGAAAAGGGGGGGGAAAAAAGCCACTGCCACTCACTCAAAGGACTACGCTGCAAACTGCAAATCTCTGACACGTATATTTAAAAAGCCACTCCAGAGCAGAAGGTGAAGAACTGCCACAGCTGGCCGGCATGCGACAGACTGACATGCATTAGAGTCCAGTCTGGCAGCATAGATTTTATTACTGGTTACGAAAAATACAGCTCAGCAGCGTGGTGGCTGGATGAGGAGCTGGCAGCTCGGACTGCAGCCCCCCACTGATGTGACCACTCCCAATACTTGGGATGGGTGGCTGAAGTGGGTATCCTACCCTGGTCCCAGCAACACTGCTGGACAGAGAAGAACATGGACACTGCACTAAATTTATGGGGGCTTAAAGCACAAGACCTGACTTTACATAAACCTGCCCATTCTCAGATCTTTTACTTGTATCATGAAAATCAGAAGGGGGAAAAAATGTTTCCCTGAGACACAGTACAAGCACTAACATGTTACTATTTGAAAGGCTGTACAAAGGTTAAATCTTTAATCCCTTTAATCCAGACGACAAACAAACAAAACCCCACGAATGGGATCCCAGAGCACAGCTAAACACTGCCAGGTCTCTTGCGGGGGCTCTCCATTCTTTGCTGCAGCAGTTTAAGAGCCTTCAGCTAAAAAGTTGCTGCAAAGGAAATAGATTGCACGCATGGTTATATTCCCAGTTCTTTAAAGCTTATCACGGGCAATTTGGCAGTCTGGGCTCATGTTTCAGTGAGAAGGGTTTAATCCTCAGGTTAGTGGTACGAGGGTTACTGGATTTCCAGGTCTGGCTGCCGTTGCCCTCTTAATGACACCAGAGCTCTCAAGCACAGTGACTCCTCTTAGCTGTTACTCATGTACAGAGAAAATGCAGTGCTCTTCTAAATAAAATCAAGGGTGGTCAAGGCAGGGGACTAATTAGGCAGTAACACAGAACAGCATCAGAAGATACACTGCAGAGCATGTGGGGCCCAAGAGAACTCCTCTTTCAGTACACATTTGGGTACACATTGGAAAGCATTTTGGTCAGTGCAGGGCATGCCAGTATTTGTACTGCTCCCAGACCATGTTACTGTGGTAAGCAGACATCTGTGCAGGGATCCAAAGGGTTAATGGGATTCAGGACCTCATCTGGGTTTATCAGAATAGTGTGAAATTCTTCTACCTATTTCAGCGGGAATTGGGTCACGCTGTAACCATGCATCTTAAATGAACCACAGGAATAGTGTCACTAATTTCAGTAGTAGTATTCATGTAATTCAAACTAGATGTGTGGTTATGTATCTTGATGAATCAAGTCTACAGGAAAAGTCTAAGCCAGCAGTGTATGCAGCGCATTTAAAGTGCCACTATCCTTTCTGCCATGCAGCCTATCACAAACTGGTGAGCTACCACAGATGAGGTGCGAGAGGCAGTAATTAAAATCCACACTTCCTCTCAAACCATTTCTTGTCTTTTCTGTATCTGTCTTATCAAGTATGAGCCACTCAGTACAGATTCTATCAATTTAGAGAAGAGTTGGTAGGCATGACCTAAAGGGACACTACTTTGGCCGTACACAGATAAATCAGCAGAACAGTTAACAGTGTTGATGCAGCCCAACCCTCAACAAGAATTTGTAACAGTCTTTTTGGAACCAAAAAGTCCCCTTTCTCCTTGTTTCGGGTATTCTCCAGGACGCTACAACAGCACCCTAAGCCTCACCTCACTTTGCTATACAAGGTGAATGGGACCTAATCTCCCACTCTGAGCAGAGGCCAGGCCAGAGTTGTGCTGTCAGAGCAACACAGCATGTGAAAGCTGTAGGGCTGCTAGATGTTCTCCGCTTTTTTAGAGCAGTCGCTCTGGTGTGTATCAAGCACACCAGATCCACAGCAATAACTCTCATGGTGGTACAGGGCACCACCACAACCCTTCTCACTGTGTCCCCACTGCAGCCAGAGCTGTAGACCATATGCAGAGAGGAAAATGCAAAAGGCAGTGGAAAGATGCAGAGATAAACTATGTGATCCAGTCTACACATCTCAGCGCACAGGGGTAGAAAAAGGAGAATGCAAAGACTCCTACCCCAGCTGATGGGAGTAACACTAACCAAATTCAAAGGGGTGTGCAATGGTACAGGGAGCTATTGCTTTGCACAAGTCTCCATCCGTTTCTGGTATCAGCAAATTCTGCTAAAGCACGTTATCAGCTTGAGATGATATGTGCAGCTATGGGAAAAACTAGATAGGGGGAAGAAAGAAAAAAACATCACGCAACACACATCCCCATTTGTAACTGGGCCCTGAATTACTGTTAGAATGACGCTCCCTCTGCCATGAGGATGGCAAGTGTCTGATCTCATTTTGTAAAATAGCAAAGGTCACTGCAAAATTACAGCTCGCCTCTGGCTTTATTTGAAAAGAATAAAATTCCATGGTCCACTTAGATCATTCTGGGAGCAGTCACTCCTCTCCCAACTCCCATCACGTAAGTCCCATCTTCCCAGTTTTTCATCCCATTTCCGCAGAGCCCAACAGTCGTGTTTTAAGATTTGTTATTAAATCAAAAGAAAAGGGGCAATGACTGTATCACCCCAGAAAGGGTGAAAAGCACTATAAAGGCCAATAACCCCCCTTATTTAGACATCCTGCATGAAGACTGCTAGTGCCATGCACTATCAGGCTGCCAAGCTCCCTGCCTGCCAGAGAGCTGACAGCCTTTCCATCCCTGGCAGTTCACAAGGTCATGGTCCCTGCAGACATTTCATTCCACTTACCAGCCTGGTTTTCCTTAGCCCCATCAATTTCAGCTCTGTTCTCACAGCCAGTAGCTCAAGAATATGACAATTAAAGATTAATGTTATAAATTCATGGTATGTTGAAAAATCCAGATTTTTTGAATGTCACGCCAGACGTATTCATTTTTAAACCTTACCCTTGTGGTTTAAGACACCAGGCCAGGAGTGTCACTTTTCCCCAGAAGACTACAAATGCTTTCTTCCTTTCAGCTGCCAGCTAGTTTTGTGGGCTTAGATATTTTTCTTTATTTAATTATTCACTGTAACACATGAAACATTAAGCAGCTTCTTTCCATAAAGAAATGAGTGCTGCTTTCCAATGACAACATGCTAAGTATCCTTAATAGCAGGAATAAGGAAATTAGTTTCCTAGAACAAAGGGGAAAAACAGGGAAAATGAGAGAAGCTCCAAGCAGCTAGAATTTATTAACACAAGAAAACTGAGACTTCATTTTGAATAAAATAGTCATGATCAGCTAACCTGGGAAATAAAAGCAAAAAGAAACACTTTCAAAGCATAAAAATATATGTTTTCTGGTATGACTTTTGGGCTAGAATTTTTTTCTTTCTTGATGCTGGTGAAGATGAGTTACAGACAAAGACGCCACAGATGCAAAGTTAAGATATGTAACAGTTGTATTTTCTTAATGGTACTAAACCTCTGGAAGCTGTGTGAAATGTCTGTTCTTCAGAAGAACTGAAAGCTGAAGGGTGAGGTCATCAATGAAAGCCATTCTAAGCCACAATTTTTCCTGTAAAAGCAGGACTACATACACAACAGCAGGACTGCATACACAACTTTCAGTGTGTGCTCTACTCATTTAATGTCTTCTGCGGCAGCAGCAAGAGATGGTCTCGTCGGGTTATGGAGCATCATGACCTCCTGACAGCACCCCACACCATGGCTATATCTCACCGTTGACCCAAGACAGGACAAACCTGGTGACCTTGCCACTGCTGCTGGTTTTGATGAAGCTCTTTACCCTGTCCTTGAAAACCTGAGTAGGACTGCATGGGGGAGAGGATTTTTCCAGGTTCTGGTGTTTATGTGTTGGGTCACAGAGGTAAAATTATCTCTGATTACTTAAAGCTGCTGGCTGTGGAGATAATCTGTGCATTAGCAGCTGTACAGTGGGTGGTTAGCAGTTTTGAATCTGTAGCTGGAAGCAAAGAAGTAACTTTGCACAGCACTTTAAAACAGAAAACAGAGCACTCAGGACAAAAGCCTGGGCATAGCCCAGTGCAGAAGTTGGTTTCTGCAACAAGAAATCCTCTCATTTGCTGGTGAGGTGGAAGGTGAGTCCCCAGCTGTGTTCTCCTGCACTCCCTCACCTCCCAAGGCTGCACCCAGGGTGAAGGAAGATCCCAAGCAAACACCCAATGAAGTCTTAACTCCTCCAATTGCAACATTTGTCTCTTTATGCCTTCCCAAAAGGAGACTGAATACCAGAAGCACAGATTAAAACAGTAGATTCCAGCAACTTTAAGACCTGCAAACTTGCTGTCATGAAGCTAAATCCCATTAGCCTTGGGGGAAAAGAGGGCTCAAATCTCCTACCTGGGCATGACTTATCTGGGGAAGGTGGAACAATGTGCCTACTCAGTATGAATAAATATTTAGAGTACAGACACTGCTGGAAACAACTATCAAAACTCTCAATCTGCTAATTCACTGAACAGAAACTCCTTGTCCATTTGCATCTGTAGGAGAGCCATAGCAAGCCTCTCCTTCCTAAACCAGGACAACTTTGGTTTGCACATTTTGCTCTAGGGCTTTGCGATTTTCTCCTTTTTCTACAGCTGCCAAGCTTTAGTCCTAACAGAGAGGACTGGGAGCTGGGGTGGGGTCAGTGCTGGGCAGATTTCAGTCTGAAAGTTTTATAAAAAACAGACATCAAGACCAAAGAGCAGGAAACCAACAGAAGATAGCAAGGGATGCAAAACATCCCAGGGATAGGAGTGACAAGAAGCAGAGATGCATACTTTCCTTATTAAAAATCTGCATATGAAAACAGAGGGAAGCATCCTCACACATAACAGACCTGCCCTGTGCTATCTCTTCCCTTCTGCGTGGCCTGAGATGCAGCAGAGACACACAGTGTATGTTACAGTTTAAAATATCATCTGTAAGGTTTTTTTGATTGTTTGGGTGGTTTTGGTTGTTTGGTTTTTTTTTTTTTTGGGGGGGGGGGGGGCATGTTTAACAGTTTTGCCACCATTGTATGTGCAAGTGCCTTAACGTGGCTCATGACTGCACAGACACTGCCAACATCCACACAGCCATAACTGCACAAAAAATCTGTAGGCACAATTGATAATATCTGGAACACATTAAAAAATTAGAATATATAGTTCCCTCAGCAGCTGTACTACTTTTCTCACAGTCTTTACTAATTAACATACATTGAAGAGGTACTAACAATTGCAGACCCAAGGTCATCTCTAGCTTCCTTTTTAAACAAGGCACTGAATAATATCTTCAATGTTGACAACACTGCAGCCTCAAGTGTCACAGAACTAAAACTTCAAAAAGCTTAATTGACATAAGCCTCCCCCTTTTTTTTTAATCACAGAAATTAATTGAATATGGCACCTTTCTGGACTGCTCTATCTGACCCACTTGGCCACCTCTCCTGTTTCCCAACCCTGCCAGTGCAAATCCTTTCTGGGTTTGGGAGCTGCAAACCTGAGCGGTTTCTCGCCCCAGCTGCCTCCCTGCCCTCTATTCCCACCCCTCTCATGAAAACGAACTGTCTGTTGGCTGCCTTCCTTGATGTGCATTTCTCAGAGTGATAATTTGCATTATAAAATACACAGGGATGAATTCACTTAAGTTTTGCTCCCAAAGGCAAGCATTAAAAAACATTTTGAGGCACTCCCAACATTCCTGCTGCCATCTTCCCCATTCTTTAAAAGCCACCTCCACCATGCAACCAATTTTTTTATCTTTTAGTAAATCATTTAAGATAGCTTTCTCTGCTCATTAATTTAAAGAGTTAAAGGTTGCATGGTCTGTATTGTCTCACAATGAGAATAGAGACAGACAAGGCAAATATTTTATTTATGCTTTAAAATTGGATGTGGAAAGATTTATAAATTGATTAATTTTAATTAGTGTCCTCATTTCACTGAAAAAAAAAAAAAAAAATAAAAAGCTTGCCTTAAAATTAATGCACTGCTACCCTGTGTATTAACAAATATGTCAAGTCTTTGCTTGTTTCAAAGCCCCTTTGTTGCTTATGTGTTTTTTTTATTATGTATCAGAAGCAGCTCCTGACTAGTTATTTTCAGAAACCATGCTGGAATAAAGCATGGGACAAATATTTTTCGGTTTAACAAGGCTGCCCCCATCAGCGTTATCCTATGGGGTAAATGTTTGCACCATGGCCTTTGTGCCCTATCTCACAGGACGGTGGAGGCAGATCCCTCCTCTAAACTTAGCCCAAAGAAACTCTTCATTGTTTGGCAAATTAAAACTAGGTATTGGCCCTACACCAGAAGTATTTGAATAATGGCTTTAACATTTGTCTCTCCTTGAGCTGTTTCTCTAGCGGCTGCAGAAATTATATTCCTCGCAGATAAAGAGCAGGTGTGGTACCTAGGAAGACTTTTAAAAGACTACATTTGATGTCTTCACATTTCCATCATATTTCATCAGGGCATGAAGCAGAAGTGGAATCACTAAAACCCAGCAAGGCCAAAAATATGTCAGTTTTCTCCTTCTGGATCTCAGTAATCTTCTGCAGATGCCATGACCCCAGACAGAAGAGTTAACAACCATCAGCCTTTGTCCCCATCTTTTGCACACTGAACTTGTGACAAACACAGAGACATGTCTTCCTCAGAGGCTTTACTTACAGTACAAACCAGGCAAGAAAATCTCAAGCCATTTGCTGTCTCTAGGATCCCAAGACTCAGCTTCCTTTTACACAAGTTTACTTCCTGCCTCTCAGTATTTTTTACATTTCAGGTCCATCTCTGAAGACATCCTCTCTCCCAAACATAGGTTCCCATGAATAAGCTCTCTCACTGGAGCTGCTTCTTCCTGCATAAGTTCTCTAGCCTTCCCCCACAACCAGCACCCACCATCACAGTTCTCCTTATCTCCCACCTCGGCAACTGCAGTCTCTTCTCTCCTCACAGCTAGTCTGACTTGCTTCCACTCCAGCCAGTACCACAAATAAAATAATAGATTTTAAAAATTAACATAATTCTATTCCAGTTTTTTTCTTCTTCAACCCCTTGCTGCAAGCATCTGCCAGTGTTGACCCTGACATATATTTACATGCACTTTGACTTTACTCTGCATACAAGCAGGACTTGGGCCCTCAATCACAGCAGCCCGCATGTCCCATTTCCCCATCAAGCCTCTGCTATTCCTTCCTGGGCTGGAAAGGAGCTCCCTCTCAACACTCCCACAGCTCCAATGCTCTGGGGCACCATGGCCACCACCTATGCCCACATCATGTGGAGGCGACCACATCAGGCATGATGTCCACACCTACACAAGCTGGGGGGGGTGGCACTTCCAGAGGGAGGACAGGACCTCTAGATACGACCACATCCCCCAAATTGCCTTCTCCTCTTCCGTGCTCCTTCAGTGAGCACCTTGCCCTCTCTACACTGACCAAATACCTGAACATGACTACTCTTTAGCTCCAGGCAGCTAGAATTCAGTCTCCTGCTCCTATCCCAGCAGGCATGCTGGCAGTCCAGGCAGTCATGAAATGAAACCCCTGGCCGTTTTGGAGGGTGTGCTGCTGTTGTGACGCCCCTAAGACAACCTGCCTGAGCCTTTTAGGATATCACAGCTGTGAATGATAGACTTGTGCAAGATGAAGTCTGGCACCTTTATGTGCTTCAGCCAAAGAAAAAGGGGGAGGGAGAGAGGGAAGTGACACTTTTCCCCTCCACTTAATGAAAGCAAAATCTGATGGAGGCAGGGGGAAGAAACAGACTGGGCACTAAGCCCCTTATTAATTAATGCATGTTTTGAAAAAAAGAAATGCAACTGTGCACTCATTTCTGCTGCTTTCTAGGAGCTTTTGTGACCTTAATAATTCATGTTTATGCAAGCTGCTTATAATGTCAAGCAGTTGTTTTGTGTAGATTCTGTCCATTGCATTTAACTGAGATTAATATATTTAGCTGTGAAATGAAGTTGGCCAAGATACTCAAAGGGAAGCTTTAAAAAAAAATTACAGTGTTTTTATAAGGGCAAACAAAATTCACAGCTTTGTCTGAAACAACTTTCCATCCACTACTGATACACACAATGTAAGAAACGGGAAAAAAAAATATATATATTTTTTTTTACCTAGATTCATCCATTCCCCTTCCTTTTCATGTTTTGGCAGCATTTCCAATACCATAAACTTTAATTGTTTCTCCAGCACATAATTGGTGTCTGCTGCCTGTTTTGCTTTTCATCATAGCAACAGGAGATTAGGGGCTGGATTACAAGTAACAAAGTGACCAGGAAACTAAGAGCCATGTAGAGCTCCGGAGACCATCTTTAAACTCACAGTTTTGGATAGCAATCTGGGCTCCTGCAATGCACAACACTACATAGCAAGAGGACTGCTAGCACAGGGAGAGGGTTCGTTCTTCTAGGCTTGTGCCCACCACCCATGGACACACAGGTGCTCTAGGGCATCACTTCAGACAGTGGCCTGGACTAAACAGCAGTTTATACCTGACCCATCTGGTCAGGCATACCACCAGGTAGCCAGAAGAAAGCATGCCAGCAGCCAGAAGAAGCAGCTGCTTATTGTCCTGAAAGCTTTTATGAGCCTCTCCTGACATGCCTGATCAGACTATCCCTACACATTATTAATTGAAACAAACAGGTCTCATAAAAATCTACATTCACTTTGTATTAACACAAGCTAGACTGCTTTTCTCACCCTCACTTCCAAACTGGGCCAGATATAAGGGGAGACGAGAACATGCTCTTTCCTGGGCAGCTTCACAAAGGAGACAGGGACACCATTGTGAAGGGTCACCTCTCCCAGACACTGGCAAGCTTGTGAACATCCCTGCCAGGCCATGTATAAACTGGAAGCTCTTCCATAAAGACTCTTTAAACAAGTCCTTATTTAAGAAAAACAGTGGTCATTTCAACTGGAGTTGCAGTTTGCTCCTCAATATAAACTACCAAATACAGGTTGCAGCTGCACCTCCCAGCAAACAGAAAGTTTCCATCTGCGGCAGAGGAAGAGCAAACTGTCCCTGCAGTGCCAGCAGCTTCATAAAATAAACAGAAGTGGGAGCTGAAAGAAAAAGATGACTGTAAAAGCCATGGGGTTTTGTTCCAAGTTTGCTCTGGCTCTAGCAGAAATGGGCCCCAGTGGTTCATTTTTTTCCACAAATAAGGGATATTGACACTTAACACAACCTACACAAGCACTGACGCTCAGAGCACACACAACGGATTTGATGTACCAACACATTCGGTAGTCCATGCAGCCAGGCAGACTCCAGGCAACTACAGACCAAAGTGAAACAAGGTGGTTTTAAGGCAAGTATTAGGTCTTCCATAGAAAAGCTCAAGTTCAGTCTTGACAGACTAACAGACATTCTGTTGTGTTTCCAGACTTCACTGAGTTAACGTTTCAACAAACAATTAAAACAATAATAACGTAATCGGTTTTAGCAGTTTAGAGTATTTTTCAGAACAACCTGCAGACCCCTCCCTCCCACCCACAACAGGAATCAATGGATCTAGGCATAGTCCTGTGAGTACAAGCCCATGGCGGTATCATTGACCATTGCTAAAATAATGTCCAATGTCTTGACTATTTAATAGTACATAAAGTTCGAAAAGTCTCCTAACTTTTTTCTATATTTCTTTCTACGCTTACAAGATCCACAACTAATAGTTTCACTCGCTGTAGATTAGGTACCTAAATCAGTTGACATCTAATCCAAGCTCCATCAGATTTAAAGCCATCCCTACCCCGAGGTAGGATTATCCCCAGTGAACACTGAGGGAAGAGATTAAAAGATGCCATGTTGTATCAGCCGTGCTTCCTGCATCCCATCAGGGTGATTACCTCCAAGCTATCATCCCATCTACAGCAGATATTAAGACGCTACAAACAAAATCGTTAATCACAAAGCAGGCTGTTTCAAGGCATGACTTCCTACACTCAGACTCCATTTTACCAAAGTGTGTAGTCTCTGTATACACTGAAAAGCCACTATTGTATTAGAGGACCACTCCAAACAAGAATATCAGTTCTGAAGTTTCCCCATGTTTCTCAAGCTGAGCTACCATTTTTGATACTTGCCCACATCCATGAAAGCCTCCTATGTAGGAGATACAGGGTTTAGGAGTAACAAATAAACTTCAGAAAATAGTTAATCTGGGAAACTTGCAACTGTGATGCCTAAACCTTCCCTTACCTCATGTGCCAAGATGCACCTTACAAGAGGACATTTGTTGCCTCTTTGTCAGGGTACAGCCAGTGATTGTACATCCATCAGACTGGAGCGCTCAAGCTGCATCCACTCTGGAAGCACCACAGACAGCCACAAGGCTCTGATGATGAATGCTCTTCTCTGCAGTTGTAAATACAGGCCATTACCTTTCACTTAGAACTCATTTAAAAGTAAATAAATGTATAAAGTACCAAATGATTTAGTGGAAAGTTCTCCAGACAAACACTAATATCTCACCCCCAAGAACCAAAATTAATTGGAGGACGAAGAATATTTTAATTGATATAGCTCTATATCATAAAATGGCACTTGAGTGAGAGGCAATTACACATCAAGCAATTTCCATTACGTAGTGTATAGTGGAACAGATACAGCAGGAAGGAGAAAAAAACCCAAGCCTAAATATGCCAAGAAATAAAATTTGCGTGCACAGTCTGTATGATCAATGCAAACATAACCACAAACATTTGCATTAGAATAGTGCAGTAAATAACCACCCCACAGCTGAGACATTTACAGCTGCATTAGTAAATACACTTTCACCTCTTGCAGAAAGGATGACAATTTATTAAACCACCCAAACAAGACATCTTGCAATCACTAGTTGTGCTTTAATTAGGAAGGAACCTTCTGAAAGCAAAGCAGAGGGCTAGGTGACCCAGCCGGTCCTTTCATTCCTAGCTGTCCAGGAGCTGTGATTCACTGCACTTCAGACTACTCACTGTACAGAGGTTCAAATCCTTTGATACTCATGTGGACGTGGACTGAAAGACAAGGCTGCGGGCCAAAACAAGCCCATTACACCTACCTTCCCACAGCCCTGCACCTAGCAGCAGTGACAGCACACCAGCCGGAATAATTCTGCATTTTGGAGCAGTGCCACCCATTTGTTTATTGTATTTATTTATTTCCAGCTGAGCTATGGGACAGATTTTCCATATAGAAATGCTTATAGTTTTATTCAGAAGAGAAAGAGGAGGATGTCTGTTACACCACACAAGAGAGGAGATGGATCGCTGCTGGAATAGGATGTGCCACATCTCATCCCACAGCCTAAGCCCCACCATACTAATGAAAACACTTCTCTGCTCAGCTCCTCACCCCAAGAAGTGGAGGATTCAAATACAAACCATATGGAGGCAGGTTCCTCAGTGGTACAGATGAGATGCTTTGCTTTTCTGATGCAAAGACTGGAAGAGTAAAGGGTGGGAAAGAATATTAAGGGAAAGGGAAGATAAGCTATGCTGCTGGGAGCCTGGAAGGCAAACCAAAAACTGGCCTGAAGTCAGCCCGCCCACATATTTTTACTCCCAGATAAACGTGGCGAGCATGTTCCTAGCAGAAATACCTGCAAGGAGGATTTGAAAGCTGGAAACTGGCACTGCAGACCTGGGGTATGGATGACCATGAAATAGGCAGTCATGACTCAGGGAAGTCTCAAGTCCTTCAAACCCAGGCACACCAGAAAAACAGCTAAAAGCGTAAGGCTAGGATTATTACTTTAACAATGAACAGCTAGTTAGTGGTTAATACCTGTCCTGCTTGTCATCTGACGTCCTTCCTAATGGGAACTGAGTTCAGATGAGAGAGGGACTTTAGTCTTTAATATGAGGTCAGTTCTTGTCAGAGCTCCTGCCAGCCCCAATTAAAGCTGATGGTCTGACAGTTAGGCACTACAACGAGCAGAGGTGGCTGCCACAGGTCCCCTCCGGCCTCCACCAGCATAGGGGACACCATGGAGCTGCTGTGGCTGCACTGTTTGCATCAGGGTTTGGGGTCCATGAAGTAAATAAAGCCTTTGGGGTTTGTGTTTTGATACAGACTTTGGACAGAAGATCTTTTAAAACCCGTACCTTTCCGAAGGCTCTGTTTCGATCTTTGATTGTATTGAGAAATACATAAATATCCCAACAGATATTGGTCATCCCAAGACCAGCACAACCAGTAAAACAAACATCTCTGTATTAAAGCTAGACTGTCCCCGGGCTGTTGGACAATTGCTTTTGCTCTGGGAGCAGAGAGAAAAGCAGCAGCATGTTAACCCCTACCTTTGGTCAGATCACGATTACTGATTTACACAACTGTTATATCTGCACGCAGCTGGAGGCACAGAAGAACTTCGCTCCAGCAGGGAACAGGCTGCCTTTTACTCATCTGAGAAGACGAGAGCATTGCTGCACATACAGACAACTTGCAATGGGATGGTGGCACTGGTAAGATGGTACCTAATGAAGAGCAAAGTATTTAGAGAAGACCAAGGATCTGGGCTGCTCTTGTGCAGGTGTCTAACACCCAGGAGGCAACGGCAGAATATTTTCCCTGGAAGGCAACAGCGAACAGAGTGGGTTTGGCATCTGTTTTAATAGGTCCTGCCTATGTCAAACTTCTGAGCAAAGCCTGTTTGTCTGAGACTGCGAAGAGTGAAGTGAGCACCAAAGCTCTCCTTCATTTTGTAGGTCAGGAAAACTCTGGGATTGGCGCAGTGTCAGCTCACATGTATTCTGCAAAGTGTGCTTTAATTTTTCATTATAACAGCACATACAGACTCTGATTGAAATAAATAATGGACCAATTTGTATCATGAATCTGAAAGTCACTCTCTTCAGATCCCCATCACAGAGAGGATTTTCTTCCCGGTGACAAGTGTTAATGCATTTATGCCCTAGTTTCCCACAGTGGATGTCACTATTGAAGTGTCAGGAAGGAAGGTTAGAGCTGCTTTTTCAGACTGCTCCCATCAGCCTCAGCAGTCCGTTTTGGATGAAAACATCCTGGCAAAATACAGGCTGAAAGAAGGCTGGATTTTAAACAGCACGGCAAAAGTCTTTGTGTTGTATATGATTAAAATGTAACACTGAATAGGACTTTTTCCCAGTCCAAGTCAGGGAGGGTTGCTCCACTCTGTAAAATTACAGAGGTTTTTTTGCAAAATGGTGGAAATTTCACAAGTCTTTAATGTAGTTAGAGACCATTTTCTACACTTTTCTCATTTTTCAGTGCAGTTCTTTCTGGTGGCTCCCCCAGCACAAATCCTGACAGGTACCGCTCCATTTCTGAGAGCTGACAGAGAGCAGCCAGCCATTCACCATAGTGGGACACCAAATCAGTGCCTGCCTTCAGTTCTCATGAAGCAAAAATGGCCAAAACCAAAACCCAGTGGGATCCAGATGCTCTGTTTGATTTGAACCATTCTGAATGAATCGTGATAATTTTAACAAGCACAGTTACTTGGAAAAAAATAAAAAAATCTCAAAAGCATCCTTACTATAATTTCAAAGTTTTGCCAAATTATTTTAATACAATTCCATTTCAAGAGGAATTTAGATTAAGCACACACAGTAAATGCTGTAACCCACTCAGGTATTAATCCCCTTTGCAAACTCTCTAATACTTCAAAGACAGTTAATAAAATGCTGGCCAAATCAAACAGTAATGAAATTAAAGCACAATTGGTGTGGCTTACCACAGTGCTCTAGCAGTATCTCTGGGAGGCTGCACCAAAGAGGAGCCGTTGTGATTAGGCAGGTATGAGAGGAAAAGTATTAGATTGCAGAATTAGAGCTGCTCCCATCTCCCTTGCAAAGCTTTACAATGTCAAAGCAAGGCAGCAATATCAGTGTGTTGATACTAGATTAGGAGCTCTTTTTAAACAGAAAACGATAATTATTTTCTCCTGAAGAGTAACCATAAATTAATTTTATTCACCCGAACCACCTTTGTCATTGCTGGAAGCTGCTGCTGAAGGACCACAGACTCTGCCCTAGATGACACCACATCGCATGCAAATCTCCGGCTCAGTACAGTGGTTACTGCACGAGATATAATGTCTTGTGACATGGCGAAGGTCAGATTAGACTATTTGACCTTCAGGGTAAATTTACTAATTTAGTGAAATATATTAATAACACAGGTTTTAATTAAGACAACATAATACAAAAAGCAGTACTGCTTGATCTATTGCAGATCTGTATTAAAATACAGTATTCATGTAATCACTTTAGTACATGATCTAGTTAAAATTAGCCAGGAGAGCTGTTACTGTAATGCATGGATAATACAAGCAGAAAGCTGAGACTCACCAAAGCAAAGCCACTGCACTTCATTACAACCCCAGCAGGGCCAGACATGCCAGGGAATAATGAAAGAGGGAACGCTTAAGGATCACACATAGTACAACTCACAGACCTTAAGGAACAAAATGCAGTTCATTACAATGGTATTGTCTTGACAGAACAAAAGCCGAATTACTCATTCACTGCTGTTATTTTTACTCCATCAGCAATCGGGTACGTCTGTGTTGGTGCTGGACGTGCTGCCCAGCACAGCGTAAGGCAGTGCCAGGCTTGCCCTGGCTCTACACAAAAGCCAGCTGTCACATGGACAAGGGGGTCAAGTTCAGAAAAATACTCTTTTCTACTCTTTCTCTGCAAATGTTAAACTACATGCTTATTCCTGTTTACATTATGAGATATATGTCATAAAAGAGCTTACAGGATGTGTATTGCAGCCAAGTTAATACTGCTATTGGAGCCTCAGCCTCTGCATTTCCTGACTTAACATTGCCCAGTTAAAACTTATTTTTTGTTTTAAATTTTGTACTTGTCTAATGGAGTTTATTAGTGGTTTGAACCCATTTAAGGTAAGGATGCTGTGTAGAGCACCTATTAACACTTGCAGGAAACCCTGTGAAAGATCAAGCACTATATTGAAGACGGTAACAACATTCATAAATATTAGTATAGAAATGTGTACAAATATAGCAAAGAAAGGTACTTCTATTCATAGCATTCAGAAATAATTTAGAAATGTGCCTGTACTACAAGACCCTTTCATCTATTACTCTAGTAAAATCCACATCTTTTCATTTAGGGCAACTCATCTGACCTTCCAAGAGACAAAGTGTGCTGTATATAGGAACTGTAGCTAAAACAGTAACAACAACCAAAAAAAAAACCAAAACACAAACCCAAGTTATTTTTTCACAGATGTCACGACTTGGATTTTAAAAGCAGAACGTGGAGAAAGAGTTTTACTTAAGTTGAACAAAACATTTCACAGCAGGCAGATGGACCTTGCATTAAATCCTCTTCCTACCTCCCAACACACAGTACACCCAACCAACCCGACTCCTGCTGAGAGCCGTTCCTTTATTCCATAAAGCTACTGAAAATCTAGCAAAATAGCCACTCCAATATCATGAAGACATGCAACACCTTTTAAATTTGGCCCTTATGACATAGAGGTATGACATCACTAGCATTGCCAAACAAGCCCTGCAGTTGATATCTGTCACACAAGATAGCTGCAGCTCTGTGCAGTTCCTAGGAAAGCCTTTACAATGTCACTTGGACTTTGACCTTCTCTTCCTACTATGTCTCAGTTGAGAGAACTGGAGTCTTGATTTCTACCCTGGGACTCCTGAGCATCCCTGGCTGGACTCAGCCCTGCTGTGCCCCTGGCAGAGCTGCTGGGGGCTGCCTTTGCCAGCTCAGGAGCCGGTAAAGCGGACTAAACATCCACTCAAACATGTCAAGATTTTTAGACTAGCAATCCCCTGTCAGCATTGTAAAGGGAACATAAAAAAGACCTCATGTCACGGAAGTTGAAAGACTTTTAGCTCTTCTTTTAAATAAGAAGAAAAAATAAAAAAATCACATCTCACTTCCATAAAATGTTCGTGAGCTTTATAAAAGTGAAAAAATAGGTTTCCTCCAGGCTAAGCACTGAATAATTTTAAAGAAAAAAGACTTCAAAGACACGTTTTACATTCTATTTGCATTTGGGCATTTTGTTTTTCAGAAAATTACTACCTTGGTAATATTGCAGGCTATTCTTCAATGCACTGTGAGCTTTGGCTACCCAGAGGATTAATTTGTCCAGTGCAAAACCCATGCAAGAGAGGGAGAAGCCATTCTACAAATGGCAAAGTTTGTGAGTCATCTCAAGGGATTAGCACATTATTTGCAAGGACGTGCATCCTGGACATGAAAGTGAGGGTTGCAGAGAGTGTACAGGCATTGGAGTTTGCCTTACAATGAAGGCAGATGAACTCAGACCAAAGCGTTTGAGTACTCTGACAAGAAGATCTGCTCACAGCTGTTCCTGCTGCGCCTTCGCCAGGAGCAAAACGAAGCCCAAGCCCTGACGGCTCCACTAAAATCAGAGAAGCTAACGCAGGGACGCTGGGGATGGTGCTTGAACCCACTGCCACTGCCTTGGCCAGAGCACACCAACCCCTCGTGTCAATTCCCCACCAACTCCCGCAGCCCCCAGGGGTGGGTGGGCGAAGGCAGCTCAGGGACTTCTCCCGTACGCCCCTGCCACGCTCTCTCCAGACAGAAGCAGAGAAGATCTGACAGCCAGTTGAGAGAAATTCATGAGCGTTGCTGTTCATTAAAAGGCTACTGAGAGAAAGCACTGAGGTTAACGGGATGGGCTATATTAAGCCCATTTATAGCTTTATGGCACCTTCAAAGGGGCATCAGAGCTTTCTGCAGCCAAGTGTAATGGTTAGATAGTTACAAACTGAGACAGGTTTAAGAGAGTACCCCAGGCCACACGAAGGAGAGACAGCACAGTTAACTTCAGAATTTGAGGTCAGCTCTTAATGTTTTCCTCTTATGTATCTCATCCACAACCGCTCCTGGGCTTACAACCCTGCATATATCACAGCCTGCTTTGTGTGGACGAGAGTATTTAATGATACAGAGAACTACCTTCTGATGATTGGGCGGGGGTGGGGGTGTGGGGGGGAAGATGGAAATCAGCCAGATGTTTCATGCTGTCTGATTTTATTAAACTGCAGTGTACAGGGAAGGGGGGCGGTTGCTGTTTTTCCGTAACTGTTACCCCTCTTCCTCATACCCCTGGGCCCCGCTGTGCTGCAAGACATTAACGCTCGCTGTCGTGACATGACCTAATCCACAGCACAGGGAGATAGCACGAAGTATCACAGTGGGTGATGGAGCTGCCCCTTGTCCTCTGTACAGGGTCAGCACCGGGGTCACCAGAGCAAGATCAGGACAGAGATCATTCAAGCATCCCCAGACCAGGGGATGCACCCCACTGACAGCCCCCCCCCAGGGCACTGAAACCCCACCAGCACTAGGGGATGAAGCTTACTGACACCTGCCCCATTGACCTGCTGGGCATGGGCATGGAGACCAGCTGGTTACTGGGGGTTGCACCCCATCAAGCCCCTGGGGAAGGAGCTCCCCACAGTCATGGGGTACACACCCCAATGACCCCCTTCAGGGGGAATGACCCGCTCTGGCCCTCCAGGTATGAGACCCTCAAGGGTCATGGGGGAAGCAACCCACTGAGACACGGTGAGGGAGGCGGGGAAGTTACACCCCACCAAACCCTAAGGGGTAGATGAAGCACCCCAGTCCCAGAGCTGGGGCGGGGGGGGGGGGGGGTGGGATGAACCCTGCCTACCCCAGGAGTCGCAGCCACGCTGGCACCGGGAGCGAGGGCTGCACCTCACCGACCGCCAGCGCATGTAGCCCCCCCAGTGCCGGTGGCGATGGGGGGGGATGACTCTCACCGACCGCCGGGGGATGGACCGCTCCCCCGGCCCGCTGCGACAGCGCGGGGGGGCCGCGGAGCCCACAGCCCAGCCCCGCCGCTCCCGTCCCCGCTGGGAGCGAAGCCGCCAGCGGGGCAAGCACCGCCCGCCCGCCGGCCCCTCTACCCCGTCCCGCAACCCCCCACCCCCGCCACCGCCGCCCCGCTCCCCACTCACCTCGGCGGGGACGGGGGGACCCGGCGTGCCCGGGGCAGGGCGGCCCCCGGCCCGGCGCCGCTCCCTCTCGCCGCTCGCCGCGCTGCCCGCCCGGCCCGGCCCGGCCCGGGGAGCGGCGGGGGCGGCCCCGACGGGGCGGGCGGCGCGGGGATCCCGTGAGGGGCGGCCCCGACGGGGCGGGCGGTGCGGAAGCCCTTCGCGGGGCGGTGCCCGGGCGGGGTTCCCCCCCCACCGCCCTGACCCCCCGTTCCACCCTTCCCGGGACCCGGCGGGACCCACCTCCCGCTCGCAACTCGGGCTGAGGGCGGGGGGCCCGTGGGCGCGCTGCGGGGGTCGGCTGGCGCTCCAAGAGTCGCTTGGAATCGGTCCCCGAGGAGCAGGCGTTGATCTGTGCAGGTTTTTAAGGTTTTTCGGGCACGTCGGGACTTTTTTTTTTTTTTTAAAGCCCTTTCAATATTTTCCTTGTATCACTTTTATCTTCTGTTCTCGCTCAGTAGGCAGTGTTAGTTCCAAAGAGGATTTAAATGAACAAGTGAATTACCCTTTCTTTTTTTTTTTTTAAAAAAAGAAGAGCTAAAATAATCCTTCTATAACTTAAAGTTCCTTCTTCACTAGAAAGTTAATATTATTAAAATGAAAGTACATTCTGAAATGTTTGGTTGCTTTTTGAGGTTCACTTTTCCGAAGCACTGCAAAAGGAAATGGTGGTCAGTGTCTGTTTTCTTTCAAGCCAGAGCCTTCCTGACTCATGCCCCCATACAAGGCTCAGGGACTGCATTTCCAGTACTGCTATTCTAAAATTAAATCAAAAAAAAAAAAAAAAAAGAAAAAAGAAAAAAAAAATTCAGATCAACCAAAGTGTCTCTAAAGTATTGTCTTTATTAAAGACTCTGTCAGGTAATCAAGTTACAATTTAGCCCAGATGCTCTGCCTATCAGTCCTTTGAAGGTGATTGTTTATGATGGCAATGTCTGGGCTGATAACTAAATCAAACCCAGCGTTTAAAGCGGAGGATTGTCTAGAGGCACTTGTTGCAGTGACAAGCTCAGCACAAGATACCAGGCAGTGCCTTAGGACTCTTTAGTGCAGGAAGGATGCTGTTAGTTGAGCTGAATTGTACTGCAAATGCAGAATATTTCCATGCAAAAAAAAAAAAAAAAAAATAGTATCGCAGAGCGCACACCCGACCACCCTCTGTGCAGAGCAGGGAGGTTTTCAGTGGTGTCAGCCAGGCCGTAGCATGCAATGAGAAAAAAAGCCCACAACAACCCCATCCACCCTGCTGAACTCTGGAATGAGGCACAAAAAAATAGGTGTATGATTCCTGCCAGTAACCTTGTTTCTGTGAGGAAATCTTAGGCACAGGGAGCAAGTATTAACTGGTGGGAGAGCAGCTCCCAGCAAAGAGCACTCTGAGTTTTCCACCAGTGCTGTCAGCAAACATGCTGACACCGTGCCGGGTCGCAGTTACCCAGGCAGTGCTCGGGAGGACCACGTCCCACCATGGTTTTTCTCTGCACCTTCATGCTGAAGTGCAAGCTCGTTAGGTGTTTCCCTGCAGGACCAGGGTGAATCCAGCACACGATTCAATTAAATTTCAATGAGGACAAATTTGGGGCTGTATGAAGTTTTGCCACCACTCAGGACACCACGTGCCTAAGGCTGCCCTGTGCCCCTGCCAGTGCCAGGTCGTAGGGGATCAAGGCCCCTCCGAAAGCACTGCAATGCCAGACTAATTCAAGTCTCCATCCATGATTTTTCCACCCTGTTTCTAGGGTCCTGCCTTTGAACAATTCTCTGTTCATTATTTATCCACATGAGAACGGCCGTGCTTGCAAATGATTCCTCTGTGCTGCCAGGTAGCTCACTGGAAATGGTACTGGCTCACAGCAGCAAGATGGATGAATAAGCAAAGCGGGAGAAACTCTGAGAATTATTCCCTTTGACTCCCAAGTTCAAAAATGTGATTATCTCCTGGCAGGACATGAAAAATCCCCAGAGGTCCTACAGCACCTTGTGACAGCAGCCCAGAGTGCTGAGCCCTTATTTCAGAGCATGGCTGTCCCCTGTGATCAATTCTGGCAGGAAATAATAGCCGATAGCCATGCAAATGTGACAATTAACTTCAGCAGCAGTAGTGCATGGATCAGAATCACCAAAATATACACGCACTAACTTCCAGTTATCCATTATCTTAATTTTTAAAGGACCACAAGTCCAGCCTATTTGTATGGCTCACTGCTAAGAGAAGGAAGCAAATTATGCCTATACCACTTCTCATTCAAATCAGAGCAATTCTATTCATTTCAGGGGTTACACCAATGTAGAAGTGCCATGAAAAGGGATTTTGCTTTATCTTTCTTATCCCCCCACATAACAGTATCACTTAAATCTCTCTAAAGTCAGTCATATGCATTTCCCCCATTTTCTGCATCAACTGTAAGATAAGGTTTGGTGCTCCTGCTGCAGAATGTTTGGCTTCTGGCAGGATTATACCACAGAAGCAAAGCTGATGCTCTTAAACAATGTCTTTTGCTAAGTACTTTCATAGGCAGCTGTTGGCATTCAATTTTGTAATGTAAATCAATCACTGCTTATATCTTCTGATTCTAGGCCAAAAGGTTGAAAAGATACTGTGCTGTATATGTTGATTTTATTCTGCAGATCTCTATGGAAAGGGCAACTTTTTATCTACAACTGCAATCAGTAATTCTGGAGGCTGGAAGCAATATTTTACATTCTCCTTTTACACATCTGAGAAATGCTATTTTTCTACTGCTCTTCCTGAAGGTTATGCACCTCTTCTGCAATGTGAACATCAAAATCCTAATTAAATGTGGTTTCATGAGTATGGATCTCCCAACATTGATATACAGGATTTGCAATACTCGTATTTTGCAATATGATCAGATGTTGTAGCATCAGTAGCATCCTGTGTTTTTCTCGGACACCAGCTGAGTAGAGATTAAGTATATCCGTCAGTGTTTTCCGCAATTCACCTCCCAGAGAGTGACCAAAAATCTCATTTTATTTTGTTTTAAATAAGGAAAGGATGCTGAAAGTAAAACAGTTATCTGGACCCCAGAGGAACCTGGAAGAGGAGCTGGAGCCCAAGGAAAAAGGGAGAAATCAGAAAGTAAGGAGAAAAATCAGATTAAGCCAATGGAGTAATATTCAGCTTTCAGGATTCAAATGCTGCTCAGATCATATAACCTCATGTAGCTGTATCAGTGGGACCGAATTTCAGTAGTATATTTTCAGAAACCTGGAGTTACTTCAGAGTTGCTACACAGCAGATTTTAGTCATCCTAACAACTTTTTATCCCAATGCCATCTTCAGCAATCTGTAGTTTTGTCACATTTTCTGAGTGCAAGCAGCATTTTCTGCCCTGACCTGTGCCACTCTGACAGTGTCCGGCTTCTGCTGCACTGTGGGGACAGCTGGACAACATCCAGTGATCCAGGCAGATCTGCCAAGCTATCACCTGCCCTCGTATCTCCCTGAAAACCCCCAGATGTGGGGGTTCACGTTACTCTGAACTTTTTCTGCAGCTGATTTGATGCCATTTGGGTCTAGTTTAGCGTCTTGGGGAGGGACTGGCTGGCAGGAGGTGGAGAAGAAAGTGCAAATGAAAAAGCACAGTGTCTTCATATCCGGGTAGGGTGTACATAATGCTGCCACCACTGAAAGCAAAAAGTGGGACAGTAAGTATCTGGGGCTGATTAACCCGAATTAAGACTTCCTACAGCAGCTTCCAAAATTCAGGCTGAGATTTAAAAGCCACAGCGTGACTTGTGAGTTCCACTAGCAAGACTTGTGTTTTCCCATGTTTATGGAACAAAACTGGGACCCTTCGTCTTTAATATTGCTTCTCTCCCTTCTCATCTCTGCCCTTTACACAGACACACACACTCTCCCATGTATATAGCTGGTATAAAATAGACCAAGCACAAGCCACCACTGGCTGTGCTATTATAATTTCCATTCACAAGGAGACTAAAATGAACTATTCTGTTGATTTCCTTGCCTACATAGAAAAATTAACCAGCATGAATACGGTAATAACCTAGAGTTATCACAGTCCTCAGGGGGGCATACTGTTCCAATTTTATTTGGAAATAATTGCTTCAAAAGCAGAGCAATTTTTCCAGGACGGTGTCTTTCTCTGAAAGACCATATCTGTACGGCTTCTGCTGCAGCAGCAGTGACAGTGATTTGCTTTGCATAAGCAAAGCCCAAGAGAGGGAACATATTACATATGTCTCCTCCATAGCATGCTGCAGCAAATAAGAGACTAAAAGGGCTGAATAAGAGAAATCTTGGAAGTTGGATGGAGCCACACACAGAAAGTGAACCATCATGCCAGGCTCAGAGCCACAGTCACAATTTGGCTCTTCACAGCCTTGTATCATCTGTAATAATGACACTCCACTTTGTTCCAGCTTTAATTTGGATCACCAGCTACAAATGGGAACAAAAAACAACAAAAAAACAATGATTCTGATCCAATACTTTTTTACTGCCTCTGAAATCCTATTACAACTTTACACCAAAGGGGAAAAAAAAAAGCTAGTATTTGGGAATCCATCAGCAGGAAATTCTCTCCATTTATGTCTTTCTTCCTGAATTTTCATAGGCTAACTGCAAGCCTTATGAGGATGTAAAGGTCTCCAGATGCAGTGGGTTTCCCTCAGAGAACAGAACTGGGCAACCCTTAAGAAGTATCTAGTTTAAATTGGTATAAAACATAGAAGCGTAATGGCCTCCAACATACAGGGTGGTGAAGACAGCGAGCAAAAATGACACTATCAACAAGATTTAAAGTGATAAAATATACACTTAGATACATTTATTTTAAATTGTTTGAGAATACCACTCATTAAATTATTAATTTGCTGCAAAACTCTTAAATATGTACTCCATATAAATACCGTAACAGACCAAAATAAGTCAGTAGTAAGGGTCAAAGCATCTCAGATTCAAAGTCATCTACAAATCTTCATAGAAACATTAATTTTCCAAGCTCCTGAGGGTAAAAGCCTCCCTAAGATTATTTTCCTATATATATGATGCTGTTCTCTAAAGACTCCCTTCCATATAATTCCAAAATCAACACTTGTTTTGATTTCAGTGGTATAAGATATCAGAGGTCAAATTCATCCATTGGATGAACTTGACTGCAGATAAAATATTTGCAAAGAAGTAGATACAAAAAGTGTAAGGTTAAAAAAAAATTAGTCACTGAAGATAATCTTAGAAATTCTCATCAAGATTTGTTGCTAATTTATTTAGCAAATTAATCATCCTCTTTATCAAGCCTTCTCTGATGATGTGTTTGTTTTTCTTTGAAGTAATAAAGTTTGGATTCCTTTGATTTCTATTATTAGGTGATCAGTTCCTCTCTTTGTCTACAGCAGTGCTCCTGTGTGATTTAGGATTTATTAGATTTCATTGTTAAATGTGTGGGCACATAGAGAGTCATTTACTGTTTCAAAGCATCTTCTTCAATTTGAATGTCATCTTTGCGCAAAAAAATCCATATCTACACATACCTTTTGAAGAAACCAGAATGTTTTATTCACAACAGTTGCTGAGTGTGTGCTGTCTTGACAGGATGATAAGAAAAGCACTGATGAAACTCTTTCTTGCAAGGAACCAGCACCAAGGAATTATAAAATAACTGTGCAATAGTTAACAAAGTTCTGCTTAAACACTGCCAAAGCAATCAGTCGCCAGGGAAATATCCACATCTTTAATGCACAAATAGCAGAGTCAGTGCCTAATCAGTATTATATTAATCAAGGGCTGTGCAAAGAAATATGTTTTAAGAGATTGGGCAAGTTTTGGAGAAGCACTGCCCCAGAGCTAGCTGGCTGCCAGCACTACTCTGTTCACAGGTACTGGCATTGCTCCCACTTTTCCCAGCACAGCCACATTCATGGTCCACCAGAACCAAGGGAATCAGCCTGACTCCATAACACAAACCACCAGACTGATGCAGGAGCAGGAATCACTTGCCGTGGACAAAGCCCATAAACAATCTACTCGTTCAATAAAATACTTGTCACACATGTTAATCATTATAATCTTTTGCAGTCAGATAGTCCCATTCATCCGATGAGCTCAGCCTACAGATTTAGCTTGAATCTGGTCTGGCATCTGCCTTGAAGTATGCTTTGATTTGAATTACATTAAAACTCTGCCTAGAATTGTTTCTGTGTGTGCATGTGGGTCTGTGTGTGCCTGGACACATGGGCAAAAATTCCTAATATTTCAATACTGTTTGAATGAGAGCTGAGCATCATACGCCATCTGCCAGTAACTGCATTTCTAAACTTGGGGAAAAAAAAAAAAAAAAAAAAAAAAAAGAAAGAGAAAAAACGATGTTTTAATCCTTTTTCTCATAACAGCAGTGATTTCTCTGGAAATTCGAGCAGCACTGAAAGGGATATACCATTTCCAAAGGCAGCTCTCACTCAACAGGTTTTTGAATTCTCCGTAACTTGATGTCTTAATATTCTACCATGTCAAGTAAGGACAAAAAATACATCTTTATCTAGCCAAGTTCCATATGGCAGGTGCTTTCCAAGACATTTGGAATCTCAGATGTAAAGTGCTAAAGAAAGGCAAAATAATCTTGTTAAATGAGGGCAAGGCAGAAGTGAAGTGCACTGTCAGAGTGTCTTTGTAGATCATGAAGGTCTTTGTGATACTGAATACAGAGATTTGATATTCAGGAATGACTTCTTAGTTTAATCTGTCAGTTTTTACTGCTATGCTATATGCCACAGGCTTTTTTTTGCTCCTAGAATTGTCCGGGTTTCTCCCCAAATTGTATTTGTTACAGTTGGAAATTCTTCATCAGAAGAGTTTTCTGAAAAAAACCCAAACCTACCACACTAACTGCCTGGGCTGCAGTTAGTATTTCTTTCTCACACTCCCATTGCACAGCCACAGCAGCCTCTTCTGAACATCTTTTCATTTAGGATTTTTCACTGTAATATTTAATTTTGTATTTCTTGTACTTACCCATTAAAAAAAAAAAAGGGGGGGGGGGTGGATCCAAGGTTAACAAAATACAAACTGGCTAATGGGAAAAGCTGCACACTTGAATTTTTGTAGTTCTCGGAGCATGTCATGTGAAGTTTTGTGAAGCAGCAAAAGTCTCTCATATGTGCTCCCAGATCTTCCTTCAGTGGCCATTTCAAGCAACCAATATCTGGTTTTCTTTTTTAAGTAAAACATGCTGTTATTCAGCTTGAACTACCTGGGGTCTAGAATTCTGAAAAAGCTAATAAAAAAGTTTTCTACACTGTTCTATTTTTGTATCAAATTCAAAGCACTGCAAGCCAGAGCTGTTACTTCAAATGAAAATTTTTCTGTGTCGTTGAGACACAGGTGTGTTGTAACAAGCATAAGAAATCCAAAGGACCTGTGAATCAAATAAATCACTAGATATCCTGATGTAGAGGGACAGACAAAGAGACAGACCTAGAAAATTAAAGTACTATACTACTCTTGAAGAATTGCAATTTAAGGCAATAAAAAATGCCCTTGCAAATAACAGCATTGAAAACTTCCAAGAGCTGAAATGTCAAATCCTAATGCAATTCCACTAAATATCTCCCATATAAATCCCATTTCAGTGACATTAAAGAGTCAGAAGACATAGAATTACCATCCAGGGACTGGAGCAGAATAGGGGAGGAATGGAGGTAACTGAAGGGAGGAGGATCCAGCTAAGGGCCAGAATTAGCAGCCCATTACTCTCTCCAGCCTGGTGGATTTGCACATGGAAGTGAGTCAGCACAATAGCTGTTTATGCTGCTATTTCTTTCTGAGAGCAGTAAGTGAACAAGCCTTCTTTTTATCATAAATCTGTCAGGTTTAATGGAAGGCCTAGCCTGATTTTGAGTTAATTTGTTTGGAGCAAGTAAGTCTTAGTGTCATAAACACCACGAATGACAAAGGGGTCTAAACGACCCTTGTGTAGTACAAGCGGCTGTCACGTAGGCCAAAGGACCTTGTCTCAATTTATTTATTATTTTATTTATTTTAAAATTCTTTATTGCCCATTTGCAATCTAAACGAAGGCAGCCAGGGACAAAGGGCGGCAGGGGCACCCAGGTGCAAACCCACTGCTCCCCACTGGCACGGTGCTGCTCAGCGAGCTGCCACTTTTGCTGCGATCCTTTAGGGAGCTGTGGCACGGCGGATCTGCCTGCAGGAGAGGAAACGGTGATGCAGAGATGTGTGCTCCCAGGCCACGTCCCACAGACCCATGCCGTGAGCTGGGGACAGAGCAGAGGCACAGCCACTGCTGGAGGCCAGTGGAGAAACCGTCCCCATCATTATTGCAAGGTGCCAGATCTGCAGGGGAGCACCTACGAGGTGGTGAAAGCCATGTCCTCTGGGGCCTTGTGTGACAGCCTGGGCTCTGTGAAGTCTTTGTCTTTCCAATCAGACGGGTTCCTGCCTGCATGGAGACCACTGGGACCATGGTCCGTGTCTGGGTACAGGTACAATGTTTGATAACAATACTGATTACAGTATTTTTGAGGTCATAACTACAGGCTTGGTGGAAGGTCATTAAGCAAAATGCCATTTCTGATGGTACCAGATTATGTACTTGTAGACCCACTTCTTACACCTTCCATAAATCACTTTGGTATTCTCCCCTTGATGCTCCTTAAAGCAGAGTGATCTGCAAAGTGCTTCACATCCATTCTTACCCTGGCATCCTCTCTGCTGCTGGGTGTCTGTGAGGCCAGGGCTGCTGAGCACCCATCTCTGCCTAGCCTTGTCTCATCCTTTCCCTGTACAGTCACTCCTGCCTGTACCCTTCTGAACAGTGGTGGAGAAAGCACACATGGCCCCAAGACCATGATTCACCAGCTTAGATCAACACAGATATGGTGATGAGGTCAGCTAGTATGCACTTAAATATTATACATGTGAATATTAACTTGCAAACTTAGTAAGCTGAGTTTCAAACAACATCTAGCTGGGAGAGTAAGCGGGCTTTTCCACTCTGTATTTCTGAACAGCGGCCAGCTCTGAGCGACCCCAGTCCAAGGCAAATGGTCTGCTGTGGACCGCCACACTGCCTGAAACACCATACTGACTGTGGTTACGTTCCCTCTCTCTGGTTCAGCCGTGATGAAAAAGCCAGCCTTTTGCAGAGAAGATCTCACTGAGAGCAATACCAAAGCTATTGGTATGGGCAGATCCCTCTGTTGAGGCACATACGTAGCTACCCAGAACAGCTGAAGTGGAGGAACCCACGTCTGCTGCATCTTTCTCTACACCTTAGCTCCCCGTCATGTAAAAAGCAAGAAGATACCAGGGTGCTTCTGAGACAGAACTTCAAGAGGATTTCACTTCTTGACAGCCTAACTCAGCCCATCCTCCGTCTCTCCCAGCAGCACTCCTGCCCTTGTCTCTTTGAGATGCTGCGGCTCCATACAGAATAAGTGGTGACTGTGAAACCCTGACAAAGGAGAGGGAACTAATGGGATATTTCTATTTCTGGAATTGCCCATTAGAGAAGCTATTCTGTGGTACACAGCATGGCAGCACACTTTATAAAATAAATAGGAACAAGAATATTAGCAGAGGAAGCATATGTGGCCCCAAGACCATGACTCATTGGGTTAAATCGACCAGCTGAGGTCAGTGCTTCTATTTATCAGCTTTTAGTTGCAAATATGGCGATGGGGACAGTGATTCTATTACTTAAATTTTACATGCTGTGTAAAATACAGCAGTGATTAATGTCTGTAACTAAGGCAGCTAGCTAGCTAGATGTGCTGCTTTTAGAATTTGGAAGTTATTTCAAGGTCAGGAGTTTTAGTTTTTTTCCTAAAGTGGGTTTTCAGCGGGTAAAGTGGGCTTCCTACAGATTTCAGGGTCTGTATTTATTGAAAGTAAAGGTATTTTGTGCTCTCATCCTCATCCAAAAACAGAACTGAACCGCAGATTGATGAGAAAAGCACCACTAATTATACTTCTACAGTTACCCATCCTTTGTGCATTGCAGGACCATGAAAGAATTAACCATAGGCTGATGTTAAACATGAGGCTATTTTGACAAATACAGAGAACATTTTTATAATGTGTTGTTGATTTTCCTTTTGGTGTCCTAAATTTTGGATACAAAACATCCTCCTCTTTAG
This sequence comes from Tyto alba, assembly GCF_018691265.1. NCBI lineage: Eukaryota > Metazoa > Chordata > Aves > Strigiformes > Tytonidae > Tyto > Tyto alba. The sequence continues at coordinate 15,450,606 of NW_024881318.1, forward strand.
CCAGTCTGTACTGTGGTCATTTATACCATCAGTGTGTGAATGTTTGGATTAGATGGTGCAGGTGGGGGGCCCTCATCCTCAGTTTGCTCATGGGCTGCTGCATCAGGGCACACTGAAGCTCAAGCTCAGAGAGATGGTGGGAAACCATCTCTCTGAGGAAGGTCCCCTTCTGTTGCCAGGACATCACATGAACAGCTCTACAATAGGTGCAAATAACTTTATATCCCTGCTGTGTTGTATGTGAGTTGTTACCATTTTTCACAGTGAAATGATTCCATTCTGGTTTTTACCATCAATTAAAAAAAAAAAAAAAAAAAATAAATCAGAGGTAGTGCAGATGGGAGGACATTTTTCCTTTCTGTCAAACACCCAGAAGCCCGTAGAAATGCCCAGGTACAATGCATTTGTACAGGAAGAGAGATACACTTCTTTCTTCTCTTACACCAGGAAACCACAGGATGATGACGGGCAAGCCCAGAGAAGAAGAGTAGCTGCGTTATCTCCAGTTATCTCCATTTCCCAGCAGAGAAGCAGAGGTAAGTTAAAACTGAGCGACTCGCAGCTCTGATTCACATCTCACTGCTGCATGGGTAAACAGGGGCTCAGCAGGTCTGCCAGGAGAAAGCCAAACTCTGCTCAAGCAGGGGAGCTCTCTCCAACAACTCACTACAACATAACAGCTGGAGGCAGCTGGCCCCTCTCACCCCAGGCAGCCTGGCTGGGGAAAATACCCATGGGGAGACCAAAGGCATCTGCAGGGCACACACATAAGAAGGGCAGCATAAGGAAAAGGTACAAGGCTGGGCCAGGCATGCCAAGGGTTTAGCAACTGCCATCCCCAGGAAGGAGAAGGATGAAGGGTCTGTTAGTATATGAGCTAGCCCCTCCAGGCATTTGGGATGGGCCTTGCCGCCTCCCATGTCTTCCCTCCCAGCCAGCCTCCTCATTTGTGCCTTACTCCTGCAAGCAGACACACTTCAGAAACGAATCCCTGTCCTTCCATGCCACTCAGCCTCGCACCCCCATGGCTGGCTGGCTGGCTGTAGCCTCTTAGCAGTCAGACCCAGTCACCAGAATACGTAAAACTTCCTGTAGGAACCCTGTAGGCCCCCTGTAATTACAGACACACTACAGTGCTGGTTGGGGCTGTGCTGTTATTACCAGCAGCAAAGATAAAACCTCTGAGCAGGCTCTCAAGCTATTTAGATCACAACGCTGCTCAGGTTAGCAGTGCTCTCCGCAGAAGCTTCCATCTTTCAGCAGTGTCAGCTGGTCACCGTGCAGGGTTTCACAGTTTAACCTGCTCACCAGTTCTTTAAGTCTTTTATTTGCCTACAGGTTTGTCTGGGGTTTCTTTGGGTTTTGGGTGGTTTTTTTTTGTTGTTGGTTTTCGTTTTTTTTTTAAGGCCACTTTCTGTATGAGATATTTTGGTAAGATTTTGTCCCCTAGAGGCCTCTGTAGACACCACTTCCAAAGGTTCACACTCATGAATTTCATTATTTCCAATGGAAATTGCATGCATCCCAGGTCCCTGGAGCATCAAGGGGAGGTGATTTAACTACTAATGTCAGTCTGATAATTTTGTGCCTAGGTTTGGAGGCATCCTCTGCGGCTGTTTCTCTACTAAGTGCTTGGTGTCTTGAATTTTTCATGGCTAAGACATCTATGACTAAGGCATCCAGGAAGATTATTCTTTTTAAATACAGGTTAGCTACTCTTTTATTTGATTTGTGTGGGTGTTATTTCACTCAGCGCTTCAGTGTCTTGTGACCCACTTACAGGCTGAAACAGGCTCTGGTGAACTTTCATGCCTTTATTTTCAGGTTGCTCTTAACTTACAAAAAAAAAAAAACAAAACCAAAAAACCAAAAAACCCAACCCCTCTGAGGCAACTATATCCTTGAGTTTTAAATCAAAAATGGCTATTCTGTATAAGTGACTGTAGAAATGTTGTATCAGTTCATGTTGTATTTCACTGGTGCAATTGTGCCAGGAGAACACATGTGCTCTTCTGCATGGATATGCCCTTAAGGAGATTAAGCAGTTCAGTCAGTCTTTGAAGATGTTGTGAGGTGACTTAATTACTATATAACTGCATCTTCAGAGGGAAAATATCACAATATAACAGCTGGGAGTTACAGTTAGGATACCAGCCTTAGAAATGTAGGACACTTGCACAGTATCAGCACCAGATTAACCTTACCCAAATAAAGCTAGCGAAGCACAAAAAAAAGAAGCGTAAGGCTCCCAGTCTTTTGTTATCCTCACATCAAGGCAGGATGTGTTACCAGAAAATCTGATTTAGCCAAAACCTGTGATGCACAGTGAGAAACAGATACAGCTTTTGGTCAGGAGACTGGACTAGATTTGCTAGCAGTCTTTCCTCACCTTCAAAGTCACCTTCATTGACAGCCACTTCACAAGCTCCTGCCACTTCAAGGAGAAACATAGCCATTTCAGAGCAAGGCAAGGGAAGACGTAGATAAGTAGAAATATCCCAACAACTCTCCACAACTTGGAATATTTGACTTGCATGGTACAGTATGCATTTTAGATTTATTTTTTTTTTTGTCCCTTCAGTCCTAGAAGTAAGAGGCACCAAAGTAAGGCATGGTTTATGTAAAAATTTAAGAAGTCCAGCTCATGCATTAGAGAACTCGACAACTTAAATGTTAGGCACTTACTGAAACACATACATGGTCTATCCTGGCAAAAAACCTAGTTGGTTATAAAAGACCTCACATCCACATAAACAAAAGCAGTAAAAGAACAAACTGACTTCCAAAGGCAACAAGCGCTTCCAGAGCCTTTGATTTCCCTGGACACTGGGGTCAGTCTGTGCCTTCAGTGGGTTCAGGTCACAGCTCCATCCCTTCCTTTCCGCTCCATCCCATCTCTGGTGCATCCCACCATGTGCCTAGAGACCCATTTCCTAGTAACAGCTGTAAATCATTCTTTATGTTAACATGGGACACCTGCTTTAAAACTTCCCCTTTCTTTTTCCAAAGATTTTAATGCTCTTCAGAAAGGTTTCTTCACATCCTTTGTGACTCAGTATAGACAGATAGCAAGACTGAAAGTGGTGGGTAGTTTCTAAAGAAACTTAGAACACCCACATGCTTTTTAATTACACAGCTATGTAATTAAATTAATTGAACAGCACTTAAATTAAAAAACAATTACCACAATTTATGATATGAATCCAACTCTTCAGCAAACTGGGATTACAGATGAGTTTGCTTTTTGACTTTTTTTTTTTGTTATTGTTATTGTTGATTCTCTGTAGCTGATCCTGGTTGATGTTTTTCCTTATGGTAGAATAACAAAAGGCAGTTTTCAGTAGGTGCTCTGGCTGTTCATTTCTTGAGTGACATTAGCCTTTTCATCTTCCTGAGGCAGGTTGGATTGAGGTGGCAATTTGTTTATTGGACTTAGATGGGGTTGAACTGAAAAATAAGAGATGACAAGAATCTGTGCTGGACACCATGGTGTAGATGAGAGAGTCTCTTACTGTGCAGACTGGTATGGTAGGAGAGATCCCTGCAGGGAATACAAGTTTGTGCTGCACCACTAAGTGCCGTGATATTAATTCATAAATATGGATGGGTATTAATTAGGAAAGACAAGTATTTCACTAGTGCAAATATGTAATCCTGTCTTTGAAGAAAGTGGCAGGTCTATGTATTTGCTGAAAACATCCCAGAAATTCATGATTTCACAAAATATTTTCTTACCTCTTTGTTTAACAGAAGTATCCACAATAAGAATCTTTCCCTTCATGCTTGAAGTAGCGAAACAACTTTATGAATAACACCCATGGATTTGCATGACTTTGCAAAAGCTCATAAAACTCCTCAGCCCATGCTATGCTGACAGCAGCTGATGGAGGTGCAGAGCTTCTGGTCCTCCCCACATTCCCCATGCCATGCTACAGGCAGGTCTGGTGCCTTGCTTGGGGTTTGTTGCCTGGATGAGACCACCTTGGTGAATTATCTGCCTAATGTCAACATCATCTTGCAAAAGGAACATTGTTTCTGGCAGTTTGGCTGTCAATCTCTCCAGTCTATCAGTCAAATTAGAAGTTAAAAATCTGAATCTAAATCCAGTCCCATGAAAGAACTAAAAAATGTTTCTAGCACATGTAAAATTTTGGGGCATTCAGGGGAAAGCTGAATAATATTCTGAGGACTGATTTTCTCCTGCTAAAATAAAATGAATGCAGACCACCCTCTATTTCCCACTCTTTCCTTCTGCTATATGACCAGTCTATTGAATAGGAAGCTTGTTGGAGTATACAGTTTAGCAGTCACAGTCAAAGTGTTGAAGCTGGTCAGAGGATTACAGAAATATTAGCTGAGAAGGACCTTTGGAGGTCATCCAGCTCAACCTCCCACTTGGAGCAGGGTTCTTGCCAACACTGGTTCCGATCAGCTGTGGCTTTGTCTAGACAATGGTGTAAGACCTCCAAGGATGGACACCACAATGCCTCTGGGTAATCTGTCCCAGGACTGCACCACCCTCCCAGTGAAGAAATATTCCTAAAGTCCAGTTTGAAACTCAAAAGGTGCAGCTTGATGCTATCACCCACTGGTATATTATCTGCTGCTACTGAGATCGGTTGGTCCCTGTTATTTTTGTAACTCCCCTCAAGTGGTCGTAAACCCCTAGGCCTTCTCTTCCCAAGATTAAACAATCCCAACTCCCTCCATCTCTTCTCGTAGGCCATGCCCATCTTGATAGCCTTTAGCTGGACCCTATTTCCTCAACATCCTTTTTGAACCAGGGGACCTGAAGCTGGATATGGTATTGCTGATGTGGATGAGATCTCCAGTGTGGAGAACAGGGGGCTAACAACTTCCCTCAAACTGCTGCCCACCTTCTTCATATTGTGATGAGTGTGTTGTGGTGCTCATATTCAACACGGTCCATGTCCTTTCTAGCAGTGCCACTCCCACTTGGCTCCCATCCTGCAGCAGTACATTAGGTTTTTTGCTCTCCCAGGCACAGGACTCTGCAATTCTCCTTGCTGAACTTCCTCAAGTGTCTCTTGTCCCAGTGTCAGGCTTCTGTGTGTCCCTCTGAATTGAAGCTCTTCCATTTGACACATCAGCCATTCTCCCCTAGCTTATTAACATCCACAGTGAGGATGCACTTTGCTTCTTCATGAAGGTAGCTGATGATGCTACTGAACAATGTTAGTTCCAGTCTACTACTGGAGTCCAGTGGTCCAGCCAATTTTCACTTCATGTAACAGTCCAGTCTTCCAGCCCATACTGCCACAGCTTCTTTCCAAGAGGGCTGTACAGAGTTGAAAGTCTTCCTGAAGCCAAATAGTCTTATATCCACTGCCCTCCTACCATCCCCGTAACCAGGTATTTCATCACAAAAGGCAGTTTTGATCAGGCCAATTTGTGCTTCTTAAATCTTTGACCATTCTCTAGTACCTTCATGCTCTGTTTCATATTTGGAAGCAGACTCAAGAGGCTGTGGTTCCTGCACTTGCCTGGGACTTGAGACAAGGCTGACTGTACCATGTTCTCCATCTCAAAGACAGGCACAACACTGGTCCAGTCCCCAAGGACTTCCCTGAGTCACCATGATTTTTCCTAGCTGAAGGTTGCTATCGTGCTCATCCCCTTGGAGTGAATCCCATCCAGCCCTATGGATCTGTGTACATCCAGCCTCTCTGAGCAGTACTTGCTGCTGGCTGACCCCTATCCTCCCAAGCTGACGGGACACACATTGAGTTCTGGTGCAGGCAAAGAAGAGTACATCAGCCTTTTCCCATATTTCATGTCACTTGGTTATCTCACTTGATGGACCCACATTGTCCTCTATGGGCTGCCTCGTCTAGAGGCAGCTCATACTTGCAGCTCCCTAACAGACCCTCTGGATCTCCAGAGCTGAGTGTGGGAAGCCTATGGGCATGGGGCTCCTAGCCTTTAGAGAGGAGACAAGCCTGGGAGAAAAGGAGCTTCCAGGGTATCCTTGACAGTTGGCTGCACATCTGAAATCAGCAAATGGCAAATCTGCAAAGCCCTGAACAGCTCAGAGACACTGATGTGGGAAAGCTGGGACTCATTTGACTATACAACCAAAGAGCTGAGGACCAAGCAGACTTGAATCCCATGCATTATTGTAGCCCCACAGGGTAAACCCTCAGCTTTCTGAACTTCTTTCTGTGCCAATGGTGAACGTAACCTGCAAGACACGCTAAGAGGAGAATAGTCACCAGTCTGCTCATACCTCTAGTTATCTTCTCAGCAATTATCTTCTGAAGATACACCTCAATTAAGGCTGAAGTAATGGTTGCTTCTCTCCATCACTGTGCAGAGTAAGTGAAAATGTGCCAGATATTTCTGCTGTTCATGGTTCACAAATCCTTAACCCTTGTGCTGTCAGCCCTATGTGATCTTGGCAGCAGGTCCTGCCCATTCTCTACAGAAGAAAAGAAAGGAAAAAAAAATAAAAAGGATACTTTAGTGTGATCAAAGGGTGACTTAGCTTCCTCTTGAGGGGAAATGTAAGAAGTTAGTTTAAATGTCTATAAATGCTGTGTACAAATTCCCCTGCATGTTGGTGCTGCTCGTACAGAAGGGACTCTGTATGTCTCTGGCTGAGCGTCTCAGATTTGGGCTTATTAAAATGCATGTAAATCTTCAGCTGGATCTCAGAAGGAAGCTCTCAATAGCTAGGGCCTAACATCAGGGAACATATTTGCAGCAAGGCATTTATTAATGCAGTCAATTTAGCTCCATTTCCTGTTTGCAATGTATCCAACAAACAGACCCCAGTTGTTATTCCAAATGTGTTTATGATTGCATTTTATTTCAGGCCTGTTTTATTTGTACGTATTCCAGTTTAAGGAAGGTCACACGTACTCCCTTGTTTCAAGTATAACCGCTCACCCGCATGACGTCATGTTTTCCTGGATCACTGAAACCTTTGTGAACAACCAGTTGTTCCTCTCCCACGCAGGCACAAGCACAGTCCCAGACACATCTGTGGCATATTGACTGGTGGGTGTGAGCCAAACCCCTCAACACACAGCTCCCCTGACTCCTCTGCCGTGCTCAGAGAAACTTTCCAACCTGAAAGGTCTCCACTGGGAGAGCAACCTCCAGGGGAAGGCGCTCAGGTCTATCATGGCTATGACAGTTCATCACCTGCCTGGATGGAGAACACCTTCCACATCACCTGAAAGGCGGCAAGTCTTCCTAGCTTCTGGACCATGGCCAACTCCCAATTTCACCATGGGGTAAAAAGAGCAATGAAACATGTATCTATACGAGATCTTTTCAAAACGTCAGTAAGAACGTTGCATAAGATTAACAGCCTCAGGAATCTCAGACCTTTGCAGGAAAGGAAGCTCTCTTGGACCAATTTTTGTTCAGGCACCAGTCTGACTTCTCTGTCAACAGCTCTGCTTACTGGCACAGCTGAGGTGCCTTACTGCGAGACTGCTGCTTCAAGAAACAATCTGGTTTTGCTAAATTCCTTCTGCGAGTCCTCTAAACACAAGGTCCGAGATTTTTAATGGTGTAGGCATTGTTCTGTTTAGTGTTGCAAAACTTATATAAGACCTACCCAAATTTTATTTTCAGAAGTGACTGAGGTCCTCAGGAGCTTAAGGAGTTGGAGCAGGATTTTAAAAGCTGGTTGAGACATGATATGGTTTCATCTGAATAGGCAGGAAACAAAGCAAGACCTAACAGATGCCGTGGCAGTGACAAAGAAAGCTTATGAACTGCCTATCATTTTCCTTTACAACCACCAGAGTCTTCTAACACCTATCTTCAAGATCAATCCCAGGGCAAATGGAGAAAAAAAGTCCAAGATTTGAATAAATGTACAAAAGGAAAGGGCAACAGATGATAAATCATGAAGAACTAGTGCATTAGATGGTGTCAAATCCTTTCTGAGTAAATATTTTAGTCTGTTTTGCCAGGGAAACAGCTTATGTTATCACATTGTAAGTGTATCTGTGCCTCCTTCTTCTCTCACTTATTCATTTTAATCTAATTAAATAGAAGAAACCTTCCAAATAATTTAATAAAAATAGCCAAATAGAGAATACACTTTTTTGTGCTGCAATACAAACCCAACTCTTTTTAACAAGCAGAGGCCAAAAGGGAGAATTACACTTGTATATAATGCTCTCACTGTAGGAAAAGCTTGAGTAAGAGATAGAAAGTCCCTAGAACTCTGGCTTGGGAACAAGATCTACTTCGGGAACTGGCAAAATCAATCCTCAGCTGAAAGTCCTCCCTGATGCATGGACAACAGCTTGCTTTTGAAGGAGGCAAAAAGCAGTTTCAAGGTAAATTAGCATCAGGTCTTGTTCACCTTAACAAACCACATGCTATAAACCGTAGCAGGCAGCCAGCTGCTTCAGTTCACCCAGGCAGCTAGTAGCAACAAGCATATTTCTTGAGAAGGGGAGGTTCCTTGAGACATCAGCAGGGAATCAAAGCAGAGGGGAGTGACTCTGAGGACAGGGTAATGGAGAGTCAAGCTTGAGCTGACAGTAAAACTGAGAGCAAAAAAGGGTAGTAATAAAAAGGCAAGAGTGGAAACATCTAAAGTTGGAAATCAGTACAACTCATTCACAAGCACAAAAACGGAAGTCAACAAGTAACAGGAAAGAAGAAACAGAGAAGACCAGGGGGCAAAAGCACAAGACAACAAAGCCAAATCTGCAAATTGTCTGGAGGTACATAAAGGTGTGTGTGGGAGCAAAGCCAAAGGCTACTATTCGTCACTATTTCTTTCCCTATTCTTTGCTGCTTAGGAACTCACTTTTCTTCTCAGTTTCTACAGAAGCTTTCTCCTCCTGAATCAGAAGGCATTTCTTACCATCAGCTTTTCACAGGCTTCGTGCTGCTGCTTTGGAGGAAGGAGAAAACAGGACCCAATGGGAGGAAACTCCAGATCTTATCCAGAGATTAGCACAGGGAGCAGCTCTGACCATGCTTCTTCCCCATCTAAATATCCTCCCCTCCTACCCAAGGCCACCTTCTACACACACCTGAAATCACACTTTATATTTGACAATTACAAAGCACTTCACAGAATCTTATTTCCCTAAGTAATTAAACTGTTGCTACATTAAGCATTACCATAGAGTAGATTAGTTGCTTTTTCAAGAAATTTGTAATTTTCTGAAGCTGGAAATCCCCTTCCATACAGCAAGATAGATGGACAGTAGGGGAAACTAGAACATAACAAGCTTTGACTACCTGAAGCCCAGTTCAGGTAGAATTGAGGCTTTGATGGAAATCTTGAAGTTCTGTTTTCCAAAATAATGAAGACCAGACCCTCAGGAAAAACTGGAAATTACTTAGCAAATAAAAAAAAAAAAAAAATTTCCTTTAGGTAGTGCATGCATGTGATAGAGAGTAACCATTTGCAGCTGGTAGCTTGAAAGGGTGGCTTTATTTTGTTTCAGTACAGATTCAGTCCAGTTCACAGAGAACACATTAGTCAATAGGCATCTTCACTTTGTAGGAGAAATGGGCATGAACACATGAGCACTCAAGTCACCAGCCTTTTATAGCCAATTTATGCAACTTTTGCCTCAAAAGCATCAAGTATGGCACACAGGTTTCACTAGCATCCCATATAGGAGTACTGTAACATCATCTCTAGAAACACAGGAGAGGAGGATGTAAATCCCAAGAACTGTAAAACTATATATACACACACACACACACACACACACACACTCACTCTGCTTGGGAATGTAACTTTCAAAATCCTGGTTTTGACGTGAACTTGAACATTTGTTTTAAAAGAATATGCTCTTCCTTGAGGCACACATTCAAGTTCAAGCTATGGAGAGCAGTCTTCATTTTAAGCAGCCATTAAGAGCTGAGGACTTGGAGCAGCCAAAACTGTCTTAAAACCACATCTCCAGGTCTCTGTGAGCTGCAGTAACAGCTAATAGGAAGAAGGGTACATGAATCTCAGTAGAACAAGGCAGTCTCCCATGTTTAACCATTGTATTAGAACCTGAAATAGCAATGAAGGCAAGGATGTTAGCTAAATCAGTTCCTGTTAACCTACCAAACTTACCTTCCTTGTTGGACATAAGGCCTGGTAGGACTCATGAGGCTTTGGGTTTTTTAAAGCACAACATAGGACTCAAGACTCTAAAAGCTCACTTATTAACCCTACACATCCAAGTTACACCAGGTGGTCTAGCAAGACACTGTCGCTCTTCACAAAACCTCCATTACTTACATCAAAATTGATACACCCAGTACAGACTCTTCCTATTCGAGACAGAGGTTCTAACTTCAAGCAAAATAAAGCCAATAATCTCCTACAGTATTTATCTTCTATGTGGAAAAAAAAAAAATAAAACAAACCAAAAACAACCAACCAAACAACAACATAAAAACCCCACAACACAACAAAACAAACAAAACAAAACAACCAAACAAAACAAATTCTCTTTCTGGGCGGGATTAAAGGCTGACTTCTTTTAAAGCATGTTGGCTGCAAGTGTGACAAAACCCCAGTATCCTCCACAGAAAACAGAGAATGAGAGGACAGAAAAGGGACAATGAAAGGTACTTTCAGCCTGAAGCATGTTTCAAGTAGTTTAGGTTTTCAAAGTAATTTTAAAAGTTTTGTGCACTCAACTTGCTTCTGAATACCCCACTATTTTTCTGACCTTTCCACCTAATTACTTTTCTCTCCTCTCAAAAAGCAACAGAAAATGAGAAAACAGATCACAGAATGAAAGCAGTGAGTTAGCACATACTGTCAAGTACAGAAAGTATTCTATAAGCCACCAAATTTAAGAGCAAAATGGCAACTTTCATTTTTCTTCCACTTAGAGTCATCACATTTTGAAATGTTTAAAAAAAAATGTCCACAGTTCATGCCCAAGCTCCTCAAAGTTTTAAACACAGCATCTTACAACTGAGAGAACAGTTTGTCTTTCTATTTGTAAACCAGAGTTTGAAATATCTTACAATATACTTTTAATATAATTTTTCCAAAGAAACAGCATTTAGGAACTGAAAGAACAGTGTGCCATTAAATGTTAAGGACCATATTTTTATAAACCTTTATTAAAAAAAGGTTATATAGGTATGATGAATTTAAGTTGTATTTTAAAGTCAACTACTTAAGCATCCTAATGATTGAAAATGAAGTGCAAAAATTGAAAGTCCATTCACAGATGAGGCTGCAGAGTTGTGCTCAACATAGAAGAGGTCTACCCATGGCAGGCACAGCTGCACACTCACAAGCTAACTCAGCCTGTCTCAGCTATGAATCCTGCAGATCTGAGCAACACCGCTGATTAGGTGAGTTTGATCTACTTAATATAAACCCTCCCTTTCTAATAAGAAGGATATTAACTAAAGCTTTCAGTTAAGCAATAAACTTTTCTAATTAGCAACAAAAAATAAAAATGACATGCTTGCTCTGTTTCAGGCACTTTCAAGATCATAGTTTATTTACTGTAGGTAAAAAGCTAGTATACAGGTTAAGGGATCCCTTGAATTTCAACTCTACAGGTATACACCATCTATTATTCTTGCTCTGAATATTAACCAAAAAAGTTTTTAAACACCTGTAAGCCCCACTATAAATCTGCATTTTTATGAGGAAAAAAATAAAATCAATGCTTAATTTTTTTAATACATAATATTTACACTGTGAAACCAATGGAAGATAACAAGCAGTGGCAAAGAGGCAATAAATTTTTTAAAGCCAGAGTTTTATATTTTTTTTACAATAGTGTGCTAATCAGCATAGTTGTATATAAAAAATAAAAATATAGCAGAGCGTCCCATTACAGCAATCTTAATCATCTGCACCGCAGTCATTACTTGCTAACTGTTTACATGCAACACCTGCTACAACTTTTTGTTTTTAAAGTGTAAAATCCATCATGAGGTTTAAGAGACAAACATTAATTTGTGTACAAAATTAAAAACTGCACTCCAGAATTGTACTTGACAAGAGCCTCTTCCATACAGGAGGCAGGGAAAGAAGGTACAAACAATGATACAAAAGTGGTCTCTTTCCATATACTAATTATCAAAGGCAATGCATAGACTGAGAATACCCAGATGGCAAACTCTGTAGACACTGGAAACAAACAGCTTTCAAATACATGCTCTTTACATGAGGCCTTTTCTTCCATCGAATGGCAATGACTGACAGCAAATAAGGGGCATCAGGTGTACAACTAAGTAGTTCTTGCAAAATACTAAGAAGGGGCAGTTGTTAATATACAATTTGAACTATATATACATTATAATGGAATGTATCCCATCCCAAAACTGGTTTATGAAACAACTGGACCTTTCTATACTAGCCTTGTGACTCAGCTATTGTTCTAATGAAAATATAAGTACACAAGAGACTTGCATGAGAAGTAAAATTTATGGGGCATTTTACAGGAACTATTGACAAAGCTGCTTAATGGAATTTCTGCTTTTAAAGTAACTTTGTTAGATATAATTGAAACAACATCTGTGTATAAAATGTCCTGACAGACACTTCAACATGGAGCTTTGGTGATTTAAAAAGGCCCTTTTTGATCTGTTATGAATTGTACTGCAGAAGTATTGATGCATGCACACATCTGTGTCAGCTGAGACTAGTGATCCAACTGCATGCACATTTCATCCTTGAGGTGCTTTCTATGTTAAACCACTTTAATAACAATAATATGAAAAATAGATTAAACAAAGTCTTTCAGGTAACTCAAACTGAATAGGAAATGGAATGCCAATATGGCAGTAAAACCTTTTTCTGTTGTTGTTAAACAGGAAAGTCTCTTGTACCAGCAGAAACCTGTATACATTTACACAGAGAAGGAGGGAATACACCACTTATAATTCCCATTAAACAAGAGCCGATTCATCATGTGAGAAGGTACAAATTACAGAAAACATGAATAGTCAATAGAAGAGAAACAACTGGTTTACATGAAAGAAGAGAGAACACTTCAGTCTGAATGCAGCTATTTTGTGAACGCTGCTACAACAGCCCAAAGAACCTCATTCGTGTTGGCTTTCATACATTCAACCTCAGGGTCTAAATCCAGAAGCTGCCGCACTCTTTTTGTGGCTAAATCATACTGCTCATCCAAAAGGGGGGCGAAAGCGTTCTCCAAAACATCTGAAGCATGGGCTAAATAAACGAGTGCCAGCAAGCGCTTGTCCATGCGGTGAGGGTCATTCACCCATTTATCAAGAACTGCTTCTTGAACCTTCCTGATGAGGCGCTGCTTAATATTGTTGTTGGTGAGAGGGTGCGTAGTCATGTCAAAAAGAAGGAAGTTCTGTTTCTCCGTTGTCAGTACACCTTTTTCCACTAGATTTTTAGCTAATCTTTCACGGACATTCCGTAGTTGGTAGTGCAACTTCAGTGGGTTCCATGTTTCACCTAAAAAAGAAAGCAAAAAGTCCAACAGTCAGGCAAAGTTTAAACTGTACTATTACAGCGGATTTCTCTTCCTCCCCTGTGGTGCAGAATGAGCTGTCAAATTCACATAGCTGACTATTACACTAAGATACTGTGCTAGTGTCAGCATTCCTCTGATCTCTGACCTACCCAGATATAGGCGTAAACAGAGACCACGAGAGCCTCCCTGGAAGAACTTCAGTGTATATTTAAAGTTTGGATGAAATGCTAGCTAAGCCATGTCTTGATTAAGGATATGACAAATAAGCAGTTTTGTACTGAGCTAAAAAAAAAAAAAAATCAAAACCCAAAGTAGTCGTGAAGAAAGAGTTTACTTTTAATAATAAAAATAAGCATCTTGTGCATTTGTCTGTTTCGAGGCTTTTACCATTTCAGAGACTGTAAGAAGTATCATTGACTTTCTTTCTACCACAGAGACAAACTAATGCACACCTACCCTGTGCATTTCTCCATTTCTTCAGGTTTTCATTCTTTTCTGTCTTCCTGCCACCACCAGGTAGAACAGTGACCATGCACATGAGTGTGTGTGGGGGGTGTGTATACACATGAACACGTTAGGCAGGGGCTTTAATGTGTCTATAAAAATTATTTCTAATGCTTTTTGTTAAGTGAGGAAAATAGGGCCCTTCAGAGTGTGACTGTCTCTGCATAGAGGAAAGAATTTAAAAAGCACAAAATCAGCATGAACAGCTACTGTTAAAGCTAAAACTGTTAAGCTCTGAGAAATCTACTTTTGTTTAAGAGCTTATTTAACAAGCTGAAAGTATTAGGTCTAACCTACCTAAGTGTTTATCATAAGTATTAAAATCCCCCTTCCTGATATAAAACTCTGTGCATTTTAAGAGGTGAGAGAAGAAACAGCATTACCTATTTCTTACATAGATAGGAGTTTTCTGTAAATGATACAGAAATTCTCATATCAATTTGTTTATATATCAGAAAGCTTTTAAAAATTGGTTAACATACAATAAAATAATAACAACAACCAGCACCACCACCACAAATGACTTTAAGGCTTCTTCCACTGTGATGGAAGGTGACATACACCGTATCCAAGAACCAAGTTAATTAAACAAATGAGGTGACACCAACTGCATTGTGAAAGGCAGAGAACCCACCCAACCCTGAACTACGCAAGTCCCTACAGGAAAGCAATTCCCCAGCTTGACCATGAATGAAACTATCACACACACTCAAAGTAGTTTCCTTACAGCGTTTTACAGGGCAAAGACTATTTTCTAATTTTTCAACATTTGTTAGGTGAATATGGCTATGTGGTAATAAAAATCAGTACTGTGGTGACACCTTGTGACCAATCTCCTCAATTACACAGACACTTGCCCAAACAGACGGATACAGGAAGACCTGACATTTTGATCCAAACTTCTGTATTTCTTATACTTGCTTCCCTTAGAGGCTGTCTTATAAACAACATAAGCCTGGCAAACATCACCTTACACATCCATATAATATTTCCATGATGGCTTTGAACTCATATATACTGTAACTTCAAGCAGCATTCTTCACATTGCTGATAATTATGCATAGAGTAGCTATTTTCCAGGATTAGGCCCTAGAGCAAAATTCTGGAAGAGTTTATCAGAAAACACCCCAAACAAAACACCAAAATATTTTTATTCAAAGGGCAGTCCTCTAAACCATTGGAAACACAAAGAACCCTAATGCCATCCACAAACTAGTAATTAACAACCACATGAAAGTGAAAATGATTGGTCCAAGTCTCAGCCACAGCACTGATGATAATAACTATCTTTCCAGAGCCAAAGCTCAGCAGGGTCAGAAAAACCTTCGCTTAGCTCAGAGAAAATCCACAACATTGTTCATTCATTAGATGACCTTTTTTCAATCCATACTAACTTGATGTGCTCCGCATTGGGAGAAAAGGTGAAATGTCAGCAGAAATTATGTATTTGGGACACGAAAAATGAATTGTTTTTGTGGGCTGTAAAAGTGAAGGAGAGCTGAGCAAGAATTGAACTGCAAGTCTGTGCAGCAGCCATGCCCCCTACTGACTAGGGATGCTTTGTTCCCCTGTCTCCCTGCTCTGCCCCACAGTCACTGACCAAGAGGGGAGGGACTGCAAGGACAGGGGATGAACTGATGTGCAAGGAAGGCTGTTTAAGGTGGTACAGGACAAATAACAAGAATATAATGAAAACCAGAAGGTGAGAAAGGTGTAGAAATATTGCTCATTTTTAGAACTCTTACTTACTGGTTGCTTCGAGTAACAGATTTAGACAGAAAACTTCAAGTCTTATTACCCCCTACTTCCCAGAGGCATGTTGTTAACAAAACAGTGGGGTTTTTTCCTGCACTGTTTGCACAACTGAAGTACAGCTCTGATCTACTTCAAGGAAGCTGCATTTTACATGTTTTGTAAAAACAGACAAACCCTGGTGATGAATTCTGGCTACAGAAAAAAAAGAACCAACCGACAAAACAATAAAAGCACTACATGTTATAAGATGGTCATTGATAATTTCAGTTTAATTTATGCATCCTGAGGATACAACTGTCAGCAGGGTATATGAAAAATGTTAACTGCAACTATAAAGATGAAATCTAATAGACATTTTCTTTTTTTTTGCAGCAATTTACCAGCTTTACAGGAAGAGCTGTGCGCAAAGTACTCATCTTGAAGACTTTGTTTTGAACAACAAGAAGTATCTAACATTTGAAAATATTTATTGCATTTCTCCAGTTAATGGAAAAATAGAACTCCTGACTCTTATTTTCATGATTAATGGCCAAATCATCCTCAATTTTTACATCTGAGTGGTGAGCTCATCTCCTTTCTTTATCAAAAGATATGAATACTGCATCCATACACTTATACTCTAAACTTCCACTAACCCTCACTTCCAATTACAGAAAAAGGCAGTTACATCTCTAGGGTTCAGTCCTGATTTATTTCACCATCAGTGGAAGGTGCCTCCTCCACATAGTTGAGATGTCTTCTGACACTTCCATATAGATCCTTTCTGTATCAAGTTAAGTCAAAAGCAACAGTTACTTATATTTGATTAAAGGCTAGAATCAACAAGAGACTACATTAGAGAACAGTCTAATTAACTTTTTTGCATACCTTCTCCCCCAAAATCTTACAGTATAATCTCTAGTGATGCTAGATAATTAGCTTTATTGGGGGGGAAAAAAAAAAAAAAAGCAAATATATTATGTCAAAGGCTTACCACTAAGCAGCTCAATCCAATTTTGTACTGTTTCAGGAGGCTGGGTCTCTTTTATGTGTTTCAGAGCTTCATCAAGCAGAACATCCCCTGTAGGAGCATCTGACTTGCAAATCACCTAGAATAGAATAAAACGCAGTAGTATTTTGACTGAATTCATATATCACAAACATCCACCAATAAGAACTGGAAAAGTCTACCTGTTTTCAAAACCAAATAAATTTTTTAAAAATAAGAAACCATACGGATTAAACTAGCCCAAATCAAATATGTTTGAATAAAAACAGTATAACAACAATAACATCTATCTTTCTTTATGAAAAGAAGAACTATTACTGTTTCAAAGCTATTTATGAAAATAACAACTAAATCTGGCAATTTAAATAGCTTAACAAGTTAGCACTTTATAAGCATCAGGTAGAAAAGATAATGGGCAACTGACAGCAAAACTAACACATCAACACAATTCCACATATACAAGAGAAGCAGCAAATGAAAGCTTTTATTTTTTGTGATGCTCCACAGCAGTCAGAAAGGTGTCCTGGGAAAGCTTTAAGTGTTCTATTGAAATACATCCCACATTTAGTTCTGTTCCATAGTTCTAGTAATCCTTACTACAAACAACAGAAGAGTACAACACATTTTCATAGGGTCTGTAGATGACACTGAAATGAGTTGCAATGGTAAGACAGTTTCAATACCAGCAAGATGATCCCAAAATGGAGATGTGTACAAAGTTCATAAGATTAAATGAAAAGAAAAATTGCTGGAGAGATCTCTGTGAATACCTAACAGGCCATAGCTGGTACACTATTTTCAATTTATATATTTATAAAGAACAGAAATTAGGATTTTTAACAAAAATCATCAAGAATGAACCAATCCACACTGCCAGGCTAAAAAGAACAAAGTTTGTTTAGATCTGAAAAGAAAACATGTAAGCTATTTTTACAAAGAGGGTATCAAACGGTAGTTTAGGGTGCCTACTTTGGGCAAAATAAGATACCAGATTATTGTAGAAATATGGAATATATGGGATGTATTGTGAAAAACTTCAACAGGCAAATTAAACACCCAGGGATCTGCTAATCTGCATTCTGTGAAGAATTTTAAAACTAAACATCTGCCAGGGAAGAAACAGAGAAACCTCATTATCTGTTACTGCATCAAGATTAAATGATCTCTTGAGATACAGTCCAGGTACCCATTTTGGGGAGGTAAAGATCACTCCAATCATAAACCTCAGATATTTGGTTTTAAGAATACAGCTACATATTATTCCAGAAAAACCCTATTTGAGACTAGACACACAACAATGCATAAATCTTTCTGATTTACAAGCTTGCACCACAGCATCACTCAAAACCTCTATTAAACACATAAAATGACGCTACATATCTTCCAAATTTATATCAAGATTCTGAATTTTTGAAAGTTTCTGTTCTTTAATTATACAGGGTCATACTTCAAGTTGGGTTTTTAAGCTGCTAGATTGCGGCTATTAATAACCATCTTTCAGATATTCCTCTAATAATTAGCCTAAAAAAACCCAACCAACTTATCTTTACTTCTCTTCAAAAATGATGTTCTAGCAGTATTTTAGTTTCTTTGAAGTGTCCCATATGATTAGTTTCACAGTAACCCTAGTTGCACTGTATCACTCCATCCTGCTGCAGTTCGTAACCTACCACTCATCATCTCATTTTAACAGGTAAAATGTGACCTGTTTTATCATTAAAAAAATAAACAAACAAAACAAACCTCAATGAAGCAATAAAAAATGCTTTTAAGTCTATGATATATGTAAGTGTTTTGGTGTTTTTTTAAGTTTAGAAAACAGCTTTCTTTGCTTATTTGGGGTCAAAATACTATTTTCTACAACTCCAAAGAAGTTTAAAAAGCTAGCATGAATAAGATGTACCACAACAGTACAGGCCTAAACTTACAGGCATTTAGAGGAAAGAGCATAAGGAGCATAGACTCCCACATTCAACTCAGGACTCCATGAGCTCTTGTGAAGCCACAATGCACAGCAATTTTATTCACAAGTTTACCATGCTCTGCTGCCAGGGAAACAGCACCATTTCTTCTCACTTCTTTGCTACACTGAATATTCACTGCACAGATTCTTCCAATTATCCTTCCCCTCAAACAAAGGTATTTTGGTTCATAGTTCTATGGTACTCCTCTTCCCATCCCATTCCCAGCATGTGGAGACAAGCAACAGCAGAAGCCCAGCCACCTCTCTTGTACCTTCATGGATCTGCTCTTTCTTGAAGGATTTAACGATGAATGCTTCTTGGCTAACTCTCTTCAGTCATAACAGCCCAAGAAGAGTGGGATATTGGATGGATTGGGGATCTTGTAAATTGAATAACCACAGAAGATTAAGCATCCACAAGGGAGAACCTTTTTTCTCTCTCTTTGACAAGAGGATCTAAAGTAGAGAAAGAAGCTAAGATCCTGGTTCTTCAGAGATTATGATCCTTAGTCTTATTGCAAAAAAATCTTTCTTTATTCCAATTTTTCAGTGATTTATCTAGTACTAGATTTGCCTTGTATCCAACTGCTGATGAAAGTTCAATTATAAAGAATATTTAATTTGCATTTTCCACAATTCAGCTTTGTAATCAAGCAATGCTGAAGATTAAACACATCTTGCATTGATTTTTATGTAAACTTCACTATTTAGTTTTAATATAAAAATTCATTCATGCACAAATCAGAGTTGTCAGCTACAAAATACTGAAGTTAATCCACCACAGATCTGTTGGGTTTTCTTTTGTTTTTAAGAATTCTAATGATTTGGTTTGCTCACTGAGGCTGTAAGGCTATTTTCTATCTTCAATAACCACTGGTCTTAGACGTTACTTTATTTCTATGTAAACCTCAACACTAATTTATTTGTTTCTAAAATTGATACCAATAGATAGAACTCCAAAATGATGGAATGATTAAATACTCTTAAGGCAAATTTAGGAGATTGTTGTGACAAAGTATGTCATACTGACTATCAAAGTTTCACTAACATCCATCAAGTCCTTGTCTGTCAGTTTCTCAGTCTCATTTGCCTCTTTGTGGCATTGAAGCATTTAAAAAAAAAAAAGCACTAAACATACAAAAAAACAGAAAACAAACCACCACAGAGGAGAGCATAATTTTGCTTGTATTCTTTACTGAAGATAAGCACAGGTTATTTTTCCACTTTACTAAATAAACCCCCATATTTAAAATTTCAGGTAGACAGAGCTGACAAGGTTTGCACAGAATGAAAATAACTGCTTCAAACATTCCTGAATGCCTAAGGAGCCAAAAGCTTTGGAGGAAAAAAAAAAATGTGCAAACTAATCAATACTGAATATACTTAAATGAAGCTAAAAGAAGTAGTAGCTGTTAGTCTGAACAGAGGTTTGATTCTTCAGAAGAGGAGGAAGCTGGGAGAAGGCTAGGGAATTTGTAAGCTTTCCTTCAAAAAATTTAGCAAAAGATAATATTGACATGGAAATGTGCCATAAAAGAGAATTTATCTGTTGTGGACAGACAATATTTGGCCGTGTTTTCAATTAGCTTATTTTACAAGTATCCTCTAATGCTGCTGAAGTAAAAAATTTTCAAACGGTGTGACTCTGCACATTTTATACAGAGGAAAAATCCAGGGCAAAAGTAATAAATCAAGTCCTCAAATATTCACCCTTCTTCAGTAAAGGTCCTTAAAAACTTGACCATCTTACAGAAGTCAGGGTCACATGCTTAAACTAGATACAGTTTTGGGTCCTCAGGGGCCCAACCAAAGTGCGAGGTTTGTCTCCTTCCCATGCACCTCAAGGACAGATTGCAACATGGTGCACACCAGAATTAAACCCCTGGCTTGCAGGATCCATCTGGCAGGCTGTCAGTTAGCCATTCCTCTCACACTCAGCAACACTGCAAAAGCCAGTTCCTTCAGCAGATTACAACTGGTGTTACTGGCTCTCAGCAGTAACTGCTGCCACCGCACCTTGGCCAGAGCCACTGCCAACTGTTTGTGCAAGGCTCCCAACAGCAGCAGGAACATGTCAAGAGAACAAACAGGAGCAGAGACCAAGTATAGAAGATTTTCCAAGGCACTTCCACTTGGCATTTAAATACTTTAGCTGTACATCAAACTTTGGCCACTACTCAGAATACCATCCTTGTGTGTCCTGGTTTCAGCTGGGATAGAGTTAATTTTCCTCCTAGTAGATGGTACAGTGCTGTGTTTTGGATTCAGTGTGAGAATAATGTTGGTAACACACTGATGGTTTAGTAGTTATTAAGTAGTGCTTATCCTAAGTTAAGGGTATTCCAGTTTTCCAAGCTCTGCCAGCAAGCAGGTGCACAAGAAGCTGGGGGGAGCACGGCCAGGACAGTTAACCTGAACTAGCCAGAGGGATATCCTGTATCACAGAATGTCATGCTCAGTATAGAAACTGGAGGGAGTTGGCCAGGAGCGGGGGGAACACTGCTCAGGCAGTGGTCAGTGGTGGTGAGCATTGTGCATCACTTGTCTTTTCTTGGGTTTTATTTCTCTCTCTTTTTATTATATTCATTTTCGTTGTTGTTGTTCTTGTTGTTGTTCTTGTTGTTATATTTAATTATTATTGTTATTATATTTTATTTTAGCTATTAAACTGTTCTTAACCCAGGAGTTTTACTTTTTTTTCAATTCTCCTTTCCATCCCACTTGGGGTAGGGGGTGTGGGGGGAGTAAGCGAGTGGCTGCATGGTGCTTAGCTGCTGGCTGGGGTTAAACCATGACACCATGTAAAGAAAAGAAAAAAGATTTTTTTCTCACAACCAGTTGTAATTAATAGCTACTGTATTGCCTGAAGCATGACACAAAAATAAATGTGATCATTTTCCTCCACTTACCTTTCTTGTTAATAGACTTTTGCGCCTCATTCCACAAGCCTCTAGCTGAAGACGCCCTCGCAATGCCAATTCGATTAACATACAGCCACGCAATCCTGAGGAGATGCAATCATTCCAGAACGATGTGTAACCCTGTGAAGAATGAAAGACAGTAAGGTATCTCCATCTCCACCTGAAAGCAAAGAGAAAAAGAGGCTTACTGCATTCTCTAAGCAGTTCTCCTGCCTTCATACACTTTTGAAGTAGCATCACTAGTCAACTACCATTCTTGTACTGAAAACACGAAAGAGAAACAAACTCATCCCCTATTAGTTTTGACATTCAGTCTCTGCTCTTTGAAGAACAGGAAAACCTCATGAAAGTGATACAAAATGAAACAGTGAGTTATTAAGAACTGTGAGATATAAAGTGTATTTTAGACATAGTGAAAATAAACTTACTACATTTTTAAGACACCAAGCTTTTGGCATTACTGACACCACACAGGTTTATCTGAGTTCCCTGAGAAATATTAACATGATTTCCATCCATAAACAATATGGCACTGATAAAGTAGTAACAACTTGAAAACGGATACTAAGTAAAATATGGAGTATACTGGAAACACAAATGTAGCAATCAGCACAATCGAAAAAACTATTTTTTTAGTAGGAATACAGTAAACCAAAAGAGAAAAGTTATCTAGTAAATATTTGGAACAGCTACTATTTTGTCACTTAAATACTTTGAAAACATGTACTTTTAAAGTTTGATGCATATTGTTCTTATACAGACCACAAAACTGCAAAACACATTTATTCTATGAACCATACCACATCTATCATGCTTTCTCATCTACATTTCTGCATTGATAGCTGTCTGCTTAAAGGGCAGAACAGAGCATTTGACCCAATACATTTGCTCAATATCTAGAAATACATGTATGGACTTTTGTACTTCACTGCTTGAAAATTATGTTCCAAAAAATCTTATAAAAAGGATCCTGTTTTACCTACAGAGTAGCCAACATAGATAATTAAATATTTAAAAATATGCAAGAACAAAACCAAACCAAAATAACTGAGAAATGTTTTATCTTTTGAGAAATGATTGCAGAAATACTTGGTGTGATCCAGAAAGATCTTCCAAAACTCCTCTAGTGATGTATCTCTGAAAACATCCACTTTGGGATACTTCAGAGAAAAGTGCTGCAAACAAGAAAAAAAAAAGAGAGCACTCCCTTTCATAAGATGTATCTTAACCAGTAACAAAGACTAGCTTAAATCAAGAGCAATTAAATTTTATCAGATTCACAGATAAAAGCTGACAATGCACACAGATACAGGACACGCATATCTGAAGTCCACTAAACTTACAAACCAGTTCCTAACTACTGTATGCCATTAAACAGAGATTTCCAGGAACATGATATTTGTTTCCATTTAGCACTGAGCTATTTTCAAGATCTGTATTGCATAGTTATACAGATGACCAATACTTTTGAAAACTCTACAAAAGCTCTGAATCTCTAGAAAGTAATTACTGAAATATGTCACATATTTAAAAGGCCATAAATACAAGGTTGGAAGACATTTGAGAAGTTATCTAATCAGTCTTCCTACTCACCAAGCATCAGCTCCTCTCATAGATCAGACATTCTGTAAATAAAGATTTCAGTTGTCACCAGACATCTCTTTGCCAAAAAAACATGCAAGATGGGGTGCAGTATTTGCTTGATAGAGGAAAACAAACAAACAAGCAAACAACAAACCAAAACAAGATGACTCCTACAGTCTACTATTTCCAATCTAGTCCCTTCACATAATAATATTTTTAATCTGACAACACATATGCAAACTAAAAATCTATTGCACAAACTTATAGCTGTGGTATGATAAACTTCTTTCTATTCACAAAAGTCTTATCAAACAATTAAAGTGCTAATTTTCCCCCCCCCTTGTTTAGTAATGAAAATGGAATTTGTTTTTAAAGTGACTGTTTTTCAATGAAGAGATGTTAACTACACCACTCCTGGCAGCAGTTACAGATGTAAACTCCTCTGCTTCAGTGCTGTTCAAAATATACAGCCACAGGCTGTGGGTTGCAGAGAAATACAGAATCACAGGATAATTCAGGTTGGAATGGACCATGGGAGCTTTCTAGTCCAACCATCTGCTGAAAGTAGGTTCAGCTACGAAGTCATGTCAAGTTGCTCAGGGTTCTATTTAGACAAGTCTTGAAAACCTCCAAGAACAGAGACTGCACAACTCTCCAACAGTTTTTAATCAAGTGATCCTGAAAGGCGGCTCAAAAAAAATATATTCTTCATAAAAGGAACTGCTTGCTCTAGTGGGTTAGACGGCATTAAAGTCATGATATTGTATACTGTGTCACCACCCTCTGCCCTCCGGGTTCTGAGTTTGCAAGTGATCCACTAGAGAAGAAACATCGTATTTCAATAAACGGAGATTATACTGCTATTAACAGAGTGAGGAAGGAGATATTTTAGAACAGTTGGTGTCATCCTGAACATTTTTCAAACCATTAAACTGATCCTTCCAGGTAGTTAAGGCAGATGGGTTTTGGCACTTACTGCAAAGACCTCAGACAACTGAAGGAACCCTCACAGGTCAGATTAGTACACAATAGTTTAACTTAATCATCCTTTAAATTAACTCAAACTTCTTGGTATAACTGAAAATGAGTGGAAGCAGACATTTATCTTTGATATTGCAAACAGCTTCCTGACACCTACTTTACATGGCATGCAGCAAAGAGAAACAATAATGCTCAGCACTATAGAGCTATTGCCTATCAAAGAGGCTACAGATGGACTACATCTGTGCACAGATGTACTACAGATGGCTACAGTGAAGAAAAGAGAAGTGAAAGGGGTAGAGAGAATGAAATAACATATGAAGAGGGAGCACAGAAATACAGAATAATGTACTATTTGGACAGGAAATGATTTTTTTTGTTTTCCACAGACAAGGACTAATAAGTGGTAAATTAAGCTAGCTCGCAGGTTGGAAAAGTCAAAGGCCAACTTCTTTTCTTTGTTTCTATTCAACTGTTTTTACTGGAAGGCCAAAGTTTTAAAAAAATTCCCTTAAAAAGTTAAATTAATTTGAGTTTGATAATGAAGTCTGACAGACAGCAATGGATCTATAAACCACACATGGCCTGGGAAGCTCCCACCCAGCTGAAGTCAGTGTACGCTGGAGGAGTTGTGATGCTGTGCACTCCCGTTCCCTGAGCATGACCTGGCCATTGATTGTTACAAGTTATGGAACAAGAGAAGGATTCTGTTTGCCCTTTTAACACTGCTCTCACTGTTATTCCAAACTCCTAACAGTCTCAAAATGCTTAGACTGAAGATCAAATACCACTATTTATAGGTGCAAGACATTCCACTATTTAATGCTTTTAAGCAGCACTAGTATACTCGCAAATACAACACCAAGTATTTTTACTCTATCCTTCTTCCTACAAGTCTTCTATAATTTTATAAACGTCATAACACTGTGAAATACTTATTTCATTAAAGTTGCTAAGAAGCAGGGGAAAAAGAAAAAAAAAAAAAAGTCTTACAAGGCAGAGAATTATTTTTATCTGACAGCAATCACGCTAGAATAGCACTTTAAGATATGAATATCTTGCATGACAAAATTTTAAATCTACATTGATTCAAAGATCAAAAGAATGTTTATAACTGTCATGTTTATATAAACAAAGCAAAAAAGCATTTTTTGTCAGAGCTGACCTAGAAATGTTCAGGTAAAAACTCATGTTGCTAGACAAGCATAAAGGGAAATTAGTTTATAACAGAAACTTGTTATGATATTAACTTTGAAATCTCAGACTTTCCACCCAGGTATGGTAAAGCACAGAGCTGAAACTAAGTTCTTCTTTCTGTCTAAAGAGTAAGTTATCTAAAATGCATGTTCATTAGGCCATTTCTCTCCCACCACCTCCTGCAGCATTTATTCACTTTCTCCTCTTCCCATGCCCCTTATTCTATTTCCAGCTTACATAGGTCTTCCTGGTCAGTTAGCTATTATCCACTTGAAACTCTCACTCATTAAACAGTCCACCTCCTAAGAAGGGCCCTGTGCCTTGCTGTCACCCAACCTACCTGTCTTCGCTTAAATCCAGTCAGCAGCCAAATACCCAGCAGCCACTCACTGCCCCCAGGGGATGAGGGAGGGAATTGGGAGGGGTAAAGGGAGATTCATAGGTTGAGATAAAAACAGTTTAATAATTGTAATAAAACAGTAACACTAATAGAAGGTACAAATGAGTAATGCACAGTTTGATTGCTCGCCATCTGCTCACTGACACCCAGCCTATTCCCGGCCAGTGATCCCAAAATACCAAAATCCTGCAGTCGCAATCCCAGAAGCAAGAGGGAACCCTCTCCTTCACAACCACCTCTCCTTTATATACTGAGCATGACGTTACAAGATATGGAATATTTCACTGGCCAGTTTGGGTCTGGTGCTCTGGCCATGCTCCCTCCCAGCTTCTCATGCACCTGCACACGGGCAGGACGTGGGGAGCTGAAGAGTCCTTGATCTCTCAGCAACAGCCGAAAACATCAGTGTGTTATCAGCATTCTTCTCATACCCAATTCCATACCTATTCCAGCCACTAAGAAGAAAAATTAACTATCCCAGCCAAAACCAGGACACTACTTTATCTTTCAGTCCCTGCTTTTATGTTGCCTCTTTACCTGCACTTCCCTGTCATCGAACTGGGACACCCCCTCTCCTACAGTGGCCCCCTTCCCCACCTAATCTTACAGTGACAGGTAATACATTAATTTACGACTTCAGGTTTACAAAGATTTGAATTTCTGTGACCCTCATGGATTTTCTTAGATCTCTGTTCACACAGATGATACAGACAAGACAGCAAAGTATTTACACTATATATGGTGAGCAGCCATCTTATTCTTGTCTCTGCTGCAAGAAAGGGACAAAGTCACATGATATATTAGCAGACGTACGAACAAGTAATCCTTACTGACACACTAGGTCTAGCTCTGCTGAGCAAAGAGCAAAGTACAAGCTCTTGCAGCTTCTTCCTACTTACTGTAGGAATACCCCAGCTCAGATCTGCATGCAGAAGTGTAAACATATACTAAGGCCCAGTTTCCTACAGATGCTGGTGTGCAGAGTGCAACAGAAGTCAGGGTTCATATGCATAGAGTGCAGAGAAGGAAGGATCAGGAAACCCTGAGTGGAAACATCCTACCAACATCCCTTAAAACTATAAATTACATTACTCCCCAACAATATTGTTTTCCAGTTTGCCTCCAAGATCCCTCTCAAACTTCACAAAGATATACTTAAAATGGAATAGGGTCCCAGGGCTTGCAAAAAAGTGTTTATAAGGATTGATGGAAATTATGAGAACTCCTGCATAGACAAAGAAATAATGTCATTCAGCAGTTCAAAAATTATCAACCCAGCTGTGAAAAAACTAATGGGAACATCTGTTTATGCTATAATAAAGCCATAGCTAGATGGACAAACTATACAGAGAAAAAACATGTACACACTAGATCTGACAATACCATAGCATTCTGAATTTGGTGCCTGTTCAAGTATTTTGTCGAAGCACTCAGTACTAATTATTACAGAATAAGAGCTGTTGCATAAGTATTAAAGTACAATTCTACAGAACATATTGATATCAAATTTTTAAGACATTCAAAATATACATTTCTGGATATTAAAAATCCATAAATTAGTTGTGAGGCTTTATAAGTCAAAGATTATTCGTAAAAATTTTTTTTTAAAAGAAGACAGATAAGACAACACTTTTTCCATCTCTGATCTGAAAATGTACTGCAGTAATGACCACTATAATTTGCTAAGTATGTAAAAAATCAGAATGAAAAGACTAATGTCACCAGACCTGCCTGAAGGTATCTGGCAAAGATCAGTGCCAAGTATGTTAGCAATTTCTACACAACCGCTGCTGCTCCAAGAACTTGCACAAAACTTGAAAAACATTTCACTTAAGCATAAAACAGCCAACCTTCGTGAAGTATTCAGTTATCTATTACACTGCTCTA
This sequence comes from Tyto alba, assembly GCF_018691265.1. Taxonomy (NCBI): domain Eukaryota; kingdom Metazoa; phylum Chordata; class Aves; order Strigiformes; family Tytonidae; genus Tyto; species Tyto alba. The sequence goes on from NW_024881318.1 coordinate 15,478,219, forward strand.
CTCAGCTTCCAGGTAATTGTCATGCTAGATCTATTTAAAACAAAGCCCTCCTCGAAACCCCAAATCACCACCACCACCACCACCAAAAACTAACAAAGACCCCACCCAAACAAACCTCAATATTCTGTTTCCCAAGTGCAAATTAAAGCCACCCACCAGTAACACTGCAAAAACTTCAATTAAATTGCAGATGCTATTCTACATTTATAGACATTACCTCAAATTATTGATGGAGAAGTAATCCTTGATGCATTAGAGAGTGGAGTTTAAAAAAAATAAATACTATAAATACTTACTTCATAAAATTGAGTACAAAAGACTTACATGAGACCAGGTAATCCTTTACTTAGAATGCTTTATGTGTAAGTTACTAAAAATCTCTTCCCATTACAGAAATACATATTCTCTCTCCAACTCTTCAGTTAACTCAGAACAGGAAAGCAGCAGTTCTATTATGCCTGGCACAGACCAGAAAAGATTGTGGAAGAGTGAAAAATCTGTGAAAATCTCTCGGATTCAAAAAAAAGGAAAATAAAAGAAGCATTTTCAGAGTTCAAGCCCTGAGACTTCAAGATGCACACACAGCAATAAAAAAAAATGATGCAACTTACTTGGTTAAGGCCACCTGTTTACAGAATGTTGTCCAGCACAACACAGACTGTAGCTGCTAATGCATTCCCCGATCTAACTCAGTCAGTCTCAGACTATTACAGATTACATTGCAGACCACAGAGCCATGACAAATGGAAATTGGCTTTATAGGTCTTTTTTAAAAGCATCATAAAGCCATGTAACAATCTGTGAAGATAAATGAGGGTTACAAGAGCTTGCTCATCAAAAAAGAAGGTATTTATTTTAGGAACAACAAGCCCCTCAGGCCCATCCTCAGATCCACACAGACTTGTATTCAGTATTAAAAGTCAGCATTAAGTCAAAGTTTTGGCCCTGACTCAGACTCACATTTATGAAGAAGCACAACAGCAGAGCTTCCCTGGGATAAGGCATGTAACACTGCCCAGTCTATACCTCTCTTACTAAAAGCCTTTTAATTTTACATTCAGATGTAATAGTACTCCTTAAACCCTCACCTACCACCCTCTACTTAAAACCAAAATGAAAGATCTATGGTAACCAAAATGAAATAAACAAAAAAATTAAAGGGGAACCTTCTGAAAGAGAAACACCACTAGAGCTACCCAAACCCCTGAATTCCTGTTCCCAAGAAATTCCAAATTCTTCTTTTATGAAAGACACACACAAAAAGACTTCAAAATTTAGTAAAGAATGCAATTTCTGAAACTTCATGAACAGACAGCAGAAATAAAATTGGTTTAATCCTTTCCAGACATGGTAGCCCCATCAGAAGGGGATATGGCCAACTTAGAAAGTAACAGGCAAGATAAACAATTACAGCTCCTGAGGAGTTTGGAAGTCCTAGCTTTAACGCAATACATCTGACAGTATATCAAGAAGACATGAAACCCCTAACTTCAGGGTTTCTCATCTGGGCGGCACAATCTAGGTTAAAGAAAGCTTTCACTTCAGCAAGCAATAAACTCTGAATTTACAGGTAGCCTGCTTTCCATTGGAGTACTTCAGAGGAAAAATTTCAACCAGCTCTGCTTTGATGCTCAAAGATAGAAAAATTAGACTTCCTGAACTCTGCTGGAGTTTGCCATTACTTTTATTACTTCTACGTGGGTGGCATTCAAACACTCTGTTGATGGCAGTAATATAAAAGTTGTGAGACATAAAACTACTGTTTTGTTTATACACAACCAAGTGTCTAGCTTTCCTGAACAAGGGTTTCTCCCTTACCATCTATTCTTTCCAATACGCAGCAGACTGATTTATGGTATGTTCTCAGAAATCTGTCGTGATTTGGGCCTGGTTGGCAACCAACCCCCGCAGGTGGTCACCCTCCCTTCCCCCTCCCCACCTGGGAATGGGGGAGGGGATTAGAGGGGTGAAGGGAGACTCGCAGGCTGAGGTAAGAACAGTTTAATAATGGCAATAAAACGAGAACAATGACGATGATAGGGGGAAAACAAAAAGAAATATATAAACAGGCAATGTACAGCGTAATTGCTCACCACCCGCCAACCAATCCCCAGCCCGTTCCCGGCCAGCGACCCCCAGATACCAAGATCCCACAGTCGCAATCCCAGAAGCGAGAGAGAGAGAGAGAGAGAGAGAGAGAGAGAGAGAGAGAGAGAGTGAGAGAGAGAGAGCCCCTTCCCGACCCCCCTCCTCTATACAGTGAGCATGACGTGCCATGATATGGAATATTTCACGGGCCAGTTTGGGTCAGGTGCTGTGGCCGTGCTCCCTCCCTGCTCCCTGTGCCCTGGCGCACGGGCAGGACATGGGGAGTCGGGGAGTCCTTGAAGTCTCGGCAGCAGCTGAAAACATCAGTGTGCTGTCAGCATTCTTCCCATACCAAACCCAAAGCTAAATCCTAAACACAGCACTCATCTAGTCCCTGAAAAGGAATATTAAGTCTATTTCAGCCCAAACCAGGACAAATCGCTGATGACAAACATACTGGAAAATACTCTCTGCTTGCTGGCGTCACGGGAAGTTACTGAGGGCAATTATCTCCAGGTCCACTTAGTCACCCTCACCAAATTTACAAGCCAGCACAATAAAAATACACTTTGGAGACCTGTAAAACATACCAGTTTCAGTTCTACTATTAAGATGGGAGTAAGAAAAAACAGTTGTCAACAGATGTATAGCTTGAGACAGATGAACTAAATTGAATATGGAGCTTGGAAGAAAAACTTCGCAAGTCAGTTTAGGTCATTTGTAGGATTGGGCAAAGCAAATGGAGCAGTCTGCTGGTATAAATTTTATGTGTGGGACTGATGTCCATGTTGCATAGCACAATTTGCAAAGAGCCTACTTCTAATATTTACACAGCATGTGTCACAAAAGGAGAATATAACTGCATGCTCACTTTGAGTAGTTATCTCAATACCAAGAGACTCGTTTTCTGTGTATGTAAGTTAAGTACCTCTGAGAAAAGATACCTCAAAGTGGCAGAGAGAAACACCAGGGGGAAAAAAAGCAGCAAAAGAAACTGAGGACAAAGTGACAGTGACATCCCAGTGTTTAATTACTTTTCCAGCACACGCATCTCTCAAACCACTACTTTCTGCACACCACTTCAATTATTTTTCCTCCAAGAGATTAATTTCAGTTTTACTGACCTTTCAAATCAATGCCGCAGCATCTTACTTTAATCTTGCACAAAACCATGTAACTGGAGAAGGTACATCCTCCCCCATGCATTCACCTTTAGCCATTTGAGGACTAAACCCAAGAATGCACTCCAAGGCCTGATCTGCTGCTAAAGTCAAAGTATTTACTTTTTCACCCCAAAGCACATTGCTGTTCTCTCCCTTGAGCCCACAGTAGAATTTGTGTAGCGAGACAGACAAGAAAGTGATTTGTCTGAAGGCTAATGGTCAGTCTCCACATCTGATTCACCAAGTAGGTGAACAAATTTCAGAGACAGCACAGGAAAAGGAAGGAACATGGTTGGGACAGACAGCAAAAGGCAAGAGCATCCACTTCAGTGACAACCCACACTTCAACGGACAAACTGCTTTCAAAACCTCAATAGTTTTCACAATTTGAATAGTTATGATCAGAACTATTCAGTTAGTATTTGGGATAAAGAGCTGAAAAAAAAGGAAAGAAAAAATCATATATTATTGGCCTACTTGTACCGGAGCCATTCATGAGCATAATCTGCTCAGAAAATATAAAATGCTTAAAGCTTAAGATATCGTGCACTATATTCATCACTACCTTCAGCTCCTCATTTTGGATCTCAGCAATGATTAATCCTGATCATCATGAATTTAAAGTTGTATTATTTAAATCTGACAGGACAGCAATAGCATCCCTTTCTGATTCTCTGAAGCAATAGCAAGTTCTTTCAGAGGTGCCTACTAGCCTATTATTAGCCAGCACAAAGCACAGACAGAACATAATAATCCAAAATTGTAATTTGTCACCCATTCGAAACCCATTGCAAAAGACAGGCAGAGACAACTTACCTCAAAATACGGGCTGTGACAAGTTGTATTTCATAATGGACTTAATCACAATTGCAACAGAACTCTCACTTTTTTAGTCAAGGAGTTCCTCTCTGAAGTAGTAATTCTGGGATCTACATAAAGGCAGCTGGGAAGGCCAGAGGGGAAAGGAGTAAGAGCCTACAGTCCCAGTGCACTGTAGCAGGTTGAAAGTTAGTAGGAATTTTGATCTGTCACAGGTTTTCATGTCAAAAATGTATGTTGCCTTCCTCTTGCCTCCTATTTCCAACATAAGAATCAGTTGCAAGTAACAACTTTAATCTGCTTCTATCCTGAGTTTGAGTGAGTGGTGGGGTTTTTTGGTAGCAGGGGAGGGGGTTACAGGGGTGTCCCCTGTGAGAAGCTTCTTGAAGCTCCCCCAGCTCCAAGTCAGCTCCACTTCTGTTTGGAAACTGAGCCAATCAGCTGCGCCTCTCCGATAATGGATTTAAGAAGGGACGTGGTGACGGGCAGTGGGACTGGTGAGGAGGAGTTGCGGCAGCTATGTGAACACCAAGGTCAGTGGAGGAACAGAGGAAAAAAGAAGGGGGGAGGTGTGCCGGAGCAGAGACCCCCCTGTATCCTGTGGTGAGACGGCAGGGCAGCCCCCCCCCGCCACCCATGAAGATCTACAGTGGAGCAGACATTGATTTATGGCCTGTGTTTTTCACCTGGATGATCAAGGTGCTGTGCCCGAAGGTGGCCAGGGTCTTGTGGGAAAAGGTAGACTCTGCTGTTGTAGTTCAGCACTGGGAGGATTGCAGCATGCGGGGGTGTCCCATGCTGGAGCAGCTCAGGAAGGGCTGCAGCTGTGCGAGGGACTCGCGTCAGAGAAAGTTTGTGGAGGACTGTCTCCTGTGAGAGGGAGACCACGATGGGGCAGGGGCAACAAGTTCCAGAGGCTCCCCCCACCGAAGATGGAAGAAGCGGCAGCACTGACTGCACCCCCCATTCCCTGCCCTTGCGCTGCTGGGGGAGGAGGTAGAGATATCGGGAGCAGAGCTGAGCCCGGGAAGAAGGGAGGGGCGGGGGGAAGGTGTTCTCAAGATGTGTCAATGCTTCTCACTGTCCTACTCTGTTAAGTGTTGTTAGTGTCTGAAATAAATGTATGTTCTTTTTTTCTTCCCCTAACGAGTCTGCCTTTTGCTCGTGACCATAAAGGGTGATTTTTTTTTTTCCCCATCCCAGTCCTATCTCGAACCCCAAGCCTGGCTCTCTGTCCCTTCTTATTGCAGGAAGAGAAGGGGGAGAGAGTGGCTGCGTGGTGTTAGGCTGCCAACCAGGCTCAAACCACAACAGCTTGATGACAAACTTGATGACAAACACTGGTTTTATGTATTTTGATTTAAATGAAGAGTATTACCAGACTGAAAAGGATGGGGCTATCATATTCCCCAAAAAGACGAGAACCATCTTAATATACTTTTTCCTTTATGTAGTCTCTGTACAATTACTAATATTACTCTGAATTTTTGAAAGCAGTTGGAATCACATGAAGAACTTTTATAACACATCTTGAAGCTGCTCTCAAATCCAATGAGGCACAATACAAAATATAAGTAGTACATATATAAAACTGTAATTAACGTATCTGGCTTATTATAAATTATGTTTCAGCATTGAATTTCAATCCTTTCTGTTGACTCAAAAACTTATTTTTATGAATTCCAAATGCATCTATCATCAGTATTCTTCTACAACAGAAACATTATGTCCTCTTGGATAGTCACATAAAGTCATACAGTTAAATGGAGATACCAGCAGTCAGCAGTAGGAGAGGAGAAAAAACAGTAAGTGAACATCAGCTTCTGATACCTGTACATGATTCTGTCATTCCTATCCTTTTAGCTGAAAGTAAAATCACTGATTAGTAGTTTTACCTACTATTGTTGCAGGTAAGTAAATCTCTTCTTTGTGATAATGTAACTACAAGCAGAAATCTCTGGCAGATCAATGTCAGTAATATGAAAAATTCCTAAAAGTCAGTATTTTATTTAGGAACATCATCATTCTATAAGGAACAACTAATACAACTTCTGAATCTTTTTAACAGGGTAGAAGTCAACAAGACTGATGCTATGTACGCTTTATTTAATTTGAGCATATTTTATAAAATATGTATCCAACAAATCTGATACCTAACTTTCCAGTGAAACCTAAAAACTTCAACCACATTCTTTTTCAGAGCAGGAAATTGCTATATTAGAAATAAGGTACACTTTAAAAAATTTTTATCTAAGTTTTTTCTTCCAGCATACTGTTGCAAGAATCTTCTCAACATAAAAATAACCAAACAGGTCTTAGAAAAACCACCACAAAACAACACAAAAAGATCTACAAACTTTTCCAAGTTCTCAATGACAAACAGAAAAGCTAGTCAATACTAGAACTGTATATTTATTCTGATAATCTGAAGCCCTTAGATGCCAGCCAGCATTTGTTCCTCCTCAACTAAGTCATTATACAAATTTCTATAAAGCTCCAATTCAGCTTCAGTAACCTTAGACAGACTGTAAACACATAAAGCACCTTAAACTCCAGTGAGAACCAATTAAAAGTCTTTTTACCAGCATAACTGAACATATGTATAAGAAGCTGTGGGATAATGCAAAGAATAGAAAACAATGATGGAAAAGGAAAAAAACTAAGAGCCTTATTGCAACATTCATCAAAGACAGACTGGAATGTCCAATATTATTTGAACCCTCAAGGTAAAATTAGGCTGTTCTCAACACAGGCATCTTCTTATATTAGTTGATCCATTTTCACCTTCAGGGGATCAAAAAGATCTGTTCTTCTCTTTCCAGTGCAGGTTATTGTAATTTAATCTACCCAAAGATGAGCATAACCACAGCACAGAAGCTCCAGCTGACAGTGAGTAAATCTCAAATAACTCGTCCATAATAGTTTAAAGCTTTTCCCTCCTCTATAGGCCTATAAAACAAGAAGCCTCCCCAGTTCTGGAATACAACAACAATGGTAAACTGAGAACATGTTCAAAATTTTCCTCTTATGTTTAGGTTCTAATACAGCAAGCAACCCTCAAATGAAAAATTGATTTTTTGTTTTGACGGCAGTAAGATTCAATAAAATTTATTATTATCTAGAAAATTATAAAAAGACAAACCCTCCATTTTTCTTATAGAATTGTTATCACATCTGTCTGCCAAATTTTTATTTTCCCTGCTTCTATAGGTCAATCTGGTTTAAGACCTTTTAAAGACATGACCCAGCTTCACTTGACAGCAATGCATTCAGAGAAGCTACTTTGTCTATACTATGTAGCCACATACTCTATGTATTAACTAAAACTGAGAGATTATTTTTCCGGTAGCTCTTAAATGGGTACAAAGGCATTTCAGATCCAGTAAAAGAAATACACTTGTATCTATATACATAATTGGAAAAAATAAAAATGCATTTCTGAAGACAAAAGAATCTTATGAGACATTCATACTTTTTTACCAGTCATCCCTCGAAAATAATAATAAAAAGATGAAAACAACATGCCCTAACTTGTGAATATTCAAAATATCAGAGTAAAACTTCTGCTAGAGGAATACTCTGGATTTTCTCATGTGTGCTGGGTTTCTGTGGGAGAGGGTTTTTGATAGCAGGAGAGGGGGCTACAGCAGTGGCCCCTGTCAAAAGCTCCTCGAAGCTCCCCCGGCTCCAAGTCGGACCCACGTCGGGCCAGGGCTGAGCCAGTTAGTGACCGTGGCTGCGCCTCTGCGAGAATGTATTTAAGAAGGGGAACCTGGGAGGAGGAGTGGGAGTTGTGGGGAAGAGTTGTGAGGGTGACACCTCTGCAAACACTGAGGTCAGTGAAAGAAAGGAGGAGAAAGAGGGGGAGGTGCACTGGAGCAGAGTCCCTGCAGCCCATGGTGAGGGGGCAGGCTGTGCCCCCGCAGCCCATGGAGGTCACCAGAGGAGCAGACGCCCACCTGCAGCCTGTGGAGGTCCCCACGCCGGAGCAGGAGGCTGCACCCGAAGAAGGCCGGGACTCTGTGGGAAGCCCCCACTGTTGTAGTTTGGTGCTGGGAGGACTGCAACACGTGGGGGTGACCCATGACATATCAGCTTGGGAACAGCAGCATCCTGTGGGAAGGATGCACACCAGACAAAGTTTGTGGAGGACTGTCTCCTGTGAGAGGGGAACCATGCTGATGAACAGGAGAATGTGAGGAGTCCTCCCTCTGAGAAGGAAGAAGCGGCAGGACTGACCGCACTCCTCATTCCCTGCCCCCTGCACTGCTGGCATGAAGAAGGTAGAGAAATCGGGAGTAGAGCTGAGCCCAGGAAGAAGGGAGGGGTGGGAGAAGGTGTTTCTAAGATGGGGTAACACTTCTTGCTGTCCTACTCTGTCAAGTGTTATTGTTGATAGTGTCTGAATTAAACCAATGATGGCTTTTTTTTTCCTTCCCCTACTGAGTCTGTCTGTTGCCCAAGACCATTATGGGTGAGTCACCCTTCCCTATCCTTATCTCTATTTCCATGCTTCTTGCTTTATTTTCTCCTTCCCAGTGCCGTCAGGGAACAGGGTGGGGAGCAAGCCGCTGCATGGTGCTCAGCTGCCTTCTGGGCTCAAACCACGACATCATGTGTCAAAGGGAAAACAGTCAAACTTCAAGTCATTTGCAATTAAACTGGATTCCTCTTCACACTAGATTAAGGGTCTATGCTAACCTATACCTAGCTAGCTCTTTGCTGGAAATCTTATCTTTCAAGTAAGCCATCACCTCAACCCAGAATGTTGCAGGAACATCTAATGGTACATCCTGACCTCTGGAACTTTTGTAAAGCAGTATCTATTTAAGAAAGAAAAGCAAGATAGAGTGCAGAAGTGTTTATTATTGCAATATTACAATGTGAGGACTTTGATGTCTGACTGCGGTCCCTCTTGATTTCTTCTTTTGATGCAAATAAAATCATTAGCCATTTTACTGGAACATAAATTGTAGTCTAGTTATAAACAGAAGGTAAGTTAGTGAGGAAAATCTCTGAAGTGTTCTAACAGCCAAACACTAGAAATACTTTAGGAAAGCAAGCATACATTTTCTACAAAGCACCGTATAACTGGCAAGAAACTTATCAGGTATTTGATTAAGCTGCCACTGTATTTAAGAATAAATAACTAACAGTAGCTGCTGTTGACTACTGAAAGCGCTAAAGTCAAATGCTATTGCCCAGATTTTCAAGCACATACACAGTCATATATTATATATACACATCTCTTCACTAAAATTAAAGTAATAAAACCCCGTAACTTTGCTGAAGAGGAGGCAACTAACACATGCCCACTGCTGAACCCTTATGAGACCCCTGAACAAATCAAGACTTGAGAGTCTGACTGTTCATTTAGGAATGAAAAGACAAACTTAGAAGCCTAACTTTCAGCATGATTAAGTGTATACATATGCAGATAATGACTTCAAATATTTGCACGGCTCTTGCAAAGCCACCTTCCATCAGGGTCCAATCTGTTTTCAATACTTGGTGCAAAATAAAGATGTACTTAATTTGTCCCATAACCTGAAAATCGATTTCTACACTACCAGCTACTGTCACTGAGCATAAAATTTGACATTTATTTGAAATAAATGTTTAATTAGTACTGGTGCTGAAATCCTTCACATCAGATATTTCACTCAAAGAAACAAGTCTTCCCACAGCAGTAAGCAAATATAGCAGGATCAGAAAAAGAGCTCGCATCCTATCTAGATCTAACAACATAAACCCTGCACACATTTAGTGTCCCCTTGCTGTGGGCTGACCCTGGCTGGCAGCAAAATCCTACATAACCACTCCTCCAAATCCCTCAGCAGAACGGGGGGAGAGAATAATAAAATCAAAAGTGAAAAAACAAACCAAAAGTGATGCTCACTCACCACCTCCCACAAGCCGACTGACACCCAGTCAGTCCCCAAGAAATGACCACCTACTCACCCCCTTCCCACCTCCCTTTTTATTGATGACCATGACACTATACAGCATAGGATATCCCTCTGGTTAACAGGGGTCAGCTGTCCCGGCTGTCACCCCTCCCAGCCTCTTGCACACCCCAGCTTACTCACTGGGGGGTGGGCAGAGAAACAGATGTGGCCTTGATGCTGTGCAAGCACTGTTCAGCAACAGATAAAACATGGGTGTTTTACCAACACTGTTTTGTGTTATCAACACTGTTTTGGTCAAAAATAAAAACCATAGCACCATACTGACTGCTATGAAGAAAATTAACTCTATCCCAGCCAGGTCCAGTACACTTCTCAAAAACTGTTAGAAAAACCTAAATCTGGTATGTCCTTCTAATACAGACAAAGCAGGTCTAATATTGGCTGAATAAATAACAGGTGGAAGTTTCACTAACTTTGACTAACTAGGCCATATTAAAACTACAATTCCCTCCTATGGGCTTATAAGTATACTGTATCTGCCCCCAAATACAAGAGCTATCCCCCTCTTCTACCTTTTCTTCTACAGTGGTCACAATTTAAAACACTATGCAAAACACTATATAAAGTGCTGTGTTATTTCAAACTGGAGAGCTATACAATGTTTAATTTTGAGGAATTTGCATCTGATCATTAATGTGGATGGTTTTGTGTGTTAAAAAAGAAGTGTACATAAGGGACAGGGATTCCTCTCTTCTTTGACTAAACTTCCCCTAGTTTCCTTTCAGTATGTTCTTTTCAGAACAGGTGTCTCACTTGTTTCACTTATCCAGGTGCACACAATTTTCAAGAAACATAATAATGCCATGTCAACATTTTCATTATGAGATTAAAAAATTCCATTCATTGCACTGTTCTCACATTAGAAGGTACAAGTTCTTCTATTTAGTTCTTAACATGTACTAACTGTAAATTGAGTCTCTACCGAAGGCTGCAGATGCTGCTAAAGCAGAAGTCCCATTTAAATATCCAGCACAAGCAAAGTAGTTGTAACTAGCACTTCCTAAGTGATTGGTATAGATTGAACATCCATCTGGCATTTACCTCAACCTAGCCAATAAATCTTACACCTGCCTTCTCCACCGTGCAATGTAGAAAACGTAATGAAATGGCAACATAATATGTATGAAATGCTTCACTTGTGGTAGAGGCTGTCAAATGTGGAAATGCTAAAGTAAAATCAAGTGCCTACCAAAGTAAAACAGGGAAGTGCAATATGCTGTGCTGTACAAGAATGACTGGCTAAATAGAAACTTCATGGTTACAGTCTGTGTACTAAAGACACCTAGCCTGGCAGTTACAGAGTCTGTAAATAATACAGCCACATGATGCTATCTAGTAAGGCCATAAAGACAGATGACTAGAAAGCGTACAGCAATAAGCAGCTTACAAGTGCTTAAGAGAATATCACCAACAGAAAAATATGAAAAAAGCCTGACAGACTAATCTCCCAGTGTGATGAATAAATCCTGTAACATCCACAAATAATAGAAGAGCTATAACACCTCCCCAATTCTAATGATTTAGCTTACAAGGCATACTGTTTTATTACCCTAATGGTCCCTCACAAAGAGGGGGAAAAAAAAAAAAAAGGTTGAAATGCAGTAGTTCAATATAAGATAAACTGGGAGAGGTAGGAAAGACTTGGCATGCATAATACTGGTTTGCACTCAGACTAACAGCTTAATCATAGTACCACACACCTTTGTGGTCCTATTCATCCAGTCTCACATTTAGTGCACTCAGAGGAAGAGAACAGTCGTGTACTATTTTATGTGTAACCCTGTAATTTTTATGCCTGAAAAGAGTAGATGAAATCATTTTGCAGTAACATTTTATGAATATTTAAAAAAAAAAAACAAACAAAAAAACCCACCTGAAATTGATCTAAGACCTGTTTGCAAGCCAGGAAAAAAAAAAAAGTTAAAAGCAGCACATGATAAATTGACTATTATTTTTCTTTTCCTTTACTAAAATTTATGAGAAAACAGATTGAGAATGCTGTCTATGCAGAGGAAATTGAGCCACACATTTACTCTAGACTAGCTTCCCCTTCCCCCAGTAATACAAGACAGAAGTGAATATTTGCTGTAGTAATTATTTGCTCTGTAAGGAAGTAATTCTTGAATGTAAAGTGTCTGCAACACTTAGCCTGGTCAATTTAGCCCTGCAGAGAAGGCCCGTTATATGCAGCTTAACTAAGATAAATGCTGATTTACTTGAACTATTTTAGGATCAAAGAACATCTGAAATAATACCTCTTTTTCTTTAATATAACATGTTAGTTTTCAGTTCCATAATTACTTCCCTTCTAGCAATTAACAGCAACATCTTCTTATATATACTTCATGCAAGCTTTTAAATAAAACCAGCTTGATCTAGGGAGAAGAAGAGTTATAGCTTTGTTTTTTAAGATTACTTTGAAAAACTGAGAAGCATTACTATGCTTTGACATTTTGTAGGGTAAAGACAAAAACATTTGACAATGTTTTTGTCTTTACCCTACACAAGACAGCTTGATACGAAAGAAGAGACTACAGTACACTTTAAGTTACTGATGAATAAATAATCTGTATTACAGATTACCCATGCTATAAGAGCAGGAATAACCACACTAGCTGCATGCAGAACCATGAAATATAAGCACGATTTCAACACATAAAGTCAACTTGTGTCCTAAACAGTGCTTCCAAATCAGCATGTCTTCCAAAGGGCTCAAAAGCAGAATTTACTCAGCAGCACAGTAAAGAGGCACTTTACTGCATCTTGTAGCACGCAGTACTGGGGTAGTCTTCTTCCCACACCTATCTTCTCCTAGCCTGTAATTTATGTATGGACATGAAATAAAAAAAGAACCAAAAAGGTAGGCAACTATAAAAGAAAGAATTTTGCACCACAGACATTACACACTTTGCTGTTATTAGACCCAGAACATTTGAGAAAAAGCATGTCTTTGTCAAGGTTTCAACACATCATTCTTCCAATTGAAATGCGAATTCACAGTAGATGCCTCTTCATGTTTCACTCATTTGTCTCAGAAATTTTCCAGCAAAACTTGGGAACTTTTCAGTTGACATTCAGGCTGTTGGCTGAAACTTTTGTAATAAGTGGGGAAAAAAAACCCAAAACAAAACAAAAAGATATAAAGAAGACTTCTCAAAGCTTGATCATTTGTTACACAGGAAAAAAGAAAGCCTGAGTTCTGCATCATAATGTGAATTTCATTAAGCCAAATCTTAGTATAATGGAAAATGAACATTTCAAAAATTCCTATTTCACCTTTCAGAAAATTCTCTTTAGGATTAAAATATAAAATTCAGTAACAAATCCAGACATTCGTATTTATAAGAATAAAAGAACTACCTTTTAGCACTAATCTGATAAACACAAAGCAGCACATCAAGTTGACAAAGTAGCTCCCTAATAACTTATTTCAATACAACAAAAAATATCATAAACTGGAGACCTTCACATAAACTATTTGGACAAAAATCTATGCTGCAACACTAAATCTTCAGCAATAAATGAAGTTTCTGAAGGCCAAACATGAATAGCAATAATCCAAGATAATTTCTGTACCTCATGAAGTGATTTAACATTACTTCACTCTCACAAATTACATTTTAGCCTACACCAAAGAAAGGGCAAATAAAACCAGAAGTATTTACTGTTGCAGTATACCACAGCACATGACAATTATTTCCACATACTTCATATGAGTTTTCTTTCAGCAAAGAAGGAATTAGTTACATGCCAAATAAATATTTTATCTCAGTAGGTGCCACGTCTCTATAGCTGCTTCAATTTGTTAAGTTGTGGCACACTGTATAGAGGACAGGAGCAGCTGTGTGTATTGCTATGTTTGAAGATAATCCCAATGTGTACCAAGACAGACCTCCAAAAAAGGAGAGGAAAAAAGAAAACAACAAACATGTGTAACAACCAAAAAAACCCCCTAGTTGTATAAAAATCTTAAATGAACTTAAATGGAGCAACAGTTATAGAGCACAGCCACCTAGCAACCTCTTAGTTTTCTATGGGACTGAGTTATGAGATGTCTGGAAGAGCTGTAATGAACAAACTGGCCTGTACTCATCTCTTAGCTGTTGTTTTTAAATAAACTAATCCCTTCTTTTGGGAGGGATAACCTCAGATGCTTCAGCAGTTCTACAGAATAACCTCCCTATTGCTGTGGCTTTGACCTATTCTACTGCAATACTATTTTTCACCCAATACAGCAAAGTGTTTTAATTCAGTTATTTTTTTATTCCTACAGCAACAGTCTATTGTTCTACTCTAAATGGATGAACACGACTCCCTTTCCCAGCCATGTTTCTGAAGGGTTTCCAAATAAGTGTAGGTGTTCTTCTGATACTCCCTGAAGAGTTTTAGTAATGTATTTTGTTCCAGTATATCATCGGCTCCTCCAAGGACACTGCATCTGTCATGTTATGCAAACATGCAAATATTTCAGCACATATCCCTTATAACCTATCTTGACCTTGGAATACAGAAATAGTTAGGTATACACAGAAGAAGAATCATTGGTGGAAAAGAGCAACCAGTATACATACATGATGTACAATTTAATTAGGCCAAATGGGGGGAGAAAAAAAAAAAGGCCACATCCAGGAAGCATGTGCAAATGCAGTTAATTGTGTTCAAGCATTAAGAACAGGATTGAGGCATGCTGTGTTTGTTTTAGGGCAGCCAGACATTACCCTCACCGAACCCATACTGCAGCAACAAGCAAGCAACAACTCAAAAGTTTTGCTGTGGTGGCTAACAATCATCACACTACCCTGAAAGCAAGATTCACATAAATATCTAACAATCTCCTAGAAACATTGAACTCACCAATCTATCACTGTCTGGATTTTCCTGAAAAACTCTCTCCTTAGAGTAAAGATTCTGCCACCTATGCTCACAAATTATAAATGGTACCTCTGTACACATGAGGTATTTTTTTATACAATTTACCTGGTGTTAAACCATATTCACCAGTGTTAAAATTTAGAAAAAAAAAAAATTACCCAAAAAACTGAGAGCGAAGTTATCAGTGACTTTTCTGAGTGCAAAGTTATTTTTATGGAAATGTGTTCTCTGGCCAATTTAGACTCCTTTTCTATTTATTTTAAACCCAACATTAAATTATTTTATCCTGATGGAATAAACAGGAAGAATGTTATCAGCTTTAAATTTACTGGCTTTCAACTGAGTTTGTAGCTCACACACTCTACCTCTGCCTTTCCCTCAGACTTTTCATAGTTTCACAATTATACTTTACAGACCCTATATTGCTTTTCTTTGCTTGCTATCATGAGAAAGTCTCACCTGAATCTCATGGGAAATCAATTCTACTGGAAGTAAAAACTTTTTCTCCAGATGCTTAAAGTAAGTTTTGTTTACTTATCATTAGAAAAGTAGAGAACAACAACAACAAAAAAAATAATCTTTGAAAATGAGTCTGTAGTTTTATTTCCAGTTTTAAAAGGAAAAAATTGTGACACAGCAGTTTACATAGTATAGCTTGTACAACGGGGTACAAGCAGACCCAAAACCAAAATACAAACCCTAGTGATTCATGTCTAACAATGATCATAAATGGTGTATGCTACAGTTTCTGCACATAAGCCCCTCACCCTACAGATGACATTATCATCCTTTCTGTCTGATGTCTCAACTGCAAAAGCCCAAGGAAGTTACAGATATCTGTCCCACGGTAATCACTCAGTTCCTTTTTCCATACGAAGTAATATTAGATTATTTGCAGTGTGTGCCACTGCTATACTTAGCAAAGTTAGATGATTTAAAATTTTGATGCATACCAGTGCAAAGCTGGATTTGTAGACCCAGTGTTAACTATTAGTTTTTGATATATCAGGAAGATTTATACCATATGTTCTGACTAGCCAGACAGAACACTCCCTACCTTGAAATCTTTACAGCCTAAGGTTGACAAAGTCAGCAGATTTAACACACAACCCTCGGAGAAAAAAATGCTGGAAGATCATCCAGTTTACCCCACCGTTCTTAAAGCAAGATCTGCTAGGAGATCCTGCCAGGTATCTGTCTTGTCACACCTAACTTACTTTCCTGAAACTATTCAGGTGTGTAGAAACAGAAATGCACATATGTATGAGTCTTCAGTTCAACAGGTGGAAGCTCACATCACTGTGAATATCTACTGAGTTTACCAGGATTCCATGGCAAGGTCCATCTGAAAAAATGGGATTAAAAGAATATGTTCTAAAATACACAATTCAAAAGAGAAATATGTTATTGTAGCAGGTATATACACAGATGTACCCACACACATTAAAAAATGAGTTAGCCAGGAAAACTACTCTTTAATCTATTCATTATCAACTAGCAAATTTGTTTTAGATGCAATGCACTGTCAAAGAACATATAACTTATCAGCTTCCCTCCCCCGTTATTCTGCCTTCATGAGCACACAGTTTTAAGACTTCCACCCAAATCAATGAACTGACTTCAGCAATTTACTTGCCATTAAAAAAAAGAAAAAAAAAAAGGCAGGTTGCTTAATCAAACTCATAACTCGTATCTACAATAAAGGTGTATCACGCTTCACCATACATCACACCAAATCAGTTTCCCCGATAGGGCAGATCTTCTGCAGTGTGCATCCCTTTTCTACTGATTACCTCTTTCAAATTAAACAAAAATCTGACACAGTAGTAGAAAGATGCCTTCCTCAGTAACTGTTTTTCGCAGCATTGTAACAGGGAATTAAGCTATTAATTCAGTAAAAACACAGAATTATACAATAATGTAATTTCCTCATTTTGACACAGTTACTACCCAAGAGCCATTTTTGTTGTTTGTATCTCCCCCAGTTTTAAGACATTTTTCACACGTATTAGTCTGGAAAGTCTTAGCAGAAAGGGCTGCTAAGCATCCTAAAGCACCTGAGAACCCCACAAATACCATAGAGTTGTGCCTGACAAAATACACAGCAGCAGACAAGTCTCCCCCATTAGAGCCACGGGTAAGTTGTAGAAGTATAAATATCGCAGATCTACCCAGGCCCCCCGGTCAACCACCGACACCAACTAGAGGCCCCTGCCCTCATCCCCAGGTCCCGGTCTTGCCCCAAGCCCCACGCTGCCTTCCTTGAGACGTTACAAATACAACAGCCTCTCTGCGAACGCCGCATCCGAAGGGCGATCCGAACCCTCTGACAGGCTTCCCCCTCCCCCGCCAAAACCCCAGCACCTTCCCCACCTCCTCC